>NC_086318.1:48603954-48916565 GCF_036172605.1 Pelobates fuscus | reverse complement strand
AGCTGTTTGTAAACTGCTCTATGCTATATAACTCCTGCTGATACGTTCGGCCTGCCATCTTTGCCACCATCACGTAGCAATACTAGGCAGTGATTGCCCGTGACATGAGGTTCGTGTTTTTCGCATTCAAACTGTGATACATTTTTCCACATCTCAATGTCTATAACGGTTCATTTTGTAAATGATGGATCTGCTGTGCTGTGATGTCAACTCCACACTCTACAGTCGGCGTGAAAGAACAAAATGCAGGTTCTATTTATATCAGAGCAATAATACCCGAAGCAGAGAACCATTATCGATCACATCCGGTAAGTCTATAATTTCTCTTGAAGTGACCAAGTTCTTTGCCCACTTCCCATAATTTTGTAAGTCAATAGAAGTCTAGCACAAAGATTGCTCTTAAGAAATCTAAAGAAAAGAAGTGGTCTGAAAGGCACAGCTTTTAACCTTCTTTTATTCTACAAGATTGTGGGCTGTGAGATGTGTCCTATTGACGTCACTCGAGAAAACTGGGACTATTGTTGTCCTGTTTAATCCTGACCTTAGGAATCAAAACATAATGCATAATCACATCACTGTTTTACAATGTTGTTGTTTTTTTCTGAAGCACATACACAAATATTAATGGGTTCTTATCCTTTGATGTATTCTCGCTGTGTACACTAATTACAGAATATGCATTATAAGTACTCTTATCGGATAGAATTCACCTTGGAACTAGTGTATAGTTGCTCAGCGTTATTTACAAAAAGCTAATTTTGCAGCAGCAAATTAGGCCACTTGGGTCAATTACATTTTTTCCCTTCATCTGGAATTCCCTGTTTTACTGAAATTGAAGACAAACTGGTTTAAAGCGGCACTGTCATGCCGAACTTACCTTTCCTCAATCTCTTCCTCTTCTCCCCCTCTCTCAGGATCTGTTCTTCTTTTCTTCCTGTCTTCTTTAGTTTTCTTTAAAACCATAAGACAAAGTAGGGACTCTTTGTCTTATGGGATTCCTCCGCTTGACCAGCTCTGACCAGCGGAGGAGCAAAGTGTGCTTCATTTCCGCTGGTCAGAGCAATTTTCCCATGATCCCTAGCTTTCCTCCCTGTTCCCACAATGCTTCCTGTCAGTATTGCCAAACGTCCTGTCACTTAGACAGAACGCCGGCAAAACTGCCGAATTGCATCCTAACAGAATTCTCCATTGGTGTTAGGATGCAATTCGGTACTTTGTTTGTATCGGAATTTCATTCTAATGAATGAAACTCCGATCCTATTCATTGCCGCGGCTGCATCTTGCAGCCGCTTAGTAGATATCTCCCTAATTCCCACGGTATCAGGGAGCTATCTACTAAAAGGCTAAAATACCTGAATTGGTCTTTCAGCCAACTTTACTAATACTAAGTAAAGATTACATAGTATTAGTAAATAATATGCCCCTACTCGCTATACCGCGAGTAGGGGCATGTCTAGTAAGCAGTGAGCAGCCTGTGGCTGCTCACTGTAAAAAACAAAAAACAAAAAAAAAACTAATAAACACCCCCCCTCCCCTGCGCGGGGGTTAAAGATTGGGGGGGGGACCTACTGTCTTCCCTCCTGGCCCCCACCCCTGCGCGGTGGGTGGGGGCCCTAATAAAACAATAAGGGGGGGGGACCTACTGTCCTCCCCCCCGGCCCCCACCCCTGCGCGGTGGGTGGGGGCCCTAATAAAACAATAAGGGGGGGGGACCTACTGTCCTCCCCCCCGGCCCCCACCCCTGAGCGGTGGGTGGGGGCCCTAATAAAACAATAAGGGGGGGACCTATTGTCCTCTCCCCTGGCCCCCACCCATGCGCGGTGGGTGGGGGCCCTAATAAAACAATAAGGGGGGGACCTACTGTCCTCCCCCCCGGCCCCCACCCCTGAGCGGTGGGTGGGGGCCCTAATAAAACAATAAGGGGGGGGACCTATTGTCCTTCCCCCCCTGGCCCCCACCCCTGCGCGGTGGGTGGGGGCCCTAATAAAAACAATAAGGGGGGGGGGACCTATTGTCCTTCCCCCCCTGGCCCCCACCCCTGCGCGGTGGGTGGGGGCCCTAATAAAAACAATAAGGGGGGGGACCTACTGTCCTCCCCCCACGGCCCCCACCCCTGAGCGGTGGGTGGGGGCCCTAATAAAACAATAAGGGGGGGACCTATTGTCCTCCCCCCCCTGGCCCCCACCCCTGCGCGGTGGGTGGGGGCCCTAATAAAAACAATAAGGGGGGGGACCTACTGTCCTCCCCCCCGGCCCCCACCCCTGAGCGGTGGGTGGGGGCCCTAATAAAACAATAAGGGGGGGGACCTACTGTCCTCCCCCCCTAGCCCCCACCCCTGCGCGGTGGGTGGGGGCCCTAAATGAACCCCCCCCATCAAGGTGACTAGGGGTCCCAAGCCCCTAGTCACCCCCCACCCAAAACATTCTATCCCCTACCTACCCCCCTCACCCTAAAAATAGTGAGGGGGGAATAAAATAACTAACCTGTAAAAAAAAAAAAAAATTAAACTTACCATTTGACGTCTTCTTTTTTCTAAATTCTTCTTACTTCAGCCCCCCAAAAGGCCAAATAAAAATCCATAAACCCGTCGCACTTTAAAAAAAACAAAAAAAAAAACGAGCGCAAACAAAAATTAATCCATCTTCACCCATGGAGGGCACGCCGCGTACTGAGCTCCGCAGGGCGGGTCACAGCTTATAAAGCCTTGCCCCGCCCTGCAATTAGGCTTAGAACACAATGATTGGTTGGTTTAAGCCAATCAGAGTGCTCTGTGTCATTTTACAAAGCGTGGGAAAATTCAAAAGAACTTTCCCACGCTGTGTAAAATGACAGATCACTGTGATTGAATGGTTTTCAAGCCATCCAATCACAGTGCTCTGTGTCATTTTACAAGTGTGGGAAAATTCCAAAGAACTTTCCCACGCTTGTAAAATGACACAGAGCACTGTGATTGGATGGCTTGAAATCCATCCAATCACACTGCTCTGTGTCATTTTACAAGCGTGTGAAAGTTCTTTGGAATTTTCCCACGCTTGTAAAATGACACAGAGCACTGTGATTGGATGGCTTGAAAACCATCCAATCACAGTGATCTGTCATTTTACACAGCGTGGGAAAGTTCTTTTGAATTTTCCCACGCTGTGTAAAATGACACAGAGCACTCTGATTGGCTTAAACCAACCAATCATTGTGTTCTAAGCCTAATTGCAGGGCGGGGCAAGGCTTTATAAGCCTTGATCCGCCCTGCGGAGCTCAGTACGCGGCGTGCCCTCCATGGGTGAAGATGGATTAATTTTTGTTTGCGCTCGTTTTTTTTTTTTTTTTTTTTTATAGTGCGACGGGTTTATGGATTTTTATTTGGCCTTTTGGGGGGCTGAAGTAAGAAGAATTTAGAAAAAAGAAGACGTCAAATGGTAAGTTTAATTTTTTTTTTTTTTACAGGTTAGTTATTTTATTCCCCCCTCACTATTTTTAGGGTGAGGGGGGTAGGTAGGGGATAGAATGTTTTGGGTGGGGGGTGACGAGGGGCTTGGGACCCCTAGTCACCTTGATGGGGGGGTCATTTAGGGCCCCCACCCACCGCGCAAGGGTGGGGGCCAGGGGGGGAGGACAGTAGGTCCCCCCCCTTATTGTTTTATTAGGGCCCCCACCCACCGCGCAGGGGTGGGGGCCAGGGGGGGAGGACAGTAGGTCCCCCCCCTTATTGTTTTATTAGGGCCCCCACCCACCGCGCAGGGGTGGGGGCCAGGGGGGGGAGGACAGTAGGTCCCCCCCCCTTATTGTTTTATTAGGGCCCCCACCCACCGCGCAGGGGTGGGGGCCGGGGGGGAGGACAATAGGTCCCCCCCCCCTTATTGTTTTATTAGGGCCCCCACCCACCGCGCAGGGGTGGGGGCCGGGGGGAGGACAATAGGTCCCCCCCCCTTATTGTTTTATTAGGGCCCCCACCCACCGCGCAGGGGTGGGGGCCAGGGGGGGAGGACAATAGGTCCCCCCCTTATTGTTTTATTAGGGCCCCCACCCACCGCGCAGGGGTGGGGGCCGGGGGGGGGGACAGTAGGTTCCCCCCTTATTACCATTTTTTTTTTTTTTACAGTGAGCAGCCACAGGCTGCTCACTGTTTAGTGGACATGCCCCTACTCGCGGTATAGCGAGTAGGGGTATTGGGGAGATTTTAATCTCCCTTGTGCTATTATGGGGGTCATATTGACCCCCATAGAGTGAGGGGGGGACATGGGGGGCTTAGGAAGTGGCGAGGAGCACTGCTCCCTGCCGCTTCTATAGTTACATATTACAAGGAGGGAGCTGCACGCCGGTAGCTCCCTCCTTGTAATAAACTGAACGAACAAACTAACACTGATACACAGTGTTAGTTTGTTCATCTGATTTTTTCTATTCATTCATTCGTCTGTCTGATGAATGAATGAATAGATGAAATTCCCGTTCGCATGTCCAGGTGTTTCACTGGGCATGTGCGGGAATCTCACAGTCTGTGTAGTGTGGGTAGATGACGTGTCCCACAGGGACTTCACCTACCCACACAAAGATGGCGGCGCCCTGAATATAGATCGGGGCAGAAGATAAAGAATTAAAAAGAGGTAATGTGGGGGGCTTAGGGGCATTTGGGGGTGACTAGGGGGTCGATTGGATGTAGTGGAGGCGGGAGGGGGGTTAAAAAAAAAACTGGATTCCGCATGACAGTGCCGCTTTAAGTACTAAACAGTGAGTTGTAGTGAATTGAATTCAGATTGTAGAACACAAAAGTGCTACTAGGAAAATTTTCCTATGGAGTTGATTTGTTTTTTTCCCCAAGGTAGCTAGTTTGGCATGGATTTTGCAATTTGGTTTCATCTCACAAATCCTAAAATAAAGCAAACTGCACGGAATTTGAGCAGAACTGAATTAGCCCAAAATTCGAGCTAGATTGCGCACAAATTATTTGCCAAATAATTTACTAATAAGCACTGAAATAAATAAACATACAAAACGGAATGGGTGTTCCCATTGGTGTTTTAATAACAAGGTGGAACCACAATGATATCCTTCCTTGTCACTTACTCCATGCAAAAGAAAAAAACATTGGCTCCCAGAAACCCCCCAAATTAGTCAACAAACCATTAAACAATGATACAACTGACATTGGATGGACACCGAGGCACACATGGCAGCATAACCACTAGAGCGCCCTGTAGTGGTTATGGTTCTTGGAGTGCGTACACAGATTAATTTTTTTTTTTAGCAGGGTTGCAATGTAGATGTTAATGCCAAGATGGAATCACTAATAGTGCAAATCAGACATTGATTGGGGAGGAGAACTTAAATAATTTTTTGAGACTGCAAAGAAATTTTAGCAAGGCTTCCTCTAGATTGTCGAGCAGATACAGGGATGATAGTATTGCGGTCATACAGTAGTAGTTTACTCCTAACAGCACGGTACCATCCTGAAACCTCAAAAGGTCGATACAAGGCCAAGTTAGCTTCTGCCCCTGCCAACCTTAGCTTGTGTCTAAATGGCTATTGGGAGAATGAGCCAGTTGCTATGTACAAGTCAGATAACTGACAGATTTTTTTATATCATGGGTTAATATTAAGTGTAATTAACCACTTTTATCTTTGGAAGTTTGTTAGAGGAAGGGCAAGAAATGGAGCCAACAGGGATCCAACAGAAAAAAAATATATATATATTAGAAATGGAAACGCTTAAAGATTTACTACCAATGTCGTGCATCTTGTACCTTTTTATTTACTATGTGTACCATAAAGAAGTCAGATCTGTGTATGGAAGAAAATCTGGGTTTTTGTGTTCCTACTGCTGATACATATTAATAATATTCAAAGAACAAATTTTACGTGGAACCGCTGATCACTTTGTAATCTTTGCAGTATATATACAGTTACCTATGAGACACACAGCTTTTGTTCACATTGTGTAGACTTTTTTGTGAACGCATTGTTCTGTTTGTACAGAGACTATTACCTAGTGTTGACTTGACATTGTTAGACTATGTTGTTAATTGAGAGGTGCTGATACATGGGTTAAATTAACATTCTCTCTCTCTGCTGTTCTGCCCTTGTACAATCCCAGTGCCCTAAGGGATGCTGCAGTGGAGGTCTGTCACAGCACACGTGTTGTCCCACTATTATTCCACACAGCATGGCAATGTATTCATTTAAATATTGTAATGTAAAAATACTGTATTCAAATCATTGTTACAGCTAGAAAATGTATTCAAAACATGGATTAATGTATAATATATTGCTTCTATCCTAGTATCGGTCGTATTTATCACTGTCTGCCTACCCTCGGGTTTTTTAAAGTACAGCCAAATAGTGGCCCTGTAGGTTTAACCCTGCAATAATGTAAAACTTTGCAGTTTTATAGAAAACAGTCACTAGAAGCTCTTCCTCTACAACAAGAGTGCCCTAAAGCTAGATCGCCAGATGTTGTAGAACTACAACTCCCACGATGCTTTGCATGCTTTTAGAATGAAAGAGCATCATGGAAGCTGTGGTTTTAAAACATCTGGGGATCTAAGTTTTGGGCAATCCCTGCTGTACAATGACCGAGTTAAAATTGGCCACATGTGGTTCCAGTCTATGTTCATGCAGAGCGTGAGTATGTCCAGCGTCAGTTAAGGGACCTAGAGTCCGGTAAACTCCTGGAAACGCTTTTCGTGGCTGTCTTAGTGCTGTAATGTAAACATTGCAGTTTCTCAAAAACTCAAGGTGGACAGGGACACTACACCCAGACCTCTTTAGTGAGCTGAAGTGGCCTGTGTGTCTATAGTGTCTCTTTAACCATCTCTAAACATATATATTCTACTTGTTTTTTGGTCAGTTTTACAGACACAGTTGTTACATTGAAACTTTTAAACAAACGCACACGTGGGAAATTGAATGAGTGATTTTAAACAATATTTTTTGGAATTTATTAATAAAACTCAAATCTCCTGTCGTCTAACTATGTACTGGGTGCTTGCGGTCACATTGAAATCTCTCCAAAAGGTGTTTATTATCAGCAACGTTTTTAACCCCTTAAGGACACATGACATGTGTGACATGTCATGACTCCCTTTTATTCCAGGAGTTTGGTCCTTAAGGGGTTAAACACTATTGTAGTAAAACCATATCTGCATGTACTCAGCTTCCTGCTGAATCCAGAAAGCAAACTTCCTAAAATCTGCTTCAAAGTATGGTGCACGGAATTGCCTAGATTTTCATTGTCTGTATTAATATGTACCAGCTCTGGAACAACGAGTCAAAACATGAACCATACAAAAACACCTCAGTCCACTGTGCCTACAATGTTACCATTGGCATCATGCAGTCAGGCAGATAAAATTTACCTGCAATCTACCAAATACCAAATTTATCACTTACAGTTCGCTGATTGATGAAAGACAGATTTTGTGAAAGGAAGAGACCTTGAAATGTGGAAACAATTATAATAATCAGAGCAGAGTGCGACCCAGAGTACTATTTAACCCCTTAAGGACCAAACTTTTGGAATAAAATGGAATCATGACGTGTCACACACGTCATGTGTCCTTAAGGGGTTAAAATGAAAGCCGTCTTTTTTTAGCCTTCTGTAGTACAGCTACCTATTTATAAATACAGATATTGCTGATTGCGTAATAGCCTTGGTTATAAATAAAATATGGAAAAATAGAGCATATTGACCATTTGATCATATAACACCACTAGCAAGGCTTAGTGTGTTCAGCTAAAACTAGCAAGTATCCAGTAACCTGTAAAATCACATTTTGGCGTGTTAATGCTTCCAGATGCTCAGTAGAAATTGCAGGATGCTCCTGAATATATATTACTCGTTCATCCTATTGCTCCCTTTATAGATCTTGGGTCTCTCCCTTCCCCCCCGATAAAAAATTGCATTAAAAAACTGGAGCAGAGGAGAGCTAATCCATTTGTTGTACGTGCCAATCGATCCAAGATGGCCGTGTTGCAGGGTTTACCATGTCAACAATGTTTTTAGCCCACCCCCAAATTATTAATTCCTTCTTAATTTTAAGTGCCCTGATTTTTGTGCTGCAGAATTTTCCTCTCCCACTCCCCCCCAAAAATTATTATTGTTATTATTATGTTATTATTTATATAGCGCCAACAAATTCCTCAGCGCTTTACAGTGGGTGGACGTACAAACATGTAGGTTTAACCAGACAAGTTGGACGCACGGGAACAGAGGGGTTGAGGGCCCTGCTCAATGAGCTTACATGCTAGAGGGAGTAGGGTAAAGTGACACAAAAAGGTAAGGATAGTATTAGACTAATGACAGTTGCAAGAGAGGAATCAGTCGGGAGCTATTAACAGTTTAATTGATATGCTTTTATGAAGAAGTGGGTTTTTAATGATTTTTTGAAGGAGTAGAGACTGGGTGAGCATCTAACGGAGGAGGGAAGCGAGTTCCACAGGAACGGTGCAGCCCTCGAGAAGTCTTGAAGGCGTGCATCAGAGGTGGGAGTACGGACAGAAGATAGACGTAAGTCTTCAGCAGAGCGTAAGGGCCTAGACGGGACATACTTGTGTATTAGGGAGGATAGATAGGTGGGAGCAGCATTATGTAGAGATTTGAAAGCAAGAACCAGAATTATAAAAATAAGATGAAGGGGAGATTTTTACGCCACAGATTCTCAAATATTTCAATAAATATGCTTTTATTTAATATTGTTGGATGAGCTTCTCAAATGATTTAATATTTTCAGATAAACTTTTTAAATGTTTTTTTTTCTTCAAAATATTACAATATAAATAAATATATCAATATATATGTATATAGGAAAACAATATTTTTTTTCATAATCATTGAATCATTGAAAAGGTTTATTCAAAAATTATAAAACCACTTAAAAAGTGTTTTTTTCTTTTACCAGTAAAGTATATTTGCTTTTTATTCCCATGGTTGAACACATTAAGCAAAAAGAAACATGTAGATGGTGCCCTTTTGAAATTGTATTAGCTTATTGATACAGAGAAAGTCATTGTTGATTTTTTTGACAATGTACACAAGGAAATACTTACATAGTACACATTGCATTATGATCACAAGACCTCTTTCATAACACAGTTACAATGAGGACAGAACCACTCCAGCATGAAATACCAACGCAACAGAGGGAAGACCTGGCAAAATACATTGAACAGAGAATCTGAATGTAAATAAATGGAGATATAAACAGACAGAAGAGGATGGCAAATACATTGAATGCGTAGTAATATATTACTACATGCTTCATAATATCGACCACTCTTTGTCTTTAGATCTACTTCAAAGCAGGAACATGTGCTTCTGCTCAGCGATATCTGAAGAGTCGTTGCGTTGTGGTCCCAGGTAAGTGTCAAACCATTCATACATGGTTTGACTCTTATCCGGCCCATGGAGTATTATAGTGGTTATGGTGCTTCTCTTTATTATTGTGTAATTGTATATTTCACCAATGACTCCTGTTAGGGATAAAGGACTTGGTGGTTCAGATCATGCTTCCGCCATTCTTAGATCAAGTCATTTTGGGGTACATGAACCCATTTCTGTACTTGGTGAGCAACGTGTGTGGAAACATTATCTTCCTGGAACATTACGTCATCTTATTTCTTGGCCATTGGTTGTTTATGAAGAGCAAACATCCTGTATGATGACTCCCATGAGTTGGGTACTGTAAATGTTATGATTTTAATCCCGCTTTTTGTGCTTTCAGTATAAATCTCAGCAGCTAAATTCTTTATTAATGTAGAACGTCCACCTCTTGTGATCACTGTGTCCTTTTTGCTTTCAAAGCCTGATTTACTTTTTCATTGAGAAACACTCACAAGCTTTTTTGGATTTGCCAACTCTCGCTTAGCCGGACCTCGGGACAACGTGGCATGATGACGTTAATTGTTATACAGTTGCTGACATGTCCTGGTCAGGCTTCTTCTGAGTTATCCTTTTTTTTTTTTTTATTGTAGGTTTTTAATTTTTCAATTAAATGCAATCAGTGCAAACTTCATGGTATAAAGGCAAGAACAGTGTTCAACATGGTTTTTGACTCTACAATCATAGGAGAGACGTGTCAACATTACATTACATTACAATGTATAGTAAATAAACTTGCAGTAGACAGTTCCGTAGGTCCCAAATATTGTACACTTTTATTTCTCGAACATACTGTAAATCTCTATTCTAGTATTCTGTAGTTTTATAATTTATCGGTGAGACAGTGCCAGTCAATAGCACAGTAGCACGCTTGTATAACATGCATTGTGTAAAAGGAGTAGTTATATCAGGGCATGGTGGCGGCCCACCTGCCCATCTAGTTGGGTCTGAGATACAGGACTGATAAGCACTATACCTCTAGGTGAGTGTGCATCAGCTGTCTAAGAGGTAAAGTAGTCAGGTCAGTTGGGTAGTTGGTCGTCGTGTCAAGGCGAGGGGACCAGTAGGTGACAGAGTGCCAAGGGGGGGGGAGGGAGGGGGAGGTGGAGGGAAGAGAAGAAATATCATGAATGACAGAGGAAGAGGGGGAAAAAAAGGGTGGGCCGCTGTGAGGGGAAGAGCGGGTATGTTAGTTCTTTGTGCTGTCAGCGGACAGGAAGGTTAACCATGGAGTCCATGTCTGCCTGAATTTGTCTGTGCAACCCTGCAGGGCTGCTGTTAGAGACTCATGTTATCAATCTCACCCACCCTGTCCACCCAAATCTAGCTCTTTTATATCCAGTCTACTTAATTATCAATTAAGTCCTCTTAAAACATATTGCGAGTCCAAATAGTTACAATTGCAATAACTATTGTTACATATTCATTTATAATCACATTGCAAGATAATCTATAACATATATTGTATGTTTGATTGTTTAGTACTTGGGAACTCCTTCCACAAAATCATATTATCCACAGTGATATTTTATTGTTTTTGTTTTTTTTAACCAAACACCCTATTGATAATTTCCGCTCATATTATTTGCACATTAGATAGATCCCGCCTGCAGAGGTGGTCCAAAACTGAAATGCTGGCAGCAACACTCAGCAAAAGACAACCAGCAAACTTGGAACTCTAATGGGATTCATTGAGGTGTGATAGATTTTCCTCCTGGCACAATGAACAATGGATCCAGTTCTGGATTATGCATTAGAGATGCAATTTTGTCTCACCTAGGGCCACACAAATTAAAGGCTGCCCTGAATCTCCCCATTCAAATCTTAATATTTTTCAGATGATGATACATGGTAAAGATTCACTAATTGCATCTCTATAGAATGTAAAATTACCATTACTTCGTATTATCATATTCCGTCTCTACAAAGACTAAAAAATACTCAGTATATAATGTGGCGTTCTGCTGACTGATCCTTTATATGATATTCCGAAGCTTTATTTCGTATTGGTATTAATCAAATGGGAGTGATCAGCCTGCAGTGTGTCTTAATGTGCAGCTGTGTTGAAAGATAACACAGCAAATTCACTGAGCTATTTCCAGTGTACCCACTCTGCCTTACAATATGCTGCAATTATTACACACTTACAAATGGTGTTCTCGTTATCGGCTTCAGCAGATAAATTCAATTGGCAGCAGATGGACAGCTGTTCAAAATTATCTGTGGGACAGAAGTAGGAACAAAACAAAAGCCAATTAATAGTATTCAGAAGCGGTCATCACTCTATATATAAAACACGGCCCTCGATGTATCATCCTAGCTGGGATTTTATTAAACAGACCTGAGTATAAACCGTGCCAATGTCGCATGAACATTTTTTTTTTTTTTTTTTAAAGAGCTAAGTGAAAATTTGTGCTACAGTTGCAATCTACAGTGAATGCATTCATGCTGATATTTCAAACTGAAAATGCAGTGATGGAAACGTGATGTGGGTATATGAAGACGACAAGATCATTTAATTACCGTAAATCAGGGATGCTTAAAGGGAAACTGTTACTTCCCAGAATTTGTAATATTATACTGACCCAGTTTCTGTGTAACAAATATAAGTTTGTGAGTTCTGGAAAATAATAGCTGTGTAGAATTCTACACTGCTGTGTTTAGCGTCCTCCTGAAACATAGAGCCACCACCATCTTGGATCAGTGTCAATCATTATCTTAAGTTCTACCATTTTTCTGCCTTTGAGTGTAGAATGTTGCAGGGGAGAACCAAAACCAGTGTTACTGACTGAAATGACTTGTGATGTCAAATGCTAAATCTTGAGAGTGAACCTGCCATGACATAAGACATCCCCAAATTCATTGAATACATCATGTATCACAGAGAAATATTTACTCACCATACCTCCGATCCAGCACCACCATGTCCTCACAGAGGTGGATGTTTGTCTGCTCTGCCCCCTTAACAATCTTCTTTCATTTGCCCTGTTAGGAAGCCGTCCCCGTGCAGGGCAAACTTCCTGTGTGACACTAACACGCTGGCTTCATTGCCAGTATGATGACATCTGAGTGGAGTGACATTGGTCACACCATTCCTATACCATTTAACCAGTGCTAACAGAACCAGCCAGGGAGTTACTTTAGCAACCAACGCACATGCGCGATGGTTGTATTACAAGGTCTGGCTCTCTCTTGTCAGTTCATTATTCTACATAGAATCTATGCCAATTGCTAGAGAATTGACTGACACATGGGAGAAATACCTATTATTAAATACATTTTCTCCAAATCTATACATTTACTAGCAGATGAAATGTTATGCTCTTTCAAAAAAGCACAAGTTCTAGGTACCATGGTACCGTTAGTAAATGTTTCAAAGAACAACGCACCCCACAAAAACCACTTGACAAGTTTTAAAAAAAAAAAAACTGAAGGCATTGTACATAAAGTCTCCTTGCACCATAACTATTACAGTAAACTTCAATAAACCTTTAAATAAAATAGGATTTTTATTTTCTTGAGCAGTGAAACGTTTGAACATACGGCTTATTATGCTGATATATTACAGTTTTATCTGCGTGACATGATTACATTTTTTTTTAAAATTCTTTATTTTGCATTGTGCTTATAGTTACATACATGTGTGTTCTGCCACAACAGCAGGCATTTAAACATTCCGTCAGTACAAGTAGTATAGCATTGTGACATTTTGATGTTTACGCACTTTTGTTTTTTCTTATCGTGGTTAAACCTTCAACTAAGATGTGTTTATTAACAAGACAGGCATAAGGTTTCATCAGGGTTGTGTGTCCAAGTTGGCAAATTTGGCTGTTCAGGTGTATGCATGTTGAAGTAAGTTATGAGTGATATTAAGCAGGATAGGCAAGTGGGTGTGTTAGTCTGGGGAGCTGTACTCTTTGTGGTGGTTCAAGGAAATATGTGAACTAGGATGTCAACTCAAGATGAAGTGGGGTAGCGCAGACTAACTCATGGGATAGGTCTTGTGGCAAGATATCCCAGTCAAATTCAAGGTGAGTAAATAAGTCGTGGTGGGTTTGGGTGGGGATGCTTTGGGAAACTGGGTACCAAAGTATTCAGTAGCCCAGGTCCCCAAAGGGGGTTAGTTGCCCCTGTCGTTTCTTCGTGAGAGTCAACGTTATCCTAGGCATCACTGTCCTTCTACAAGATCCGCGTGGACTTTTGGTAGGCTCTCTTGCGCCGTGGCCAGTCAGGTGACTCGGTTTACTGGTTCCGTTGTTCGCGGAGTAAATGGTATTATGGCATCTGGGTCCCATGTCTGTGTAGGGGCTCTTGCAGTGTGGCCATTGTCTGGCAGTCCCAACTTGGCGAGCACAGCAGGAGCTTCTTTGTCCGAGGAGATCTTGTGAGTAGTCCCGTTGTGGGTGATCAGGAGGACTCTGGGTGTGCCCCATCTGTAATGCACCCCAGCGGTGCGCAATTGGCTTGTGAGGTGGTTCAATGTACGGCGCCACTGGAGCGTGGCTCTAGTTAGGTCCTGAAAAAATAGTAATTGTGCACTTTCAAAGTCCAGGGGAGTTTTACCCCGTATTGCCGACATGATGTTGATGTTGTCCCGTGAGGTGGCACAGCGCAGGATGACGTCTCTGGAGTTTATGTTGGGCATATTGGGTGAAGGCGGGAGCCTGTACATCCCATCAAGGGTGGTTTTCCTGGCTGTTGCGGGAGGTAGGATGGTGGCCAAAAGCCTCCTCACATAGTGGGGCAAGTCGTCAGGTGTGACGTTGGCGGGTATCCCGCATATTTTTTTTATATGATTGTGACGGGCACGGTCCTCATGGGTCGACATTTGTAGGGAGAGACCCTGTTGGTTGATCTGCATTTGTTGAAGTTCTTTTTTCATGTGCGTCATGTCTGTTAGCAGGTTTGTGATGGTCTCTTCCATCCCCCTTACTCGCTCTGTCACAGTTTGTAAGTCCCCTTTAAGTATGCCCACATCTGTGGCCAGCGTTTGTTTTATGTCTTGTACCCAGTTGTGTAGGTCCTGTTTAGTTGCCAGGGTGTTATCTGGTGGCGCTTGGGTTGGTGTCCAGGTGTGCTCTTCCTCCCCCTCTGCATGTACAGGTGTTTGGGGTTGAGAGCGGGATGGTGTCGGGGCCCGTGAGGCCTCCGCGGCCATTTTGGATTGCGCCTGCCTCTGCAGCAGGGTTCCGATGTCGGCTTGCTCCGCCGGCGGGTCCTGCTGTGGTTTTTGAGTGCGCCTCCCCATGTTCGTTGGGGCAGTGTTAGGGGTCGGCTGAGGGCTGTCTGCTGGGTCTGGCTCACCTCGGGTGAAGATCCCGTCGAGGAAATACTCCAGTCCGGTGATATTGGGCGTGGGATAGGCCTTAAGCCTCCGTTTTCACCTTGCCAGACATGATTACATTTTACACCAAAATAGTGACAATCCAAATTAATACAATCTAAAATGAATGATCCATTAACTGTATCGCAATAGTTAGAGAACATTATTCTGAATAATCATTGGACCTTATTAGAAAAACAAGTCAGTACTGGCTTTGTTATCACTTGTATGAATAGAATAATTAAAATGTGCACATTTTCATCACAACATCAATGGAACTCCGGTTGTTGGACATCAGAACATTTTTCTGCATAATCTTGCACACATGCTTGTGCCTAATTCTCACGTGTACTTAAATACCAAGTTCAATGCATACATAGACACTGGTATTCTCATGAACATCAACTTCTATTGGAAAAAATATAAAATTAAAGCCTTGAACAGAATGCCAAAAAAAATGGTTGTTTTAGATGTCTTAAAAATCTTCAGTTGTAGGAAATTGTATTTACTGCAGTATCATAGTGTCCGTAGATTTTTACAATTGTCCTTCTAAAATAATGACTAGACTGGGACTTGGGTTGGATCTAGTTAGGGTAAATGGTCACCTCCAGATGGTAGGGTACTAGAGCCTCAGAAAGATAGAGTGGATCATAGAAAGCAGCCATACTGCAATGCAACCCAAGTAACAGATGCCATGAATACTAGTGGGCAGTATGCTAGTGTAGTATTGATATGAAGCCAGGACAAGCAAAACTTCCAGAAACAAAACTTTCTAGAAAAAACAACAAAACATTCAACTTGATCCCCTAGCCTAGGGGCTTAATGTATTACTATTGTGGGCCGTCCTAGTTCAACTGTGCTCCTGTGATGGGGGGTGGGAATGAAAAAAGTATGTTTCGTTTTTTTGACATTTCATAATGTCCGTCCATGCGTGTTAGATACAAGAGCACCTTGATGGCACCGGGATACACACCTACTGATGCTCGAGAGGGGGTTCTTCACGTAGGCCCTACTCCCTTTTCTCTATCCCCTCTTTGTTGGGGATTTGACAACGTACTACCAAAATGTTTTATTTTTTTTTTCTTCTTCTCGCACATGCATATACAACCTGGTTCCTACAACGTTTTAGGCATTGTGCTATTTCAAGGCTCACACTTTTTAGTTTTATTTTATGTTCATTGTTTAGTCATCCAGAGATAATCTGTTTTTCAAACAATGAACTGGATATCTGTGGATATTTACACAAATAGATATAGCTGTACAGCAGGAAACAGTTTCCTAAGTAGTTTTAGTATACAATATTGTATTTAATATTTTATTTTACAAGGAGAAACACTGCAATTACATTTTTATACTCTTAGTTCTTGTTAAAAACAAGAAGTCATTAGAAATTTGTTACAATATTGTTGCCTCTGTAAATCTGACTTCATTTAGTTTTGAAAAGGTCTACACCCCATGGCTATATTCTGCTTGACAGCGTTTGGATTAATTGAGAATCATGTAAGCTTACTAATGTGTATTCATTTCAGTCTAGCTCCTTTCCCATCCTTGTTGGGCCTCATACTATTTTGCTAATTATCAACATTTAAAAATGTTTCAGCATTTACCTGAGTGTAGTCTAAACATGCCCAAGTGTTTGTCAAGCAAATCTAACCACACCTGCTCGATCTTAATCCAAAGCATTGGCGGGGGAATTCTAAATGGCAATATTGTAGCAAAGCCTCTGTTGTCAAAATTAGGGTCTCCATTTAATAATTGTAGGTAAGCTTTTATATGTTTTTTTATAGTTTTGATCCTCACGTTGGTGTCTATCAGGGTTAGTCGCTTCCTGAGAATTCTCAGTAAACCAACGTGACTTCAAAGTGATGTTTTAAATTTCATCCCGAATAGCTAAATTGTCAGCCTAGCTGACTTGAAGAATTTATATAGTTAAACTATTGTGGCTTTAAGTTTGAGATTTACTTTGAATTGCTGACAGTTCTGACTTTAGTGATTAACCCTCTAAATTACCTTTGGGAGAGCCTCTCTCAATATAAGCTGTATATCACTGCTTCTTGTATCTGTGTTTTCCCCAAACGCCATCTCGTTGTCGCATTGATGTTGCAACTATCACCTGCCCTTCGATTCTTTGGATACTATTACTACAGTGATAAGAATCCATCACCAGATATTCGTAAGGTCGTATTACCTTGATATGACATGCAAGGGCAAATTTAATACTGGCCAGTTATCTAGAAGTCAATGTAAGCCAAGAATTTGTCAGTAGTCAAAATCGGTAAATCCAAATTTCAGTTATAAATAGGTATTCATATGAAGATTAAAAGTTTCTTGAGGCAGAGCTTCATCATGTCCCCCAAAATATCTGCATATTAGAAACGGTATTAATGCATTTTAACAATTAGAGAGGCCCTAGAGCAGTGATAGGCAACCTTTGACACTCTAGATGTTGTAGACTATATCTCCCATGATGCTTTGCCAGCATTATGGCTGTAAAAGCAATATGGGAGATGTAGCAGACAACATATGGAGAGCTGAAGGTTGCCTACACCTGTTCTAGAGGGATAGAGGGTCTCCCAAATATCCTCCCAGTCTATTGCCTCTAAAGTGCTTCCACTATCTTTCTAGGTTTGGTGGTCATCCCTTAAGGACACATGACGGAAATATTCCGTTATGATTCCCTTTTATTTCTGAAGTTGTGTCTTTAAGGGGTTAAAGACACGTTGGTTAAGGTCAAGCTAAAGATTCTGAAGGTAGCAGAATAAAGCCGTAGGTAAAAAGGTTCTATTTTTGAGGCTATGAAAATAGATATTTGAAGATTTTTCAAAGTGATTCCTATGACATTGAATTCCAGCTTCTTCCAATTATTATAATTAATATGAATATTTCTGCAACAATAATAATATTACAGATAAGGAACAAATAACTACAAAAACTCTCATCGCCAAATAATTATATAATAAATAAATAAATTATTGAAAAATAAGGTAATGTAAATACATACATCATTTTATTTATTTATTCATTTCTGAACAGCAATGTAAACACATAATTTCCGTTTTATCCTACATTTACGTTCTAGTTATTCATGCAATGTCTAAAGTAAATGCAAAAAAAAAAAGTAAACAGACAAAAAAACTAACAAAAACGTGCTTGGTAGAGAAGGGGTTAATGTATTTTGAGCAGTGAGATGTGAAATATAAAAATTCCAGAATTTGCCTTTTATGTATTAACAATTCAGCTATCCATAGTTTAGATGAATAACTGTAGCATAGACATGCGTGCAGTATTTGTAACTTTTATGAATATCTTATTAAGCACGATAGTGGTGTGTTTATGTTACCTTTGTGAATTGATAAATTGCAAACACTGCAATCTACTGATCTACACAATGGAACATCAAAATTAATAACAAGATGTCATATCCAAATTACACTGTAACACTCTGCAAAGGGTGCAATTAAAGTACAGAAAATACAATGCACTCGGGATAGATCCACCTCACACAGGCACTAATTTACCTGTCACGTGCAGTGAATGATACCAGGGGGCTTATTCACTAACCAGCAAATTGTTGAGAACTAAAAACAGAATTGCAAACTTTTATTTTCATTTCCCGGATTCACTTTTTTTTCTACAAAAGTGTGCAATGTTGAGAATTCAAAGTGAATTTAGTATTTTTTAATTTTAGGTCATTATAGCCAAGTTAAAGACGCAGCTGACTTTCCTCTGTGTTGAAATACAATTTGAAGTTCATTTTTAAAGGATTCTCTGACAATTCAGTTTTTCAGGCTTCCCAATAGTCCCGATTGCTGCTGAGCAGTCCTGACTTTCCTCTCCTGCCTGACTGCTTTAGCTCCCTGTTGTCCCACATCTGGGTGGTCTCTGGTGTTCTGCTTTGGTAGTACTCTGTGTACTCTGTGTAAGAATGCCCTGCTTTCTCTCGCCATCATCCTGGCATGCGTGCAATGCAAGGTACATGCATCCTTTAAGGACTGTTATGTTAGCAGTGATGTGAATTGTGACTCTGGAATGCACCACCCATTTTACATATTCCCAAAGTCGGTTTAGAGAGCTTTATGTGTTAATGGTATTAATAAAAATGATAATCCATTTTTAAAAAATCATTTAGGGTTCATATTTAAAGTATTAAAGTGTGAAACTATCTAACAGTATTAAAACCGTTTTTACTACCCCAGTCACTATTTACAGCTCCCTGATTAGACTTTGTAAATGTTTGCCTCTTTAAAATTAAATAAAGGTGACACTGATAAAATATGTTTCAGGTAGGACAACAGCGTAATTTACATTACATTCATTAAAGGGACAATCCAGGTACTAATATTCTAGAAAACATCTTGTATAGTAGAATTTAAAAAATGATGTGTGCATGCAGCCTTATATCATAGTGATAAACCACTTTCACTATAACTGTTTCACACTGTCTCTCATATCTAAGATGAAGCTAAAAGCAAGTTGTGATGCTCACATTTCCCATAATACCCTGCTGCAATACCTACATAGCTCTTCTAGACCTGTGTGCATGGCTGTCCCTGCATAGGTACTTTTAATTCATTTAAAAAAGCATGATTACCACTGCCTTCGGAAAGGTTTTGTAAAAATGCTTCTGCCACTTAACGATGCAGTATGTTGGTGCTACATGCATGTGAAGTAATACAAGTCTCGTGAGAATGTTTTCTAAACCACTAATGATAATTTCATTCTTAAAGTGGTGCACTTGGCCGACAAAATGAAATGGAAGATCCCCCAGGAGACAGAGTGATTAAAGAATAATACTTAAAGGGGGCCTGTCTCTTAATCCAATGAATGACAAGGTCATCTTCGTGTAAATGTGGATTCAGTATACCTTGTGCCGGAAACATTTGCAATATAAGTGCAGATTAAAATGTATACTTACCTGAAGATAAGTTCATTTTCAACCAGCACGGTGTCCTCCAATAGGAAGGGCTGCTCTCTATGTGTCTGCTTCATTTCTTAATGACACGCAAAGATTTCCACAATTCTTGACTTGCGGGTGGACTCTCGTGAATTACAAACAACTCACACTTTAGCTACATGAGTTCTAGAATCCTGCCATGTTACTGGAAGGTGGAGCTCACACGGTTGACTCGCTCCTGGCCTCCATATTTAGACGCATAGAATTAAATTAAGGTACCTTTCGATGTGTGCATTCGTTATAAAGTGCTCTTTGGCGTTTTTACAGGAACTTTAAAATGAATTCTCGAAACCAGCTTATGTGCTTACTGCAGCGTTGTAAACTCCTATATTTTTCTCTGCATTTTCCGCAGAGTGGCCTTGTTACTGTTACAGTGTGAACTTAATTGCCTTTGACATAAGTGTGTCTGTACCGATATGGGATTTACTTGAACAAAATCCAAGACTATCTAAACAAATATGTTCTTAACTACAGAATAAGAATAAGGGAAAATGAACACCTTCTGCTAGTGGCTGACTGCCATACATATATTATACCGATTCGAAGGGCAGTCCAAGCTATTAGACACAAAGTGCGGCAATTATTATGGAGCATTACACGTGTAGAACATCACCATTTATCAGTGTTTAAATTAAGGATGAGTTGATTATTTATATATTGATTCCATGTCTGCTTGTGTAGTGATAAATGGGAAAATAGATATATATTATTTAAAAGACCGTCTGTAATGTGTTCGTTTATAAAGGGCATATTACCTTAATGATTCATCATGGCTGATAATGTCTTCCACTAGACATTTGTAGAGTCATTCACCAATTCAAACAGGGTTATTTACTAACATGAGCATTGTCAGCAATTCAAAGTGAGTTCACCGTGAATTTAATTTAAGTCCAAAACAGACGAAGTGAAAATATTCTTCAAGTCTGCTTCCGGTACGGCTACTTAGACCTTAAATTAGAAATTAACTTTGACTTTACTTTGAAATCCTGACAACACATGCATTCTGGCAGAGTTATTCAGTAATATGAGAATTGTTGGGAACTTAAAGTGAATTCTCGCAGTTTAGGGAATACGATCCATGAACTTGTGGCAATAATGGCAACTGATAGTGTAGAATTAGTCGTTGTTACTGAGACATGGTATAATGAGAAAAATGACTGGGACATAGCAATACCAGGGTACTCTTTATATAGAAAAGACAGGAAAGGCAGGAAAAGGGGAGTGGTGACCCTGTATGTGAAGGATAGCATAAAATCTAGCCTAATAAAGGTTAGTGAGGCGAACATAGAGTCAGTTTGGGTTACGTTAGAATTTGGTAATCACACAGTAACTCGTGTAGGTGGGATTTACAGGCCACCTGGACAAATAGAAGAGTTAGATTATCTACTAGTTGAGGGAATAGCTAAAATGACAATGATGGGGAAAGTTATCATCATGGGTGACTTTAATCTTCCTGATGTTAACTGGAAAACCAAAATAGCTGCCTGTTTTTAGATACGTAAATGAGAAAAGGAAAGTAAAACAAGGATTAGTTAGATTAAAAACAAAAGAAGGAAGGTGAAGTTGCAAGAAAAAGTATGTGAACCCTTTGGAATGATATGGATTTCTGCACAAATTGGTCATAAAATGTGATCTGATCATCATCTAAGTCACAACAATAGACAATCACAGTCTGCTTAAACTAATAACACACAAAGAATGAAATGTTGCCATGTTTTTATTGAACACACCATGTAAACACACACCATGTAAACATAAACACATTATATAAACACACTACACAAACACACACTGAAACACACACTGACGGAGATCACAGTTTCGTCTGGATTACATTCGGGGTTGACTAGGGGTGGCAATACCTCCTGTTCTGCTCTAGTCCCAGTCGGTCATGATTCCCTTTTTGTTCCAGAAGTTTGGTCCTTAAGGGGTTAATATGAAACATATGCAGTTTTTTACAATTAAAAGTGTTCCTTTAACCTCTGAGCTATCTGTCTGATAAAGTGCATCTATTCCTTAAAATGAAATTGAAAATAATTTGGGATAGCTATGCAACGAATACTAAATCATTACTAAAACTATCTGTGACTGCTCAGACAACAAAGCAGATTTGGTTGTGTGCCAGCATCGAAATAATGAAACAACATACATATTTAATAACCAAATAGAAAATTGAAATTCCTCTTAAATGGTTTTTCCAATTAATAGCTCTTGCAGTTTGTAATTTATTGAGAAATCTTCCTTTAAAAAATAAATAAAAACATGTTAGATCATAAATCTGATTCTAAAATATCCTCAGCAATACTAGACAAAAAGGTCCATTAGCTCTTTTACCAGTTTGTATTAGAATTTTACTTAAAGTGATACAGTAGTTATACATCATTAAGATACAAATATAAAGCGTACTGGCACAAGGGAGGGTGGTGCGCCCCGGGTGACACGCGGTAGCGGGTACACAAGCAGCTGCTGGCACTAAAGATTTGGACCTCGGGTAAACATTGCAGGAAACAGTCTTTATTCTCAGTTAACATCACCCTCACAACGCTGTGCTAATTCTGTGAGCTCGGATGTAATATCCCCCTAGCCCTGAGCTGCAGGGAGTTGTGTGTTCATTGCATAATCTGATCCAGCAGCAAATCACTGGACATCAGGCTTAACAAATGAAAATGAAATGCATGTGCAAATGTATGAATTTGAGTATTTGTGTAAATATGCATGTGTAATTGTACAAATGTGAGTGTCATATAATCTAGGTACACCTCTAAAGGACAACGTCAGCATTTTACAATAATAATTATTTTCTAATGCCAGAGTGATGTATTGCCAATTTAGATTTTTTTTCTACCCATTTTGCCTTAGAATAAATAGTTAACTTACCTGCAATTCACTGGTGAGAGGGTCTCCTTTTTTGTACTAGGGCACAAAGCAGCCAGGAAGAGCGTTCTCTCAGATTTTTGATTGACACAAAAGAGGATTCAATCCAGATATTTGATAAAAGTGCAGATGTTTCCTGAGATTGACTATTATAAAGTAGCAAGTAGGGGACACTCAGTTAACCCTGGATCATGCCTTTCCAACCCTTCAGACCTTCTCCCAGACTACAGAACAAGAGGTGGCTGCGCTTATCCTTTCCTCTCGCCCCACCACTTGCCCGCTTGATCCTGTCCCGTCTCACCTTATCAGATCTCTCTCCTCTTGTCTTGTGCCCTCCTTAACACACATCTAAAACTGCTCTTTTTCTTCTGGCACTGTTCCTGCTGTCCTTAAACATGCTACCGTAGTACCCATCTTAAAGAAACCATGTCTCAACCCATCCTCCCCTTCTAACTATCGTCCTATAGCCCTGCTCCCTTTTTCCTCAAAGCTTCTTGAAAGACTAGTCTTCACCCGTCTGGCCTGCTTCCTCAACTCTAACTCTCTCCTTGACCCTCTTCAGTCCGGCTTCCGCCCCCTCCTCTCTACTGAGACTGCCCTTATCAAAGTCACTAACGACATTATCACAGCTAAATCTAAAGGTCACTAGTCCATAGTAATTCTTCTTGACCTCTCCGCTGCTTTTGACACTGTTGATCATGTTCTCCTTCTCCAAACTCTTCAATCACTCGGTCTCTGTGACTCTGTCCTCTCGTGGTTTTCCTCTTATCTCTCCCAACGCTCATTCAGTGTCTCCTTTTCTAATGATACCTCCACCATTCGTCCTGTCTCAGTTCGAGTCCCCCAAGGCTCTGTCCTTGTTCCCCTTCTATTTTCTTTTTACACTGCCTCTCTTGGCAAACTTATTAACTCTTTCGGACTCCAATACCATCTGTACGCTGATGACAGCCAGATATATCTCTCCTCCCCGGACGTCTCTACTGATGTCCTGCAACGTGTCATCTCTTGCCTTTCTTCTATCTCTGATTGTATGTCCTACTGCTTTCTGAAACTGAATCTTTCCAAAACAGAACTTCTTGTCTTTCCTCCTCTTAATATTATTCCTCCTCTCTCGCTCTCCCTTCAGATTGGTGGTACCCATATCAGCCATCCTTACAAGCACGTTGTCTTGGTGTTACTTTTGATTCTGGCCTCACTTTTGAGCCTCACATCCGGTCTGTTATCAAATCATGCAAATTCCACCTCAAAAACATCACCCGCATCTGCCCCTTTCTTACACAAGATGCTCTAGGAATCTCTTGCATGGACTATTGCCCAGCTACAGTCTGTAATGAATGCTGACGCCAGACTGATTTTACTCTCCAGTCGGTCCTTTCACACCTCACTCCTCTGTCAGTCCTTACATTGGCTTCCTGTATACTACAGGAGTCAATTTAAAGTAATAACCCATACCTATAAAGCACTGAATAATCTTAGCCCCTCTTATATTTCCTCACAGATCCATAAGTATGCCCCTTCTTGGTCTCTCCACTCTGCCCGTGACCTTCTTCTGTCCGTTGTTCGCACCTGTACGGCTAACTCACCTTTGCAGGACTTTTCGCAGGTGGCTCCCTTCCTATGGAATAGCCTGCCTACCGCCATCAGACTCTCCCCTAGTCTTCAATCGTCTAAGAAGTGCCTTAAAACCCATTTCTTTAGGAAAGCTTAGTAACCTCTACCTTACATATCTGTCTCTTGCTCTCTCCTGAAGGGCAGCACTCTACTCTCTCCTCCAGCTCTGCTTCACTCCCACCTTATTTGATTGCTATTTCCTGTCCTAATGTGTTTTACACCCCACCTCCTATAGACTGTAAGCTTGTTTGAGCAGGGCCCTCTTCAACCTATTGTTTCTGTAAATTGTCTTGTAATTGTCCTATTTATAGTTAAATCCCCCCTCTCATAATATTGTAAAGCGCTACGGAATCTTTTGGCGCTATATAAATGGCAATAATAATAATAATAACCCCTAAAACACCTCACAACTTGAATGTTCCTTTAACATTATACCTGGTCATTGAGTCCAGCCCACAGACCAAGCCTAATTATTAACATAATGCATATATGTTTACTTCTGGCAGTCATCAAGCTGATAACAATCAAAAACTACACTTGACTTTAATCTTTCTCTTCTGAGGGAAACAAGTCAAAATTGTCACACTAACCTAATGACAGTAAATACAAACAAGAGCTGATGCCAGGAAACCTGTAAAGTAAATCGAACCTTCCCATAAATTTAACCAGGGGCATGCCAGTCTGCAAAACCCCCTTTCAAAACACAGAACCCCAAAATTGTAAAAGCTCTGCAGTCCGGGTGGGCTGTGGAGGGACAATCCAAATGGCCCCCATGTTCCTGCCTCCCCAAGCAGAACCCTCTTCTAGACCAGGGCACATAGTTGATGGGAAGGAGGCTGACCTGCACTCCTCTCCAATCCAAGTGCTTACTTAGTTTCTGTTAACCGGAGTTGAAGATTTGGAGAGGACACTATATATGTATGTATGTATGTGTGGGGTTATTAACCTGAACATTTCCTATAATTCACCAGGGATGTGCAATTTTAGGCCAATATTTTTTCAAGTTTGCTATTTAGAGATAAAATTCCCAGATTTTACTAGTAACATGACGTAAAGTCATGATTTTATTAAAGACACGGAGGCGAGTATTATGCATAACTCTTTCTTTATTTCCTCAGCAGCAAAGATAGAGGAATATAAATATTGTCAAAATGAAAGAAAAAACTGAACAGGCATAACAGTCAGCCAATCACATAACAGAGGAAGTAACTATATAAGTCCTGTGTCTCCCACAATCCCCCTCTTTCTTGCGAAAACCGAAGACCAGGTAAGATAACGATGTCCCACTTGATCCAAACAGGAAACGGGAAACAATACGAAAACTTCAAGCTAAAAAAGATAGAAAAATATGGTAATTTCCAAACTCAAAACTGTAGACTTACCAAACATAACCGTGAGGAGCCATACAAAAAACTGTATTCTGAAATAGAAAATATATAAAATTAGGATCCAGCATAAAATGGTCAAGATCATCCAAAACATGATGCAAATACATGATATAAAAACATGATATAAATACAGACCTAATTGAAAAGCATACCTGAATAGCACCGAAGCATCTCCTTTCCCAGAATCCACACCGGGAGGGTGGGCGGGAATAATACTCGCCTCCGTGTCTTTAATAAAATCATGACTTTACGTCATGTTACTAGTAAAATCTGGGAATTTTATTAAAGACACGGAGGCTCATATTATGCAAGTTCAAAGCTGTGCCACTACTCGAGATGCGATGTGTTCAATTGGTCTGAAATAGAAATCTCGAAAGGTCGATTCCCTGGACCAGTCCGCCGCTCGCATAATGTCTTCTAGACGACATCCGACTGAGGATGCTTTCGAAGCCATCGCGCCCCGCACAGAATGAGGCGTAAAAACAGAGGTGTCTATACCTGCAGAAGATAGTAGCCAACGCACCCAACGTGCCAGAGTAGGTGTCGAAACTGGCCGGTGAGGTGACTTAAAAGATAAGAACAAATCATGTAGATCAGCGGAGCGAAGGGAATGTGTAGCGTCCAGATAAACTTTGACGCAATCCACTGGGCAGAGTGCCGGACAACCAGAAAACCTCGGGTAAGTAGACGACTTGGATGCAGACTTCGTCCTCCTGGATATGTCAAAAGTAACACCTTCTGGGGTGAATGCAACGGCGTCCCAATCCAGGGCCCTGACGTCAGAGACCCTCTTGCAAGAGATCAAACAGAGTAACATCACCAGCTTGGATGACAACCGTTTCAAAGTCAATTCATGGTTAGGGTACCACGATGAGAGGAACTGCAACATCACGTTGACATCCCAAAAGGCAGAGAAACGAGGCCGAGGAGGACGTGCAAGGCGAATACCCTTGAGAAGGCGACATACGAAAGGATGTCTGCCGACAGGGGAACCATCCAAACCCCTGTGTCCGGCCGAAATAGCCGAGCGGGATAGGTTGATCGTGCGGTACGCCTTGCCCGAGTCAAACAGGAACGTGAGGAACTCCAGGATCAGATGTAGAGGGGCAGATACGGGATCCACTGCCCGTTCCATGCACCAACCAGACCACGATCTCCATGAAGCTCGATAAGCCGTTCGTGTGCCTGGGGCCCAGGCATTATCGAGGAGCAGGAGAGTTGTTTGCGGAAAGTCTGAGACAACCCAAGGTCCCCTGAAAGGAACCATGCTATCAGGGGCAACTGGTGTTGAATCACCAGGTCGTGCGAGTTCCCATCCGGATCCAGAAGGAGGTCCTGGAAGACTGGTATCAACCGGGGAAAATCTATTGACAACTCCATCAAGCGAGGGAACCATGGTCGAGATCTCCAGAGAGGGGTGACCAACGCCACACAACAGTCGTGGCGAACCAGTTTCGAGATCGTGCGTGCGATCATGTTGAACGGGGGAAAAGCGTACAGGTGACCCTGCGGCCAGTCTTGGAGGAAGGCATCCGTCGCCACCGCTGCCGGGTCCGGCCTCCAACTGTAGAGCCTCGGCAGCTGAGTGTTCAGCCGTGATGCGAACAGATCCATCTGGAACTTTCCCCATAACATGTCCAGGGCCTGGAACACCGAGGCGTGCAAATGCCAGTCGCCAGAGTCTCGTAAGTGTCTGGAATTCCAATCCGCTCCCGAATTGTCCAGACCCGGAATGTGTTCCGCCGTCACCGAGACGTTGTTGTAGAGGCAGAACTGCCAGAAATCCTTCGCTAGAATCGCCAACATTTTGGACTTCGTGCCGCCCAGGTGATTTATGTAACGGACCGCCGACACGTTGTCCATCTTGAGCAGAACGCAGCAATTCGCCCGCCCTGGGGTAAGGCTGCGGATCGCGAATGCCCCCGCCAGAAGATCCAAGCAGTTGATGTGTAACGACTTCTCCATGTCGGACCATCTGCCTCCTGTGGAAACGTCTCCACAACGAGCACCCCAGCCGTGCAAGCTGGCATCGGACTCTATCACTACGTCTGGGACGGAGCCGAAAATGGCTCTCCCGTTCCATGCCTCCATGTGTGCCAACCACCATTCTAACTCGTCTCTGGACTCCGCGTCCAAGCATATCCGAGATTCGTAGGAGTGGCCCAGTCGAAGGTGCGACCCTTTGAGCCGTCGAAGGGCTCTGTAATGTAGTGGGCCCGGGAAGATCGCCTGAATAGAGGCTGCGAGGAGGCCAATAATTCTCGCCAATTGTCTTACTGACAAGTCTGAGACACGAAGAGCCCTCCGGATTTCCTTCCGAATGGCTTTCATCTTGGAATCCGGTAGAAACAAAAACTGTTGGACGGAATCCACTTAGAAGCCCAGGAATTCTATTGACTGGGCGGGGGTCAGGACCGATTTGTCCCAATTGATCAGAAATCCCAGACCTTGTAAAAGGTCGGTCGTCCAGTCCAAGTGTAGTAGGAGGTTCGCCCTCGACTGGGATAGGATCAGAATGTCGTCCAGGTAAATAATGAGGCGGACCCCTCGGGTTCGGAGGAATGCCACCACCGGCTTCAGGAGCTTGGTGAAGCACCAAGGAGCCGAAGAGAGACCGAAAGGCAGGCAGGTGAAGCGCCATCGTCGGCCATGCCAAGTGAAATGCAGGTAGTCCCTGCAGTCTGCGGCAATGGGAACCGTGAAGTAAGCGTCCTTCAGGTCCAGTTTGGCCAGCCAGTCCGCTTGGCGTAGAAGGTCTCTGAGGCAGTGTATGCCCTCCATCTGGAAATGTTGGTAACGTAGGAAAGCATTGAGAGGGCGAAGATTTATCACGGGGCGAACTCCGCCTCCTTTCTTTGGTACAAGGAACAAGTTGCTCGTAAAGCCTCGTGCGGCGAACGGCAGTTCCTCTATTGCGCCCTTGGACAACATTTCCACGACTTCCGCGGAAATCATCTCGTCCTGATCTGGTGGAAGAGACAGTTCTCTGGGGGGATAAAACTGGACAGGCATAGAAACGAACTCTAGGCGATATCCCCTTACACACTGTAGTACCCAAGCATCTGAGGTCAGTGCCACCCACCTGTGATAAAACAAGGCCAACCTCCCCGCTACCTGAGCGGGAGGGGAAGAAGGGGTACTCACCGTAAGGACGTCTGTTAGGAGCGCCACTGCGGGGGTATCTGGAGCCCCAAGCCCTGCCTCTGGCTGGGAAGAAGGTGGGTGCTCTCGGGTCTTGGAAGCCTCGTGATGGAAAAAAGGAACCTCTGGGTGCTCGGAACGAGCCTCTGTAACCGCGGCCAGGCGGACGGTTCCTGCTACGCCCGGCCCCTCCAAAAACCTTGGGCGCGAACATGCGTTTCATGTTCGCTTGCGCCTTATCAATTGCGGTAAAGGTCTTCACATAGGAGCCCATGTCTTTGACAAAGGAGGAGCCGAACAGCAAGCCCTCCTCAGTCGGGTCAGGTTCTGTCACCGTCATAGCGGCCAGCTTAGGGTCGATCTTTAGGAGGATCGCCTTACGCCTCTCAGAGGACATAGCCGTATTAGCATTGCCCAGCAGGCATATAGCTCGCTGGACCCACCCGATGGCCACATCCATATCCAAAACTGAGTCTCCAGATTTGGCAGCTTCAAGAAGCTCGTATAACTTCGATAGGGGCCCCAGAGTATCCAGGATCTTGTCCTGGCACCCTTTCAGGGAGTGGTCAAGGCCCTTCTTGGGCTTCCAGCCCGACTTATTGAGGAATTGGGCAATTTGGGGGTCAATATCCGGGGTTTTGCCGGCGGCGCCGGGGAGGGAAGGCCTCAGGCATTCGGCGCGCAGTTTATTGCGGCCTTCTTTAGAGAGCGGGGTGCGAATACGCTTAGCCACGTATTGGGCAATATGGTCTGGGGGAACCCACTCAGCGGACCTGGGGTGCCGCAAGTCGTCAGGGTCGAACAGGGGGTTACCCTGCGGGTCAAGAATCGCCTTGGTATCCCCAGAGGCGTCTAATAAGTGGCCACTGGCCTTGGCAGAGGCGCCCGAGGGGGTCACGCCCGTAAGGGGCAAATCCTCGCCAGATTCACCTTCGTCAAAGGAGTCATATCCCATATGGTCGGACTCATCCTCCACACTCCGGTCGGTATCCGACCCATCATCTAGGGCTCTGGCCCTTTTCCATAGTCTAGCCTTTTTAGCCCGGCCAGGGGCTCTTTTGCGCGTGGGGTGCGCGCTATCAGTGACCGCTTCCAGCGTGTCATTCATGGCAGGTAGCACCTGCATCGAGGAGTGGGAGCCGACATTTTTGGATTTGGCCTTAGCCTTACGTGCCCCAGGCACTGTCTGGGCAGGGGAAGGGGACCCCCCACCCTGGGAAGTTGGGGTGGTTACTGCAGGTACAACCATAGAGTGCAGGGAGTGGGTAAATGAGGAGGAGACAGCCCCCATGGCCGAGGCAATAGCCTTCTGCAGGGAGGAAGCCATAGTGGCTTCAAGCAATGCTTGAAATTCCTGAGAGGCCATAGCACTCTCAGTAGTCTCCATGGTAAAGTCCCCAGAGGGATCTGCAGGCCCATCATCCCTATCCTGCATGCTGGCTATAGTTTGTAAGAGCAAACTTTTAAACTAACGAAATGGGGCAGGAGAGAACTAAAAGGGTTGAGTAACCCACAGAGAAAAAGCAATAAGAAATAGTCAGACCGTTAGTGTGCCCGGGAGGGATCGAGGCGACCGACTGCACGGCAACTAGGAGGCAGACCGCATGGAGGTCCGTCCAAAATGGCCGCCGCACGCGAGGGAAGTGCTCGCGGCCGTGCACCCGTCGGGGGAAGGGGCGCGTGCACTCTGCCCGCGCGGTAAGACCGTGGGCGGGCAGGGAAGTGCACGTAGCCGCGGTCGTGAAGCAAGGACCGGCCGCGGCAAAAATCACTGTTTGCACCCGCGAGGGAGCAAGGGAAAGGCAGGGAGAGAAAAAATCTCCCGGTAAAGGGGAAAAACCCCCAGGGATCCCCAAGGCACACTAAGAGCACAACAAATAAAAACGATGCATATACATTTAAACAAGGGATGCATCAATAAACACAACACCAAAGTAAAATCAGTAAATGGCAATAATAACAAGAAATACCACAATCAAAGTACAACAAGTAAGAGAGCTAAACATGGATACTTAGCTGTCTGAGGAAGCAGCAAAGAAAGAGGGGGATTGTGGGAGACACAGGACTTATATAGTTACTTCCTCTGTTATGTGATTGGCTGACTGTTATGCCTGTTCAGTTTTTTCTTTCATTTTGACAATATTTATATTCCTCTATCTTTGCTGCTGAGGAAATAAAGAAAGAGTTATGCATAATATGAGCCTCCGTGTCTTTAATAAAATTTGAAATTTACTTGCCATTTCCATTGTGAATTCATGGTTTATTGGAAAAATGTTAATCTGGGCTACATTTTCCAATTTGGTTTTTGAGTTACCAAAAATTCCCTTTTTGGCAAATAAACCCCCATTGGCATCTTCTGATTTTTGTCTTGAGAGGTTGATGAGATTTATACACTAATGCTGTCTCTCTGTTTTATCCTTATTTAGATTTGACAATAATCTGTACAAGTCACTGGAGGTTTTAAGTCTAATAATTAATTTTACCTGTCTTTAGAGATTAATATCTAATTAAAAATGTATTGACTTGACAGAGCAATATGGGATTATTAGGCTTCAGCCCATAGTAGTAGGCAAATTGGGATGAATTCTACAGATATTTTTAGAAATGCATCTATTCTTTCCACATTTCATGAACAGCTTGTGTGCTGAAATAATCACAGTTTTTCTTTGATAATAAATCTGACATCCCCAACTGGTCTACAGATCGTTCTGCATGTAACCAGCGCTTGTGATATCAGTTAGTAGAATGCTTTTCATTTTGCTGCTAAAACCGTAATACAGGCTTACATGGAGAGCTTAATGTTTTCCTACCTTGTGGTGGACGCGCAGACTTGCCTTACAACAGAGGTGGAAATACACGGTTTAAATTAGAGGCTTCAGGGGGTAAGAATAGCTAATATAATCTTTATATTGGGAACTAAAATATTAATTTGGGAATGAAATAAGATTGTGTTTTATCTCAATAAACCACAAGGCCGAAGACGGGGTCTCCAGAACTCCAAATGTCATTAATTTCCCTTTCACCATTATATGTTTTATATTACGTGATATTTTTAGGTTAGGAATAGTGTTATGCCCTCAAAATAACCTTATCTAAAATAAGTTGTTTTAAGGCTTGGCGTCTCTGGGCAGAGTCACATCTTATGGTTTTTAATCATTTCCCAGCAGTTTATCACCAAATCTTGGTCCCCCGGGCCATTCACAGTGCTTCCTCTCTCCTTTGCTAGGCTATCATACTCAAAATGAATTGCTGCCTTGGGCTCCATGATGTAGGTTCTGTACATCCGGTGAAGTATGTACACTACTTTCAATGGAGAGCAAGAGATAGACTGAGAGTGTCAGCCAATGCTCTCAACCTACCACCGGCACCCAAGTTCCTTATGAATATAGTGGCTGAGCAGAAGAGAGGGGAAGCAGTGCAGACAGGCCCAAAGGACCTCACCTGGACAATGATATAATGGAGATTAAGTTGTTTGGGGGGATAGAGAGTCCTTTTAATGTGAACCTGTGATGATAGGTTCACTTTTACATGTATCCCCACCAAAATGCATTGAATATATCACAAAGATACATGATTAATTCAGTGTAAAGGTTTGAGATATCTAAACTCACCTTACCTCAAATTCATCGCACCAAGTCCTCAACTTTGTGAGTGTTACTCTTCTGTAACACCCACCTATGCTCTGCCCACGCAAGCAAATCTGCTAGCACAATGTATAGCTGAAACTTGATGCGTTGAGCACACAACTTGAGCATAAGTTGTGACAGGTACTCTTTAAGGTAGATTTGGGTTTAATGGTTAGTGTTAGGATAGTGTAGTGGTTAAGTGTTAGTGTTAGGTAAGTGAACGGGGTTAGTGTTAGGATAGTGTGGCACAATGTATAAATGCAATTGTGATAGGTTTTAGGTACTGTGACCTTTAAGGTAGTGTTGAGCATAATGGTTAGTGTTAGGATGATGTAGTGATTAAGGGTTAGTGTTGGGATAATGAAAGGGTTAATGTTTAGGCTTACTGTAGTGTATGCGTTAAGGGCTAGTGTTATTGAAGTGTAGAAGTTAATGATTGTTTTTGTGAAGTGTAGTGTTAGAGGGTTAATTATTATTTTACTTAAGTGCAGTGTAGGGGTTAACAGATAGTGTAATGAAGCGTAGTGTCTCGGACAGACTGGGGCATGTATGTCCTGGTTCAGTTGGAGATTAGAGGCCCATAATTGCATAGTGATGATCCATGTTTAATTCCGTGTCATTTATAAGAAATTGCATATATGACGTTATCATTTGTGCAGTACAGGAATAGAAAATGATCTGCGTGTTGAAATATCGGCCAGATTACATAGTGCGTGTGTGTGTATTTTGCTCTTGTACAGCATGTGCTCACTTGCACTTCAGTTGTCTTTTATGGGATCTATTGTTCTATGACTGGGCGTGTGCAGTAGTCCCCTATATGTACAACCACAGTTAGTTTTTTTTTGTAAAAACATTAAAAAAAATCACCCAGTAGCTTCCGCAATTATAATACGTAGTGCATTATGTATTATTTTTGTTTGTTGTTTTGTAAATCAAATGTACGACCACATCAGCCACAAACTGTACGGCTTTGAATAGAATGCGGGGAACACAGTTACATGTCCTGTAAACCCTTGCTACTCAGAGATTTGAGACCAGCAATACGAATGTTAAAACCTATTAGTTGTCATGTGCTTTGAAATGCCAAAATGTTTGTGATCCATTACGTTAGTCAGAACCGTTTTAATTCCATGTCTAGAAAGCTGTAATTTAGTGTGTTCTATTTATTTTATTCTAGAAACAAGATGGGGAAACAGAACAGCAAACTGGCTCCAGAAGTGATGGAGGATCTGGTGAAGAGCACGGAGTTTAACGAGCATGAGCTGAAACAGTGGTACAAAGGGTTCCTGAAGGACTGCCCCAGCGGCAGGCTGAACCTCGACGAATTCCAGCAGCTCTATGTAAAGGTAGATACCACTACTTATGGACTCACGTTAATTATTACCCACATAAATACAGAACTTATAATGGGACAAAAGCATTTCACATTTGGTTTGTTGTATGACTAGGGACAGGTTTTATTGGGTCACAGTGGTGTTAATATTATTGTATGCTTGTAACGAAAGACAGGATGTGATGGAAGGGAAAACCAGGGGTAAAATGTAGTCATTGAAACAAGGAAAGCAAAAGAAAACGAATCAGTTTCTGGGTTAAGTGTAAAGGGAGATAGAGTATAGGATGTGTAATATGATTGACATTGAGTTTGGGGGACATAGGCAATCTGATCTTTGTGATGGCTGTCTTTAAGCTTAGTGGCAGGGTCAGTGCAAGGATTTATGGCTACACAGGTGAAGAGGCATTTTGCCGCCCCATCACCCCTTCCCCCCAATAAAAAATGCACCTTCATCTCCGTGTCTCGTTACTAACCCCTCTTTTGAAAAGGGCTGCATTGTGTCTGGGGTTATGTCTAATGTGGGCAAACAAGGGCTGTGGTGGGAGGTAGAGGTTGTGATAGGAGGATAGGGGCTGTGATGGGAGGTAGGGGTTGTAATGGGAGGATAAGGGGTGTGATGGGAGGATAGGGGCTGTGATGGGAGGATAAGGGCTGTGATTGGGATACGAGCAGTAGTGGGGGATATGGGCTGTGATGTAGAAATGGTGCAGTAGTGGGGGGAGATAGGTGATGTGGGGGATAAGGGCTGTGATAAGTGAGATATTGGCTGTGATGGGGAAAATAGGGGCTGTGATAGGGGTTATGGGGGAGATATGGGCTAGATGGATGAGGTAGGGGATGATATGGGGGAGATATGGGCTGAGATGGGGAAGGTAGGGGAGATAGGAGCTGTTATGGGGGAGATATGGGCTGTGATGGGGAAGGTAGGGGAGATAGGAGCTGTTATGGGGGAGATAGGGCTTTGCTGGGAGAGAGGGGCTAATATAGGGGAGGTAGAGGCTGTTATAGGGAGGGAGTAGATGCTGAGATGGGGGAGGTTGGGGCTTAGATAGGGAGGTAGGGCTGTGATGGGAGAGATAAGGGCTTAGATGCGGGGTATTGGAGCTGAGATGGATGAAATATGTGGAGGCAACAAAAATAAATAAATTAAAAGTGTATTCCTTCCTCCCTGAGGCTTACCTTTGGCCAGGGATAGAGGTGGTCCGGCAGGAGACTGTAGCAGACTTATTAGCTTTTTTTCAGTTGTCCGTACCCCCTTGTTTGTTTCCCGAATGGATGGTGTGTGGTCCCCCTTTTATACCTCCTCGAACCCGAACCTCCCCTGGCTGTTTACCAAAAATTAATTCAAGTACTTTCCCTGGGTGGCCGTTATTCGTATAACCGGACGCATGTGGTCCAGTGCATGGCTGCCATTTTGTCTCCTAAACACAGGCTGCAGTACATGGTCGTCGGACGCCTGGTACATTTTTCGGAGGCGGAGTTCGTACCGGTGCCCGTTCTACTTCCCGACCAACTAGACAAATGACATTCGGGAGATATGAACTACTGACTGGGGGGAGCATTTGCTCCCTAAAATCCAGGTGGAGCATTCATTGGTGTTCACACAGGAACCCCCAAAAATCGACATCACCCTAATTTCTCTAAAACTGTTTTGGGCTATCGCCTTGTGGCCGGTCGATCAGAACTTTACCTGAATCGCAATGCTGTTCTACCGAACCGATCTGAGCGCCATTTGGATATGTTGGGCGCTCAGATCAGAGCTATTCAGAGATATACAAATTATGGGGTTCCTGTGAATTCTGACTATGATTTTGGGGTGTTTTATATATATGTTATATATTTTCCTGTACCTGAGAGATAATTGAGTTACCCAGTTTTGACTCAATTATCTCCCAGACAATGAGTCACCTGGGAGGGGCTTGTGTATGTTTTGTATGGAGACCCCATGCTGGAGGTTTGTGCATAAAATTCTGTGTTTGAACTGAGTAAACCGGTTGTACTCCCAGAATTGTGTGTCGTCCAGTTACTAGGAGGAATAGATCTATTCACACTTCAGCGCCTTGTTCCAGAGTTCCTGTCTTCACGGATCCAGCAGAGGAAAAGTCCTTGTCAGGACTAGCGCTCCTCTACAGAGACGTACTACTTTGTCTGCACCCCCAGTGGGTAGAAACAGGTCCTTCAGGTGACCGTCCTGCCTCCAGGGAAAGTATCAGAGTGTTGCTGTGGTAATGGCTAGAGAAGCGTTGGCCCCTTTATTTCCTCTGTTGGCCTCGTGCCTGAAGCTCGGCCACGCTACATACAGAGGAGCGCAGTGTGCTTCCCTCCTGATGGTCACCCTGACACCTGTGACTCTGGGCTGGTGCGCCTGCAGGTGCAGCCTCCTGTGCCGCCTTATGGTAGCGCCAGCCCTGGTTCGTGGTAAGGGTAGATAACTGATGTTATGTGAAAGATGACTACCAAGTGGTTATGGGTTAAATGGAGATTAACGATGCCGTGAGGCATTAGGAATAACGTGGTAGTGGCATTGCAGTCAGACAAACAGTATTTAATAATGAGGAGATTCACTTTGTATGGCACATTCTCAAACCTTAAGAAAAAAATACATTGCAATATATTGAAAATTCTATATATCAGTGTTGGAACCTACAGAAGTCCTTTAAACAGGAGGAGCCAACCCTTTTACAATGTTGCAGCACACATCCTTCACATAGTGTCACAGCACTCTCTGCACTTGGTTAAACTCTCGGCCAAAGTCGACCACAATAGGCTGCCTTTCTGACAAGGTACTAGTCTTGGATTCCCCATGAATACAGTGTCTGTGTGATGGCAGGCATTGAAAAAGGAGGTATGGGGCAATAGATGACGTGATATGTCACGTCATTCAACTGGCTGTCGCTAGAATCCCGACGCACTCTTCATCTTTTCAGCCTTGTGCATGAGAGCATTTCTGGGAAGCTCCCACCCTACCTGAGTAGAATTCTCTCCCCAGCTCTTTCCACTTCCTATAACCTCCTATCCAGTAATAGCACGATATTTAGCATACCGCAATACTTGATTGGCACTGGGGTTAGAAGTAAGGGCGCTAAATGATAATATGTGTTTGATAATTCGCTTTGGGGATAAGCTTTAAAATAGATGGAGTGTGGGCGATGTGACATGGATGTCACTAAGGGTAATGTGTGACATGACTGAGGTTAGGAACTAGGGGAGATGGATGATGCAGGTGATTAAATGGCTGGCACTGGGATTAGGAATAAGGAGAGACAATGATTTATGTATGTAAGGAATTAAGGCACACAAAGACAGGGAGTTATGTACATTTCAGCAAAGAGCATGTGCTTTCTTTACTGTGAATAAACGTCTGTGATTTGTTTAACAAAGCTATATTTTTCTTAGCTTAGTATATCCACATATGTTTAATTAGATGCCATCAATTTTGTGTGTCAGTGATTAATGTTCTGTGTCTATTAGCCCATGAGGGGTTTGACTGCACATGATATACCTGCACAGCAGACAGGCCTGCAGCCATTAGAGATACATCGTGTCTGACAGCATCATAGGGTGGATTCTCTGTATAAAGATTAATTTAACTCAGACAGTTGAGCGGAATTTCCCCATTGAAGTTTATATAAATTATTTAAATGTTTATACTCAATTTACTACTGAAACAAACATATCTGGTCACAAGAGCTAACTGATAGCTGCTCTAATTCTGCTTGAAGATCATATTAAGGCATATTAATAGTTAATGAACAAAAAAAAAAAAAAACTCCAACAATAATCATTTTGACACTGGAATATCGGTTGTTTGGAAGCTTTTTCCAATTTTTAAGAAATGACAGTTAAAGAGCTTCATCACCTCAAAGATTAAGCTGATTTCCACCTTCCACCAACCATTTTAGTCAATCTTATATCTTTCCATGTTTTGCGTGCCAATATTTCGGAACTTTAAAACTGGTCCATTTTCAGGGTCAAGTCAATGTTTTGCTGCCTTAACCTCTATAGTCTGGTTCCTAACCAGCCACTACCACACAAGATAAGGCTTTGACGCTGAAGGACGTCTCTTGCTGCAGACTACAATAAATATTATTAATCATTTAAATTAGTGTGGAGTTTAACACCTGACAAAACCATTGTTTTTGTGTTTTCTTTTTCTAGGACATAGTTTTATTTAATTTCGATTTAAATATCCATGTGTCAGTTACTTGTGTTGACATCAGTTATTGTATCACTTGTTTATTTCTCCTTGTTTGTGCTATATAATCAGACTGTTTGTATAGAGATACATAAAAAAAACTGTGTGTGGTCAGTGGTACTGACAGTTAAAGAAACAGGGTTTTTGTTTATGGACCAAGGGACAAATTAGAGAACCTTGCTAAAAGATATCGCATATACCCATTGTACAGCACTACAGAATCTGATGGCGCTATATAAATAATAAAATAATACTAATATTCTAAGAATATAAGAAATCTTCATTGGGGTTATTTTATTTCCATAGTTTCAAAAGAAAACTAGTATTTACTAATTCACATCCTGCAGAGCAGGCCTGTCCAACCTGTGGCCCCCTAGATGTTGCTGAACTACAACTCCCATGATTCTTTCAATGAAACAAATAGCCAGGGAATCATGGGAGTTGTAGTTCAGCAATATCTGGGGTGCCACAGGTTGGACAGCCCTGCTATACAGTGTAGTTGTTGTTTTAGCACCCAAATGGAGTGAAACCACCAGTATATGATGTATGGAATGAACTTTATTGCACTTTATCCCGCTGTTTGCATCTTTAAAATATTCTTATCTGTATATGCCATCCATCCATATATTTATTTGGCATTTCGCCTCCAATACAGCATTCAGGATAGCTGTTCATGAATAGTTGAGTATATTTTAGTAGGGAGTTATCTGTCTGGCCATCTAAAGCAAAACAACGATCCTCATTCATACACATGTATAGTCACACTCTCTTCCTTTATTCACTAAATAACAAAATGGAATAAATCAAACACCATATTGCACAGTTTAGGCAAAAAGAAAGATTTTCAATCTGCTATAATTCAGAGATTAAAAAATAAATCTGTTGGTGCTTGCTCTTATGAAAACACAAATGGAAACATAGATTTTCATTCAAGGATATCCTCCCACTGCTGGCATGTCACCATAATAGCTGTAAATCTACTCCTGCTGGGTATCTATTTTTTGTCTACGTCTTATGTCTTAAACTTCTTCTGAAATGATGGATTGTCTCGCATTACTCCGATGTCTATGGGTAAAGAGTCCCAGAGCCATCCATCCACCGCTTAATATAACCATGCTGAAACATAATTGATAGTATCGTGATTAAAGTGGTTGCAGAAAAAAAGGAATGGACGAGTTAATTAGGACCTTGATGCCTAATTATTTACATTGTGGTGTCCTGAATCAGGAATCTTAACATTGGCACTCAGGGCCCCCAACAACTGAGCAGAGAATTATGGGAGAAAAATGGAAAGCACCCAGTGGGGTAAAAATGAAGTGGCAAATGAAGTGGCAGAATGAGTTTGGTGATGGAAGTGGCAGGAAAGTGTTTTTATTTTGTTATAGATCTGTTACGTCTCACGTAGTAATAAGGGAGGCAGCTGGTAACTTGACAATCGGAAAATCGAAAAGGAGAGGACAATATCCTTAGGAATGTGTGTTGGTGATATAATGTAACAGTATTTAGTTTTCACAGTAGAGTACAGAGGGATTCCTTTTTTTCATGTGGGGTAGCCCAGGAAAAGTTATGATGAAGATGTGGCAAAAAAAGGCAGCAAAGAGACAATGATTGGATGATGTGGGCCAGGTAACTTGCATCCTAGAGACTGCAATTTGATGTGTGCATCCAGCTGGTCTGGTTACAATTACGTGTCCCATTGTACAGCGCTTCGGAATTTGTTGGAGCTTTATACATAATAATAACATTTATCGCAACAGTTTGTACAGACAAACCAGCGGGAACATTACACATTAAAGGGACACTATAGTCACCAGAACAAGTACAGCTTATTGAATTTGTTCTGGTGAGTAGAATCATTACCTTCAGGCTTTTTGCAGTTAACACTGTCTTTTCAGAGAAAATGCAGTGTTTAGATTACAGCCTAGTGATAACTTCACAGGTCACTCTTCAGACGGCTGTTAGAGGTGCTTCCTGGGGCAGTGCTGTACACTGTGCAGTACTGCCATTCCGTGTCTCCACCCTCTGCATGGAAACACAGCATTTTCCTCATAGAGATGCATTGATTCAATGGATCTCTATGAGAAGATGCTAATTGGCCAGGGTAGTCTCAGTTAATCCTATGGGGGAAGCATTGGCTCAGACCACCATTTCTGATGATGTCAGCAGACATCAGGCAGGTCAGGGACAGAGCCAGCAGCTGCAGGCTTGAATGCAAGTAAGATTTCACTCTATTTAGGGAGGCAAGAGGTGACCGGGGGGGCTAGATGGTGGGTTTAACACTATAGGTTCAGGAATACATGTTTATGTTCCTGATCCTATACTGTTCCTTTATAGCATGCAATCTATTAGCACCAAAACATTCAGAATCTAAGCCTCAGTCATTTGTATGTGTGTGATCTACTGCAGAAGAAAATGAGCAAAATTAAATTCTTCTCACACAACATATGTCTACAGAAATAGTAATTATTTCATGTGTTGCATCGCAGAGATTATCCTGAAGAATTTGCAGCTGGGTCTGATATACATACCTGTCAGTTTAGTAACAACAAGAGATCTGTTTTTATCACTAACAGCTGACCCTATTGCCAAGATTAACAGATACTGGGTTTAGATTTGGATATTTCTTTGTCAGCTTGGCAAACTACTACAAATATGCTGCAGAACCAGGAACTTATTTATCATAAACCGTTTTTCACTTTATTGTTATATTTTTTTTTAAAGGGACATTATAGTCACCAGAACAACTACAGCTTATTGTATTTGTTCTGTTGAGTATAATAATTTTCTTCAAGCTTTTTGCAGTAAACACTGTCTTTTTTAAGAGAAAATGCATTGTTTACATTACAAATCTCAAAGAGACAACAAATCCACCTGTGACTTGTTAGTGAATTGTGAAAAAATAATTAATACTTATAAAGAACTTAACTTATAGATACACAGCTTCCCAATGTTATCTCCCAGGTAATAGCCACTCAGCATAGATATATACAATGCAGATGAGGACCATTTTTATACACTTGTTTTTTATTTTTCGTTTGGATTTCCCCTCTGGTTTGAGATTTGTGAGCATCAATACCGGCCAAGGTGTCCGACGGTCGACAAGAAAGGAGGAGTCCTAGCCCCCTAACAACATCGAGGGTGGCACCCATAAAGTGCTTTGATAAGCTAAAATTTGTGAGTGCAATATAATATCTGATTATTGGCAATATAATATCTGATGTACAGACAATATTGCACTATTGTTTTTTTACTTGTTTTATGCACACCAGCAGAACCACAAACAGTGACGAAGATTTATCGAGGTGTTCTCAAAAGTTACGGTTAAATACGGTTAAATACGGTTCATATTTCCTAAAGGGCTGTAATGTTTACTAGAGCGTTCTAAATGTGATCTGAAAAGTGACGGTTTGCTTTAGAGAAGACGAACAAATTTAGAGTGTCAAAAAAAAGTAAAAGTGAAACAGAACACATTTCCATCCGTAAAAGTGGCGTAAAGAATGGTGGATTGATAAATCCATTGCATTGCCGGACAGCTAAGGTGCAAACGAAGTAACAGATGTGGAAAAATATATGCCAGATTTAATCATTTGTGCCAATCATTTGCCGAACGTTAGATGTACGAATGTTGTCAACACATTGGTAAATTTCTCCTGTACTTTCTATTGCTCCATGTACTCTCCATACTCTCCATACCAACTACCAGATGCAAAATACAGAGTTGATAGCAATGATTGACAAGGAGCCAAGATGGGGACAGTTAGTTCCAATATAGAGCTATACATACGCAAAGTGGATTTCTACATTGAATAATAATTTTCAGCTCTAGCAAACATATATATGTTAAACACGGGAGGTAAGTAAACTTCTTGTAAACCCTGGAACATTACAATGCCCCTTTAAGTTCTCCATGTTTAGTTGAATATTTGATGAGCAGCTTGATGACCCATACAGTTCAATATGTAGTGCTTTAATGCACAGCTGAGTAAAATACTCATGTTTATACAGAAGGCTGGTTGGATTTTATACTTGACTCTATCCTGTTTACATTTTCAACTGGCGCATCAGAAACCCAGATCTGTCTCAACCTCTTCCATCAAATGTTAGCTGAACAAGTCTGCATTTTCTCTCTTTCGACAAAGAGTTCAGGCTAAACCAAGGAGCATTTCTTTTCTGATCTGTAAAACACTGATACGTGATTAAAGGGTGACTGCATTCAGGTTGAGTATAGTTTGCGTAATGCAAAATGATTGAGAAATATCAGACAGTTATTTTTAAGAGAAAAATGATGGAGAAATCCTCATTGTCACACTTGCACAATGATACCCTTAGTGGACTTATTCACTAAACAGTTTGTTTTTCTTGGGGATTGACCCAAATTTGGCGAGACCATTCTTGACTTTTTTTTAAAGAAATTATTCCATTAGTTTTGTAATGTTTGTACTTTTAAATGCCCTCATTTTTATTGTATTCTGAAAGCACATCTATCACCTTAATTTCTCTACATGATCACTCCATGACCAACCTAATATGTGCAGTAAAAATGTAAATTATGTTTTTATTTGTCAAAAAAACAACAGTAAATTGTCACCTCCTCCATCACCCTTATTCTGCAAATTATGGCTGCCTTGCTTGCTAGGCTTTGTGTTGTATTGTACTTATTACGCTGAGATGTTTGATGTCATGAAAAATGCCATGCACAAGAAATTTACATGGACAAAAATTGCTAGTTAGTTTTACCATCAGTGATCGATGGCTAATGTAATTGGGAAGGCAATGGTAGGAGGAGAGCGCAACCCCTGCATGTATTCATCTCTACTTTGCAGTTGCATATATTGTTTTGTGAAATTTTAGCTTAAAGGGACACTATAGGCACCCAGGCCACTTCAGCTCATTGAAGTGGTCTGGGAGCATAGTCCCAGGTCCCTTAACCCTGCAATAATTACCTTTGAGGGTTAACTCCATCTCTAATGGCGGTCTACCAGACAGCCACTAGAAGGACTTCTGGGACGTTAGGCTACTTTTGGTCTCCTAACTGACGCTCGATGTCCTCATGCTATGCTGGAGGACATCCAGCGTCATGGTAAACCAAATAGGAAAACATTATACATGCTTTCCAATGTGGTAAATACAAATGGGAGCTTGGCCATTAGGTCTCATGTATGGTCTACCCTTGGTGGGCCTGCCTTCTTGATTGGCCGGCTGCCTGGTGTGCATTCACATCAGACTGACCGTTTAATTCTATGGGTGGACCCACCGATTTTTGGGTAGAACCAGTGACGTGAATCGTGTCACTGGCCCGCTCCCTGAGAACCCTCTCACCAGCGTCTCAGGATGCCTAAGTTGGGAGTAAAGCCTTTTCCATTCTTTCCACAAAAAGTTTGTGCAGTAGCACATTATTGCAGGTGTGTTGGCCAGTATTCATTACTGCTGCAATTTTATAGAGAGTCCAGATAATCTCTCAGATACACAATTTAATCTACTTGATGTGAATCTTCCTTACCAAGATTTTGTAGCACAGAGCGGGGAGGCAGCATGGCATGTAGGTGCAAAAAAATAAAAATCCATCTCTGAACATGGCTGGCTCCTTCTTACACAGTCAAACCTGCGGTGCTGGGCTCAGGTTTGCTCGCCCCAACAAAAAAAATTAAGTCTGGAGAGCAATGCATGATCATGCTGGTCAAAAACATATTAAGCCATCTCAAAGTAAGTGGGTGAGCACAATTTAAAAACAGTTTGACAAAAAGAAAAAATGAGGGTCTGAACTCATAGTAAAAATACCACTACAATACGCTGCAGTGATTACTATGTCTTTCTGGATTTGTGTTGGTTTCTATTATAGACACACAGACTCGGTATTATACACAGACAGACTGTATATATATTAAGTCATTCCTGGTATGTTCTGAGGTGCGTGTTACATTGTGTTCTACACATTTCTGCCTGGAACTGACCGTTGTTAATTCCTAGAATTCTATACAATTTTCTCCCCATCGTCCCTAAGCTCTACTAATCTTATTTAATTTCTACGTGTACACACGGAACCCGTGCAGGGAATCTACTTGCCAAGGAATGTTCTTTACTAGACATGCCAATCGGGAAGAGCAGATTATGGGGTTAATTTGGGGCAGCTGTCCCCCCTGCTCCTCATCAATAAGTGCTTTGTTGCTCAGCTGCATCTGGTTCCTTTCAGTTCCAGGTTTAACTCCCCAGGTTTTTTCCTAACCATTTTATGTGATTTGGCAAGGTGACTGGCGGCGTAGACGTGCTGAAGCCGAGAGATAATCAGATTTAATCATGAAACAATCGAGCTTCAGCTACCTGACTCGAAAAGTTTGTTCAGTTTGAGTTTAACTCAGTGGATGATTTGGTAATAGTTTGACAGCTTGCCTTTTTTAAAAAAAATTCTAATTCAATTAATATTAATTTCTGCTCAGAAACAGGATGTGGGAAATGTTTAAACAAACACTCCACACACATAAAACACGTAAACGTGCTGAAGTGCTTTTTGTGTCTGGAGTCTGTCGTATTTGGGACAGTTTATAAAAGTGCAGATTTCTATTGATCTATTTATACCTAAGGGCAGAAATACCTTCCCGGTTGTCACTGCCTTCCATCCTTTTTAATGAGTTGTATTACAGGTCATTGAGAAGCATAGGAATGCTGTATTCACGTGTGTGCGGCTTCAGGACAGAGGCTTCTGAATTAAAATGGTGTTTTCCCTGGCTGGCAAAAGAGGGCAGGGCTTGCAAAGGCTGCAGAGATAGCAGGTCTGAAGCTTTTGCAAGCAGTTTTTTTTTTACCTTTCCCCAAACGAAAAAATGCAGACTTAAAAACATGTATGTTTTCTTTGAAGGTATGTCTACTAAATTGTTACAAATAAGTAAATACATTTTCAGTGCAGTGTAACTTTAATATCTTAAAAGCCAACTTGATAGCTTGCAAATGCTGGTGATTTAGATCACCCCCACCTTCTGGCGGACACCGCAAGCAATTGTGTGCAAACCCAAACCCTGTGCACGCACACACATTCGAAGGAACAGTAATCCTATCCACTTAATAACGGAATTATTTTATCATGTAAATGGCTCCAAGTATTAAAACTTGATCTTAGAGGGGTTTGCATCCTGGTGAGAATACGTGAGCCGGCACCGTCCCAGCTTAACCCTTAAGGACCAAACTTCGGGAATAAAAGGGAATCATGACATGTCACACATGTCATGTGTCCTTAAGGGGTTAATCTGCTGGGTTTGCCTTTTATCAGGGTTTGCTGGGGGGCACTTTGTATCCAGTCTTCTTTGAGCTGGAGAAGACAGATGTCAAGATATCTCAATGCAGCTACCACTGAACTCATTCATTGGACCAGAGCGCAAAGTCGACATCATGGCCAGCGAATAAATAAAAGCCTATATTCTCATGCTGTAGAAGGGCATGTGCTGCTTAGGAGCCCAAAGGGGGCCAGGTAAGTGTCAAACTGTGCTAAAATGGTTTACAAATTACACTGCGACTATGCACGCAGACTGCAGTGGTTTTTGTGCTTCGAGGGTTTATTTAACTTAGGGAAAGGCATATCAGTCTTAATGTGATAACTGATATGCACTTATTTTACAGAACACAACTGTAAAAAATGGAAATAAGCACTTAGTAGTGATATCTTGGGAATGGCATTTTTTGCAGTTTGGTACTCTGCACTCTAAGTGTTGTTGTACGGCTGTACTTTTTGTTACATGTAAATCTGTTTAATAAACTTGATATTACGCAACTTCCATTAGTCACTGCAATTTGCGACCCAAAGAAAATAAATGTCTACCTGTCTTATTAAATCCAGAACAGTGCAGCACTTCCATCGTTTCACACAAAGCCTAGCACAAACTAATGACAGCTTGGACGGCAATGCAAATTTTCTGCTCTGCCTCTCCAAACAAAGCCCATCTAAAGGATTTAATGACGTTTTTGTTGTATTTCTTCTCCTGCGTACATTAATTTGATGCGTAATGAGTGGCTGAGCCGGGTGCGTGTATAGTTTTTCTCTCTTTGACCACTTACCCTAATATTCTGAACATGTACATCCTGACTTTGTGACTCAACGAACCATGAACACACATAGATGTTTCCCTGGGGAATCTGAGCATCATAAGATGTTGACTCACCTTCTTTTAATAACATTCCAGCTGAAAATATCAAGGTGAGGATATGAAGAAAGAATTGTTTTTCTGTTCCTCTGTATGTTATTTTTGTGCTCGGAAATACATCTTATATTGTTTAAATAGGTGATTCAGAGTATTTACAAATGCCAGACGGGAGCTAAATGAAAGAGCGTGTCTGATAAACTTTAAAGCAAGCGTCTTACAGCGAACTTGGCAACCTTAAATTATGTTGTGCCTCAGGCAGATATAGACTTAATATGTATATTGCACTAGATGACGTCTTCCACCTGCGAAATGTCTTTAGTGAATTGATGTCCACATTTGACCTCAGGGGTAGGCAACCTCTGGCTTTCAAGATGCTGTCGACTACATCTCCCATTATGCTCTTACAGCCATAGTACTGGCAAAGCATCATGGGAGACGTGGTCCATAACATCTGGAGTGTGATGTCCAAAACATCTGGAGTGCCAAAGATTGCCTACTCCTACACAGAGTAGCACATTAGCCCACAACCAGCTGGAGTTCTTTAAATACCACACATGATTGCCGGACATATTGGAAGGCTGGGCCTGAAGTTGTGGGAGGGGCTATGTGCCTTTAAAAGGGCCTCCCCCTCTTACCTACGTTACCTGATTGGTTCCAGACGTACTTCTGGCCCACCCTTCACTCCCTCTATTCAACTCTATCTAAGGTAGGCCCACTTATTTACAGGCCTATCACGCACGTCGGTATCGGCACACCTCAACCGACTTTTGCTTATTATGGTAATTTACTTAATTTCATTCCATTACTGAAATGGCCCTGAACACAAATATAGATTGGTTACATGCATTGATCAATGTGATCTATAATCAATCTCAAATGCAGATAATAGAAATGTCCAGATATAAATTATCGCTAAAAAAAGTAAGTACCATAGATGAGATAGGTCCAAGTACCATAGATGAGATAGGTCCAAGTACCATAGATGAGATAGGTCCATCGGGAAAGATTGTCTACCTTTATGTATGTCTGTTTTTAAAGACGATCTTTGTTGCATTGACCAGGATGATCTACTAAAATTTCTAATTAGGGAGAAAACCAACAAATAAACCTGATCCAATGTCATTCAGTGTCAGCAATAATGGAGTGAATGACTGTGGAAGCATTTCTTTTTCTATATATTTTTAATAAACCTGAGATAAGATCAATTCACCACATCTCAGATAGAAATGTATTGGGTTATTGGAGGATAAGTTAAAAGGTAAACACTGTGATAATTTACATAAATTCCAAAACTTTTTTAAATTCACTGGCAACGTGAGTATAGAAAGACTTTCCAGGACTGAAAGTCAGAATGGTTGAACCCTTTCTTGGTTGCTTGCGCGTTTTTTTACATGCTTGAGTATCTTGTGGGCTGCATGTACTCTTACATTTTTAATGAATTTGTTTTATTATTTGAGGAAGTCATTGAAAGCTGCATTACTTTTCCAGCGGATGTTAAACTTGGCTAATTAATCAGATGGTCCTTATAGAGACCATTTAATGGTGAAGCGAGGCATTTTGCCACTCATTCCCACTAGCCTCCCAATGCTTGAAAGCATTGGGTTAGCTGAGATCATTAAGACTTATGATCTCAGCCAAGCAGGCAGAGTTGAGACCACCATGTTAGGGGATGTAAGGTAAGTAAACTCACCTTAAATCTTCACAGTGAGAACAAGCACCTATAGGTAGAAGAACAATTTAGTCTTAGGAATACAAGTTTGTATTCCTAACGCTTGCCTTGAATGTTCCTCTAAACCAGGGATAGGCAACCTTCGGCTCTCCAGATGTTGTGGACTACATCCCCCATAATGCTCTTACACACATAATGCTGGCAAAGCATCATGGGAGGTGTAGTCCAAAACATCTGCAGAGCCGAAGGTTGCCTATCCTTGCTCTAAACTATACTACGTATATATTAGAGAGAATAACATTACATGATGAAAGCTAAGGCATAATTAGAGCTGATTCAAATGTTAAATCTAATAAAATGCATTGAGTGGTTCTGCATGTAGCTTTAGTTTGCTATATCTCCTAGAACGTGCAGTATTATATTATAAATGTTCAGTAGGGACTGTTCAATAGGAGCAGGTGGGGCAAGACACCCATGCTTTGGGTCTTGTTGCAATAAAAAAAGAAAATGGAACCTATTGGTGTGATAAAGACTAACTGTAAGTGTATTTTAGAAAATTAAGTTGTCTCCGATTAGTTCTGCAGTGCAATAGCCCCTGTCCTTATTGACGACTGGAGTTACTGCTGGGAGGTGAACAACTAATCATGTCAGAATTGTGGGATATTTTTGAAAATATGAATCATTTTATGGGTATAAACTCCTCATACATGCCTAGTCTGTTCTAATGGGATTTCTGAGATCACCACAGACTTGGTATTAGGCTGTCAGATCCTGGACACTCTATTAGACTGACCTGAGCGGTTCCATGTGTTCTTGGACTGTCATTAGGTAAGGAATTAAGGTGAAGACAGATTCTTTAAAGTAGCTGTTTCGCAAATGTGTGTATCTGTAGGTTTATGGCGTTGAACAAGATGTGTCCTCAGATTGGGTCAGGGGTTGCGTACATGGGGCTAAATGGTCAAAATTTAAATCTGGAGGTAGAGTCTTTAAACATTACCAGTCGTTACTGGGTGTGTTGCATGAACAGCATTAGATAGAATTATAAAGGGTGATGAGACAAATTGGGCCCAATTAGTGGGTGTATTTGAGATTGGTCCAAGGACATCCCAGGGTGTTTGAATTTTGGGATGTAGCAATGGTTGATACAGTGTTTATATTATATTAATTTATACTAATTTGGGAGAAGGTAATGCCTGGACACGCACTGCAGTACTCCCAATGAGATTTTCATTTTAACGTGGTATCCCAGTTCCATTTTCGTCGTTGTATGCAATCCATCATACTATGTATCTCTGTAATGTTTTTCCTGTGTAATCAGTATGATGAATGGCCTGGTCTAATACAGTGTCCAGGGAGATGTTCCTTGTTTCATGGTTGTTTGCTTTATTTGTTAACAACCAGCTGAGCCTTTGTTTTGTTGTATGCTCTATGTGGCCATATTTGGAGAGCTATTCATTGTTCTTTCGTCGCCTCTGATAAGAGGCCAATAGGCATGAATCATGAATAGGTTTTTTGTAACTGTAAAATATGGCCTGGCACAAAACCTTATTTACCTACTCATGCTCTGAATTGTGAAAGTTCGATAGGAGAGTATTTTCTTCAAATGCAGGTGATCTAACAGTAAATAATTCTGTGTTCATTTAGAATGTGCTGTTGAAATAAATTTATGACATTAATTGACCTCTAATTAAACATTTAAGCAAAAGAGCAAGGAGCTTTTGGAAAAGTGGCCATAATATGCTGTAAAACAAATTAAAATAAAAAAGTTAATTTGGGTTTAGGATTCCTATGGTTAAGGATTGAAATATCCGAAATGCGTTGGGAGTTTTTGTGGTGTGGCTTCCATAGTGATTTTATCTATTTTTGTTACCTTCTATAAATGCCTATAAAAGTTTCTTTATTCAAATGGATTACACTATCACACCGTACTTTTTTTATAGCCGACTGTTTAGTCAGACTGTACTATTGAAAAAGGGCGTAATACAAACGGATTAATTTTACATTTAAAGTCATGGGGAGGCGTGTTCTCCAACAAATATAGTCTGGATCCAGGGACAGATTTGCTAGTAGGCAAAATAGGCATCTGCATACAGGCCCTTGTATAATCGGGGTCTCCTACATCTTGCTATGTTGTAACTCATTGATTTTTTTTGTGTGTGTGCATCCTACAACTTATCGGACAAACAAGAGAAAAAATGGGAGGGTCTGAGAAATCTGCACCTGCAGGCCTATGTAATTCTGTCCACTGTCTTATGAAACCCTTGCTCTGTTTTAGAGTTATGTATATGGCACATATGAATGTGGAGACAGGATAAAGTGCAATATGCAAGTAACCATTGACAGAATAACCAACATTCAGGTTCATTCTTACTCCTCAAAAATGGGGACAGAACTTAAATTCTTTCAACAGTATATTTTGCCCCCTATAGCTACAGATAACAGGCAGTCTACTGGGGTCCAGGCATCAAAAAACCTCTCTGCCACCCGCTAGGAAGCATCCTCCGGAGCAGACCTGTCATTTATGACACTAGACACTTTCTTTAATGTCTCTCCATAGGGTGTAGTAATCTTGCCGTAACTGTAAAAAACAGAGGTATACCACATTGTAGGATCTAACATTTTAAGATACATTCATAATAAATTGATACGATTGTATTCCCAAAATATTTCTGTGAAAAAATGCTTCATTTTAGTTATGGTGACATAGTTGTTGACGAAGGATTATTCAAAACACACATTTGGTGAAAAATAATAGCAATGTATTGTAATGTATTAATAGATAGTAATAGTAATGTTGAACAGATTAAAAAAAATGTAATTAAATGCAATCAAGAAGAGAAGAGTCGAGTAGGACGCTGGCAGTGGGCAGTGGGCAGTGGGCATGGTCTTTTGACATTATATACAGTAAACAAAGGCACAGATCACCAAATTCATGGCACACATGATAGCAGAGTTAAAAAAACAAGCACCACAATTTCCGTAGCTCTCGGAAGCAATTATTATATAGTCCCTATGGAAAAAATATAGTAGATTAATAACTGAATACCAATTTGTAGTGAATTGAAAACGGAATTACTAAATAACCTACGTGTAGCAGTTCTCTACTTTGTAAATTAGTCTGATTTTACAAATCCGTTTTCAATTTGCAGTTTAGTGAATAAACCACATAGTAACGTTGAATTCACGTAAAGCCGTAGTGGAATTAAATCCAATCATTCTACAGCATGCAGAAATCCTCTAAGCACCATAAGCACTGCAGTCTACTTCGGTGGTTATAGTGCCAGTAGTACACCGGTGCCATCCTAGTGTAATATGTCAAACCGCTTTACAACAATTGAACAGCTTACCTGCACGCCTCCTGAAACTGTCCCGATTTTGGTGGAACAGTCCCGATATTCGGGTTTTGTCCTACCGTCATAAATTTGCTCCCTGGTGTCCTGACACCATGCTATGCATGGTTATTATGCCTGAAGTGTTTCTTTAAATGGCATTTATTTTTTATTCTTTTTTACTGGTTGACTTAAATTAAGTTTAGTGATTAACCCTAAAAGTAGATTTTTATGGATTATAAAATGTGTATGTGGGAGGTGTTTATATTACAGAGGTGGGTTACACAGATACAGGGCGGACAGTCAATATATAAGTGCACAAAACTGAATAAAATGTTCGGTTCCATTTACCGGTAGCTTTTATTGCTGTCAGTTGACTGCCATTTTTAATTATCTATAATATGAATTTGTAGGCACCTTTGAATTGCAAAACAACAAATGTGTTTTTTTAGGTTTTTTTTTGTTTGTTTTAGTAACATTGCAAATCCTTTTAGAGAAGGTGATTCAATTCTCATTAATGGTTCAATTTCCTTTCCAATTCTGAATATACAAAATATATTTAGGAATGCTTTGTTACACTAGAAAAAAACAACAGCGTTATAAATGTTTAAAACAGTGGTGATACTATGCAGTTGATTTTATTCCTTGCTTTTGAGCAGATGAAAATAAAAATAATAAGTAATCGGGGCTCAAGTCACACATATCTGTAAATGTGCAGGACTACAATTTCTGGAGAGGGCTCTTAAATGATCAAAACCTCTGACTTGGCAGTAAGGGCTAGAAGTCCTTTGGAAATCCGCAGAATTCTAAAACACAGCTGAGCGCTTCCTTCTCTGGCAGAGAATGTATATTTTAATTAGCTTGACTTTAGCCTTTCCTTTGCCTTCAACATGTTTAACCCTTTATTTGGTGAGGATTAAATAACGTAATAGTGCTGCTTTTACTTCCTCCAACCTACCTGCTCGCCTGGTATAGTGCTGCTTTTACTTCCTCCAACCTACCTGCTCGCCTGGTATAGTGCTGCTTTTACTTCCTCCAACCTACCTGCTCGCCTGGTATAGTGCTGCTTTTACTTCCTCCAACCTACCTGCTCGCCTGGTATAGTGCTGCTTTTACTTCCTCCAACCTACCTGCTCGCCTGGCACACTGTGACCAGACTTTAGCGTATACAAATATTAAATCACATACTCGTTTTGAAGGAATTATTTTTCATTAAAAAATTATTACATTTTACCTTTTGTGTTTTAGATATAATTTCTTCTTATAAGTTTAATCACTACTTTTTACGTTTTGTGTTTTACATCTAATCTCTTACAAATTATACTAAAAGATAACACAAAAAAGAAAGACAGCCAAGATTTAAAAAAACAAAAAACAAACAAACAAACAAACAAACCGATGTGTGTAAAGTATGGCGTCAGAGTAAAATCTGCTAAAATGCATGAGAAAATCGAGAAATGAAATGGGGAAGCATTGTGATTGGATCAGGCTACCACTTCTGATGATGCCTGCTGACATCATCAGAAGTGGAAGCCTGATCCAATCACAATGCTTCCCCATAGGATTGGCTGAGACTGACAAAGAGGCAGATCAGGGGCAGAGCCAGCATGATTCAAACACAGCCCTGGCCAATCAGCGGCATCGGCCAATCAGAATTGAATCAATGAATCTCTATGAGGAAAGTTCAGTGTCTGCATGCAGAGGGAAGAGATACTGAATTTTTGGATGCATTTTAGGCAGCCATGACCCAGTAAGGATCTCTAAAAGCCATCTGAAGAGTGGCCAGTGAAGTTATCACTAAGCTGTAATATAAACACTGCATTTTCTCTGAAAAGTGTTTACAGCAAAAAGCCTGAAGGTAATGATTCTACTCACCAGAACAAATTCAATAAACTGTAGTTGTTCTGGTGACTATAGTGTCCCTTTAATAAAAATGAGTTTCATTCAGTTGAGTTGTATACTTCTTCCAGTTCATCCATGTGTGTTTTTATCTTAACCAGCTCCATCACTCACCCAAACAGATTAACCAAAAGGAGACCTTATGCAGCCGCCTAGTGCCCAAGAGTTAGAAAGAGGCCCCAGAACCATGTATTATCCCTATCTGAAGAATGAATGTGGGAAACCGGATGGTAGTATGATATGAAACACATACGTTATTCTTCAGTCGCTTAACAGTTTTACAATGACTGCGTTACTAAAGTTATTTATACAAGTGTGCTCTAGATAATTTAAGTACTCTTTTGTTTTGTGTTTTTTGTAAACAGAACAAAATACCTCTTCAGTTCTTTCACAATGGAACTCTGTGAAAGAATACCAATTATGTTCTGAAAAACAAATCAGCTGCCAACCAGTTATATATATACTTTTTCAGAAGATCTAAACACACCAAGCGTTAAAAGCTTTATACCTTGTATGTGCCAACGTGCACAAACAGCTCGGTTGTTTACTGAAGGATGGGTTGTCTGTATGAATGATTGACAGGTTTACAGTATGTCAGTTGTGATTGATTACTAGAATGTATTAAAAGATGTTTTATACTGTGTGTAAAAAAAAAAAATCTGCCTTATGCGTCCTGCCGATGCTTCTCTGTAATATTCTGTTTCGAAGGCTCTAGAAGTGGGTTGAAAATAGGTGATTTTGTACAGCTATTTATAGATGTGTTGTCCTGGAATAACAACAGCATGTGCACTGATAAGGAGTGTGTGTGTGTGTTTGTTTTGTATGCGGTGGTAGTGGACCGTTTATGCATCAGCCGTAGAATTGAAGGATCTTCAAGTGAAGAGGCGGTTGTACCATCTGAACTGCCTAATTTTCTCCAACTATCTAGAACATAAAGAACGACATAATAGCCAATACTATACACAATTCCATTTGAATTGTGAGATGCTGTAAATTCAAATGGAATTTCAAATTGTAGGCCAAAAACAGCAGAAAACATAGCTGACTTGGATAATCTTTAATGATTTAGCAAATTCTGTCACAATCCAGTTCAGACAAGGCAAAGCCATGGCAAACACGCCAAACGAATAGGAGAAATAGAAACATTGTCTTATTTTGTCTCTTCTTTGTACTTTTTCTCTATGCTGACCGCCAGTTGCAAAGAACAGAGTTTGTAGCAGTGATTGATACAGGGCTAAGTTGGTACCCGGTTACAAAATAAATAGGTGTGGTTTTAACATTTTCTTTTTTTTTTTTCATACTTCACAAATACATATTTGATAATTATAGAGAATAAATGAATATACTGTTAAAATCAAGGGAACCTCTGTAAAGAATAATGAACATTCCACTATGATATGTTTTCAGGATTATTACTAGATGTGAGGAGAGGAAGGATTTCTGGCGCTTGTTTTGTATAAATTTGGCAGATGATACCCAAATACTTCTGGCTGTAGAATAGGTAATGCTGGAAATGGGTGTACGGAAACAGTGCCTTCTGGGTGCTCACAGGTCCATATTAGGTGTTATTATTATTATTATTATTTTAATATTTATATAGCGCCAGCAAATTCCGTAGTGCTGTACAATGGGTGGATTCACAGATACGTAATTGTAACCAGACAATTGGACACAGAGGAACAGAAGGGTTGAGTGCCCTGCTCAATGAGCTTACATGATCAGGGGTGTGGGTATAGTGACACAAAGGGTATAAGTAGCGGTAATGAAATAGGTTGCTAAAAAAAGTATTCACTGAGAAATTAGTAGATGAAAACCCGCTAACAGTTTAAATGATATGCTTTCTTGAAGAAGTGTGTTTTCAAGGATCTTTTGAAGGAGTGGAGACTGGGTGAAAGTCTAACGGAGAAAGGGAAGGGGGTTCCACAGTGCTGTCGGGGAAGAGACACGGTCTTAAAATTAACTTCCACTCACTCAAATACTTAGGAATAACGCTAACAGCCGACCCTACCAAATTACACTCAGATAATTTCACAACACTGATAAAAACACTGACACAAGATTTAGAAAAATGGGATGAGAAACCCATATCGTGGATAGGAAGATTACATGCAGTGAAAATGAATCTACTGCTGAGACTACTATTTCTGTTCTACCAATTAAAGTGACTAAAAGAGACCTGAGTCATTTACAGAGTATGATCGACAACTTAATTTGGACAGGGAAACGGCACAGAGTAGCCAGACACGTATTGTACAGATCCAAGATGCACAGAGGGCTCGGCCTTCCAAACCTTTACCTGTACTATCTAACCGCACAACTAGCATAAATAGTAGCATGACACTCCCCAATTGACACACATAGAAGGGTGGATCTGGAAACATCGCCAATGGGGACGGATTTACCCCAATTTCTAATATGGGTACCCAAAACGCACAGACCAGATCTGAGCACGGCTTTCCCGGCTATATTGAATTTCATAAGAATCTGGGACCTCACGGCCCAAACATATTTGCTAAAACATACCCCTTCCCCCCTGACCCAGTACCTACGCAACAGGGCTTTTGGGCCAGGGATGAGCCATAGGGACTTCAGGGGAATAGAGGCCACGGAGATGCAAAGATACTTGTACGATCAGGACACGTTCCGGTAATTCGATGAACTAAAGACACTAGCACCGCTAAAGACTACTTCAGATACATCCAACTTAGAGACTTTGCCAGAGACCGACAAGTAAAGACAGCAGCACAGACCCCCATGACTTTTTACGAAAAACTATGTATAATAGAAGCCACGCATAAAGGCCTGATCACCACAGTCTATACACAACTCAGCGCCCCAGAAAACGATGCAGACGAGCTTCGATACATCGCCCAATGGGAAGCAGACCTATCACAAACACTAGAAGGGGAAGACTGGGTGGATATCTGGGAGGTGGCCAAAGGTAAGGGGAAGATGGGCCTCGGGCAAACGGGGGGTGGGGGGGTTCCCCATGGGTAGGTCTCAACTAAGGAGTCGGATCCTTTGCTGCCTCGCTTTCCCCCCGGCGCTACTCCCCCCGACAATTGTCTCCCCCCTTTCCTACTGCTTACCTCTCTTCTTTCTTTTCATTTTTGCACCCCTAGATAAACCAAAAATGAGACAGGTGCACAGCCATGCTCGTAATTAGTGTTACCAAAAGGAGGGCCTAACAGCAGGCACAAGCCTACTTACACGGGTGGTTAATATGGCCTGCATGTACGAAATGTAAACACCACATGAACTCTCCCACCCTACTGCACTATAAGCCAATTGACACCACTACAAATACTGTACCTGAGGTATACTTCCTGACACGAAGATGTAACATAACCAACTATGTACCCTAAATTGATTGTTCAGTTACATCACTCAAGACCTGTATGCTCTAACCTTTGTGCACTGATACGTGATGTCTACTCTATGTCATACATCTACCTGTGCTCAAAAACAAAGTAACTTAAAAAAATGAGAGCAGAGGTGGGCCGTCATATAAGGTTAGCACAATAGCCACATTGACCCTACTTGGGCGTGGTGGGCGCTTTAGTTTGCCTCCTCTTGCTGAAAATTGGAGGGGTGCCCACCATTCTGTTGCATGGGCTTCCTCAGGGGGATTCTGGCTGGGGTCACGGCTTCGGCCTACAAAGGAGCCCCGGGGGGGGTCTCTCAGGGGCGTCCGTGGTCGGGTAGTAAGGGGATTCACAAGAAAGGAAGAGAGCTGCCTGGCTGCCTGGAAAACATCAGCGGCACAGTTCTGCTACGTCACCTCCATTTAATTGTGTTATCTTTCTGTTTAAATGTTCCTTTTACTTTTTACTTATATAATGTAAAACTCTGATAGAATGTGAACAAGCCACTTAACATTGAATGAAATAATGCATGCCTTAACAATATGATCTTCCTTTCTGAAGGGTAAAATATACATGCATTGTGAACTGGCTTTTGTACAAGCCGTACAATATAGAAATGCTGCATTTTCTATCAGCGCAAAAATAAAGAATAATAACAAAAACACTTCTTCAGGCAGAGAATTCCACATCCTTATAGTTCTTACATTAAAAAAACTTTTCTTTGCCTTAGACGAAATCTTCTTTCTTCCGGTCTAAACGCATGACCTCGTGTCCTGTGTAAAGTCCGGTTTGTGAATAGATTTCCACACAATAGTTTGTATTGGCCCCCAATATATTTGTATAATATTATCATATCCCCTCTCAGGCGACGTTTTTCTAAACTAAATAGGTTTAAATTTGTTAACCTTTCTTCATAGCTGAAGTGTTCCATTCCTTTTATTAATTTTGTAACCCGCCTCTGCACTTTTTCTAGTGCCATAATAACCTTCTTTAGAGAAGGTGCCCCAAATTGCACATCATATTTAAGATGATTTATAAAGAGGCAAAGTGATATTCTCATCCCGAGAATGAATGCCCTTTTTTATGCATGACAATAACTTACTGGCCTTTGCCACTGCGGATTGACATTGCACATTGTTGCATAGTTTGTTGTCTATAACAATTCCCAAGTCCTTTTCGTGTGTCGTTATCCCTAATTCGCTTCCATTAAGGGTATAAGTTGCTTGTGCATTCATTGCGCCAAAGTGCATAACTTTACTTTTTTCAACATTACATTTCATCTGCCATTTGAGTGCCCAGTCACCCAGTCTATCTAAATCCCTCTGCAGCAAATTAAAAGTGTGAAATAGGCACTTGGGTTGGCGGGACAATGTGCTTATGAGGGTGTTGAAGTAATTAACTTTTGCAGAGAAAAGAGCCAGAGTGTAGGAGCATAGTGGAGAAAGTCCGGTGCAGTGTGAGACTTTCTTCAACAGCGTTCAGCAGTTCTGGAACGTTTTTAGAGATATCGGTCAGCTTGGTGTGCCAGGGTTGTAATTGGGAGCGCTTGCTGCATTTAAATGTAGGAGGTGCCATGATGTCAAGTTGAAAGGAGAGAGTGAAGTTGCAGAGTTAGGGCAAGTGAGGTTTGAGATGGGTAAAAGGAGAGTTTGGAATTTGGTGGAGAGATGCTGGAGATCAAGGCAGTGGGGGTTTCTGCGAGAAAGGAGAGTTGAGGTGGTGAAATTTGTTGCGTGGTATATATAAAAAAAGACAAGAGATCGATTATAGTGTAATATTTCGTTAAACTGGTGTATATAAGAATTAAAAAAGACACTCACAAATTCCTGGAGCTTATGATCAAAGCTTATGATTATTCCTAGATGTACCTTATACATGTGGCTGAAATTTGAAATTTACTTTGAATTTCCGACATCTCACACTTCAGTGAATAACCCAGTGTATCTTATTGGCTATTATGCCGTACTTTATGTTATAGATAGATGGAGCAAATTAGGCACTTCAGACAATTCACCTCTTCACTCCAAAAATGTTAAATGCTATGGCTCTCACAAAGGGTCCACTACACCTGTGTACAAAACAAAGAAACACATTCCTTAACAGTGCACATGCTGTTATTCCAGGACAACGCTTCTATAAATAGCATGAAAAATCACCTCTTTTCAACCCACTTCTAGAGCCATTGACACAGAAGATTACAGCGAAGCATAGGCGGGACGTATAACGTAGTTTGACACGCAGAATGAAACATCTTTTAATACGTTCTAATAAAACAATCACAATTTTCTAGTAGACCCAAATTTTGTGGCCATGAGAACCATATTTAGTCTATTCGTGGTGCGTTTATCACCCAACCTCCCTCTTCAATGCAATATCCAGCTCTCCTTCTCACAAGTAACGATTACCTTATTCTAGCATAGATGATTTATTCATATTCTTGTATTTAAAAAAAAGTTATTTTTAAAAAAAATAAAGGAACAAATGAACTGTTTAATGGTGAGTTTCTTGGCAAAATAAAAGGCTGTGAGACAATATCAGTTCTAGATGTATGCTGATGCAGTTGGTAGTTGTAGCAGCCACTACATATTTTTTTGTTACCCGCATCCAATATCAGCAGCTCTCTATCTCCATAAATAACGAATTTGATGGCAGATCATTCTGAAATACTATAAAAATCAAATGGCAATCTTAAACGGTAAATCACAAAAAATACATTTGAGAGCAGGCTAGCAAAGTAACTTACTAACCACGGCCTCCGTTTAGTATCGTTAGATAAGCGTTCGAAAGTATTTAATATTTTTGCATAAACTTTTAAAATGATTTACATTTTTTTAAATTATTTTAATATGTATTGATATATATTTTATATTTTATATATTTTTTGATATATATTTTATATATGATATATTTTATAATATAAAAGCTTATCCAAGAATATAAAACTCAAGGCCTATATGCAGATACCTGAGTATGTTATACAAGTAACAACATTACATACCTAAGTATATTACATTAGTAACAAGCATTATTAAAATGATTTATTTTGTTAAATATTTTTTTATAATATATATATTTATATCCTGTGCTAATTTGGGCATGTAAAACAATACATATTTTTTTCACAGCAAAGGGCAGTTAAATAGTAAACAGATTATCAAATTACGGAGCTGAGTTTATGGTATACATTTTTTTATTTATTCTTTTCACTTTTAAAATTGAATTCCTATTGTGTTTCACAGTTCAGATGTAGAGGTATTATTTTTCAGACCTACGTGCCGCATGTCATTGGAGCAGTAATGCAAATATTTTCCATCGCAAGAAGTGCCCATTTTAATATGGAAAAATAAAACATCCCGAACAATGAAAAATCAAATCTCTAATTACTTGTTTCAAACAAAGGGCAGGAGTTTAAATTAAATACACGGAAAAATGCTTAGCTCCCAGCATGATCGGATTTAGAGATCTTGGCGTCTTTGGTGGGTAGTAAAGTCACATTTTGGTCAAAACATTTTCTATGTGCAGTGTTTATTTATTTCACTTGGCACACAATTTCATACAAACTTGATGAAAAAGGCTGCGTTGAGGTTTCTGTACCACCTCATTGGTTTTAATTTTTATTTACAGTATAAAACTCAAAGGACCCTATTTATCAAGCAAAAACTGGGTCGATATTAGGGGCTCTGTTTATATCTCAAAGAAAATTAATTTATCTTCCTAGAAATCACAGAAGATAATTACATTGCCCCAGAAATGTCTCGGGGATAGATAAGGTTCCTTACACAGACACCAAAAAGAGCTTTAAATAAGAAAAAAAGGTTACTAATGGTTTTTGTTCATCAGATACATTGTTAGAAATGTTTTATTTTGCATAGTGATAGTATATGTTTTGTTTTTTGTTTTTTGCATCCATCATGGAAAGGAAACCCCCTGTTTGACTTAAAATTTCAAAGTTAAGTCCCTCCCCTACTCTTCTCCTCAATCCAGTAACAAAAGGTTCACCCCTTTGTACCTCAGTAATATACAAGGCAATGCTGCAAAATATACCTTTTAATAAATAGGGGGGATTCGTATTGCCAGTAATACTAAATAATACTAATGCTAAAGCTTTATATTAATAAAGCTGTGGACATATTGACCCATATATCAGTGGCAGTGTGTTTTTGGGGTAAGTTTTGGGGGGAATTCCACCTGCCCATATGGCGACTAAGCGCCTGTCATGTAGATGTCTTTGTGAACCAATATTCGAATTTACGCTTATTCTTCTTGACTTTTTGGTGCTCTGGGATTTATAGTCCTTGCAGATTCTTGTGTTTGTTGTCTTTTTTTTTTTTTTCATTTTATTATTTCTTAGATTCAAAATCCTGCCAGACCACATATTGCAAGACTGCTTTTCAAAGTCAAAATGTGTCATTTGCAATGAAACAAATCGTCCAGAATGCTGACGAGGCACTTCACTGAAATTACTTCTGTCCCTCATAGTATTGATCTTCAAGTACTGTTCATCAGAGGCAGAGAGCTTGTTCTGTCTCTAAATTGCCTATTGGTTTTGAAAATAATGTTTTGCTTTTTTTTTTTACAAAGACTTTATCTGGGCGCAAGTTAACATACAACAGATATATGTTATGACAGAAATGTGCAGCACATCAGGTCTCATTTTTATCAAATTAGAGCAATCAAAAGGCAAGAATATAGCATACATTCTATGAGAACATGCAAAGGACAGAGAAAAACATTGGAGATACTCCTCCTTTCTCACATCAGACATAAGAGTATCTCATCAAATGTAGAAATAAAAATGAAAAAATATATATATATATATAATATTATATATTGTAAGTATATATTACAGTTTATACAGCAAACTAGCCAGTGCCAGTGGCTAATGTTATTTTAAATCTGCCTATTTTCATGGGTATAAAATGTGTCCAGGAGTAACAGAAGGAATGTCCATCAAGGTCTTCTTGCATCTAGTGGTATTGCAGCCAACAGGTTCTTCTTTGATCAAAAAGAAAATCACTTGGGGCAACTCTACAACATACGGTAGAAAGAATAGAATAATTTATAACACTGAATGGAACAATACCCATGTGCATTGTTTTTATTAAATGTTTTTATTTATCACCAAATTAAAGAGGCTCATTATTTGTATATAGAGGGTACTGCACGCTGGTGTCTGGAACGATGGGTGCAGGTATGTTTGGTGCCCCCCGAGAGGACCCACCAGTCTCCAGTACGCTGCTGCTTCGCTGTTCTCCATGCGGCTCTATCGGGGAGGCCTCCTAGGCGCCTCTTTGATACCTTTGACTCTCTTCTTCACCCTGCTGTGGCCATCCCCCAAACTAACCTTTTAACTGATAGCTTACCATGCTATTTTACTGACAAGATTACCCAGTTAAGAAAATAATTCTCCCCCCCTTTACTCCTCTCTCTCTCTCTCAACCGCATCAGCCTGTCTTTGTGTTTTCGTTAATTCTGGCCTCATCTTTGCATCTAGTCTTAACCTTAATAACATTGCCCGCATCCACCCCTTTCTTACACATACATACATTCTTATAGAAGACGCTGCTAAAAAGCTTGTTCATGCTCTGGTAATTTCTTATCTCACATTGATTACTGTAATCATCTCCTAATTGGTCTCCCCAGAAATCGTACTGCCTCACTACAGCTTGCAATGAATGCTGCCACGGGCCTGATTTTTCCCTTCCGTCGCTCCTCTCACACCTCACCCCTCTTTCATTCCTTACATTGGCTTCCTTTACCAAGCTCCTATCAACTCTAACCCCCTCTAATTTATACACCCCTTCTTGATCCCTCCACTCTGCCGGTGACCTTCTCCTGGCTGCTGCTCGCACCCTTACTGCAAACTTGCGCTTACAGGGCTTCTCGAGGTTGGCTCCGTTCCTTTGGAAAAGCCTTCCTACCGCCATTAGACTCACCCGTACTCTTTAATCGTTTAAGAAGTCCCTCAAAAACCATCTGTTCAGAAAAGCTTATGGCCTACCAGACAAACCTGTCTCTTGCACTCTCTTAAATGGCTGTATTCCACTCTCATCTTCCAGTTCTGCTACTCTCTTTGATGCCCCTCATATTCTATCTTTATACCGCATTTCCTCTTGATTCTAAGCTTGTTTGAGCAGAGTCCTCATCAACCTATTGTTCCTATAACATCTTGTAATTGTCTCATTTATTGTTAAACTTCTTTTTTTATAAAATTGAAAAGCGCTGTGGAATAAGTTGGCGCTATGTAAATGACATTAATAATAATAAGAGAAAGGGCAGAGCACAGGGAAACTTTACTCATAACTTAGTGACCAATTTTTCAATAGTTGGTTATATGTATGTAAGAAAGCTCTGTGTTGACTACTCAGTAGAACTGGAAGAAATGTTAGACCTGATTTAATGTCTCGTATTATAAAGGAAAGCTTATTGATAGCTGAATCTGATATATAGTGTTAGGAATACAAAGATTTATTATATATGGCTATTTGGATGCCCCTTACCCGTTGCATTAAATATTTAAATTTTACTTACCTTTTAATACCTGATTCACGGCCTATCCATCACCTAGCTCTGAATGATTACATTTTTAATCAAGTTTATTGATAGCTGTTAGCGTTATAGCGTGGTTGAAGCATAAGAAGCAATTCTTTGGCTTTTGGGAGTCTTACAAGAGCAATCAAGATAAAACATGGCGAGTTAACTCGACTAGTGACCATGGCCTGGATGAATATTGCAGGTACCTCAGTACTACCAATAATTAACTTTCAGAAACAGCTTTTACCCCGAAGCCCCCTTGTATGACAGAGTCACTGTGGCACATTGTCAGAAGTAAATCTGCCTGATTTAAAAACAGGTCAAACTGCTCCTCAAGGCAGGATCAATCTGTTGCTATACACACAGACTACTTGTCACAGTCGCTGAAATTGTCGATTTAAGCCATGGAACTGCAGAATTTATGCGACATGCAGCTGATCATTGTTATTGTCAAGCCCCCTACCCTTCCAAGCCCACCCCCACAAATTTTTTTTTTTTTAAATCACGATTATAAATAAATATATTTATATTATTTATTTTATTTATTTTTACCTTGTCTTATGGAAGAAGTGCCTAAAATGAAATAGTTTTTGGAAAAATAGAAAATTGTTCTTTCTCTGTAATTTTAGATTTTCTTTAAATACTTTCTGAATAACCAACTTTTCATAAATACAGTTGCCATTAAAGCATTTTTTTTCTACAACATTTAGTGTTTTCTTTATTTGATTTGTTTAACATTGTATTCACATTCTATTTGGGGGTTGCTTTTTTTCCAAACTGTATATAAAGTTATTTTGCTTATTTTTTTTCTCCTAAATCTCTTTTTTTGTGAACACATTTTAGTTTTAAGGAGCTAACTGTATGATATGATGAAATTTGGAGACCTTACATTTATCTTGTTCCTTTAACCGGGGTTGAAGTTCTTGGGCTGTGACCACACTGTTCGAATATGGAGAGAAAAGAAGAAATAAGGGTGCGCCTAAGCCAAGTGGAATAATAATGTTAAAAATATTAAAAATTACTAGAGAGTACGAGCAGCGATACCTAATAGTCCGAATATAAATAATCCACATATGCAGGTGGTAGTCCTAGTAGTACATAAAATGGTATGTAAACTCCCAGATGTATATTCGCAACTTCGAAGTGGATATGTGGAAAAAACAGAAGACAAAGGAAACTCCAATGGTATAGTATGGCTGGTAAATAATATTGTGTATTTAATAGTAGAACTACTCACAATATTCAGAGCTTAAATCCAGCTCTGGTATGAATGGCACGAAGTGGAATAATCCCCACTCAAGGATATATGGTGCTCCTCTTTTGTTCTTTAGTAGAGTAATTTTATGTAGTACTCTAAGGGGATTCCCCTTTTCCATAGGTGTGCTGCCTTGTTGTCATATTCCCTGTTTTCCTATCAGCGCTGAACCTCCTTCCTGATCTCGATTACACTGTTCAAATATGTATAAACTTAGTGAGTGAAATGCGTGAGATGTCTACAAAGTTTCTTGCAGTATAATATTAATATTATATGGAATAAGTTGTGGTTAAAAAATTAAGTACTCATTATTGTAGCTTTTTTTTGTGCATGATTCCCTGCCTGTGTTGTACATAGCAGATTTACTATAATTTCCCATTTGCAAATACTTTGTTTGTTTTGTGAGTTTTCCAACTGTGTCACTTGTATGGAATTCTTCTGGATTCTGTACACTTTTCTAGTGTCTTACACATATATACATTTGTTCTCAATCGCCATGAAATTATCTAGTGGGCTTCCAATCCCACGGAACACAGTGCAAAAAAACATTTAAACAGCTGAAAGATTCTAGCCCAACCGTTATTAAGAATAGGGGCAGGGTTGTCATTTTAATAGTTTTTGTCGCAGCTGCAAGGTGTCTACATTTTGCGTTAGATTAATAAACTTCACAGTTGTATTCTGATTCATTGTTTCTTCCATTGTCATGAATCATGTTCGCTAGTTGTTGTTTTGAAACAACTTACCAGGAGAGGTTAAAGGATCTTAACATGTATAGCTTGGAGGAAAGACGAGACAGGGGGGATATGATAGAAACATTTAAATACATAAAGGGAATCAACACAGTAAAGGAGGAGACTATATTTAAAAGAAGAAAAACTACCACAACAAGAGGACATAGTCTTAAATTAGAGGGACAAAGGTTTAAAAATAATATCAGGAAGTATTACTTTACTGAGAGGGTAGTGGATGCATGGAATAGCCTTCCAGCTGAAGTGATAGAGGTTAACACAGTAAAGGAGTTTAAGCATGCGTGGGATAGGCATAAGGCTATCCTAACTATAAGATAAGGCCAGGGACTAATGAAAGTATTTAGAAAATTGGGCAGACTAGATGGACCGAATGGTTCTTATCTGCCGTCACATTCTATGTTTCTATGTTTCTGTGTAAGTGTTGTAAATGATTGAAACACGAGTGTGAGCCACAGAACATTTTAATCCAAATAGTTGAATAGGACTTGAGATGACTTGATAAACATATGTATTTGTCTCTTATTTATGAGTAATGAGCTACTGGTTGGCTAAGAGTGTCAGCTGACGCTCTCAGCCAATCAGCGACACCCTTGTCCGCGGCAGTCTGAGACTTCCTGTTTGAAGAATCGGAGAGCCGCGTAAGAACGGGGCAGAGCTAAACCACGCTGGAGAGAAGACTTTGGAGTTGTCACCATAACAACATCATTTCAATGAAGTTGCTATGGTGCCCAGAAAGTTAATTTGATGAGGCGAACCTTGAGCATTGTCAGAGACACTGTTAGCTCTGATAATACCAATTATAAAAAAAATACTCATGTAGACAATAGACAATTTACCATTTTATAACTATGCCTCCGTAATAACTTAATTTGATTTATTTTAAAGTGTGCTGTACCTTTCAGTTTAAGCACTCTTCATGTGGAATATTTGCTTTTGCATGTTATGTTCCAAGATAGCTGTATAAATCATTTGCTAATTTGTGTCTACATGTTGGACGATAACATATTCTTGTTGCTTACCACCAGGCGTAGCAACCTCTGTCACATCTGTAGCAGTATCTGTAACTCTCATCATGCTCAACCACGTACTGACTGACTTAGTTTCACAATTGTTATAATTAACAGCAGCTGTAGTCTAAGAGATTGCATATATTTTTTCTTTTTTATCACAAATACACCACAGTCTGTTTTTAAATCCCCCAGCATTTCAATGTAACCGGAACAGAGTCATTCTTCTGTTGCTATTTAAAGCCCAGTGCTTTTCTGGTGTGACTAAATATATAATTCAATAGAATTGGGATTTGAGTCCCAACTCTGACAAGCAGCGACTGAGCTACTGTTGCTAAGCACCGGTCCCGCATGTAACTGCACGGAGAGAAATTATCACACTGTGTCGAAAAAAAAATGGAAGATTGCAATGCGAGTGAATATTTATAAATTGTTTGGTAACACGGAAAATAACGAATATCTCCAATATTTTCTATCACAAACAACATTTGAATTAATTCATATTGAATAACTAGAGTGGGGGTAAATGTGTTATTAAATAAATATTATAGCATAATAAAAGCTCAATAGTTTTGCCAAAGCCTCTTTAATTTTGCTGGGTACAATGTCATAGTTCTTGTACCTTGAAGAAGGAACCCGTGGCAGACCAAAAAAACACTTTCCCGCCTAATATTACTTTGTCTGTCAGATTTTAGTTCTGTGCGATTATACAAATCTGCTGAATGGAAAGATATCTCTAATTATTATTATTATTATCATACATATCAGTATTATAAGTATTAGCTGCTGGAGGGCATAATCTGTGGTATTGTTTATTAGACTATAATATGAGTAAAATGCGCAGACACTGATAAAATGCAATGGGGCTTTTTTCTTACTCATCATATACCAACAGCTAGGAGTCTGAACGATACAAGGTATCACTGACATTAGGGAACATATTACAAACATAGTTAAATAATGCTGCCATCTGCTGATTGGCTGACTATACACACAACGCTTATACATAACCAGGTAGCGGGATGTAAACTGTAGATACATGCTTGCGGTGTATCTGAAGTACAGAGAAACGGCCACTCATACATGCGGTGTGTCTTATAGATTGTTAGCTCTTCAGAGCAGGGCAAGGCCTTCTTCACGTTTTGTCTCTGTTAATATTTTATATGTAAATTACTTTTTTTTTTTATCAGTTATTCTCATTCTATGATTCTAAAGCGCTGCAGACTATGTTGACGCAATATAAATAATATTAATAATAAAGAATAATGTTAAAGGGACACCCCAAGCACCTATAGCTTTAGTTATATTTATAGCTATAGCTGCTTTCTAAAAGGGTTGATTTTACCTATGTCCCACCTTGTAGAGTATAACAGACAGCCAGGATGGTTTCCTGTAAACACTTGTGTATAAATATTGTTCAAAGTGGAAATGAGGGGCTAAGCTGATATAGGTGCTTGCCATTCATATACTCCTTAACCTGAAATTTTGTGGGGTTTTTTTTTTTTTAAAGGAACAATGTAGGCAGCAAAACAACTTCATTGAAATTAAGTCGTTATGGTGCCAGGACGTCCCTGGTGCTGGCACACTTTAATGGGTTAAACTGTTCTCACACATTTTTAACCCCAAAATCTCCCTGACCCTCTGCACTTCCAACTTCTAAAAAGCTCTACAACAGAAGACTCTATCAGAATCGTGCAGCAGCAGCACTGCTGATTGGCAGAGAGTGGTCAGCTAATGCTGTCAGCCAATCAGGGAATTTACATTCGTAAAACTTGCTTCCGACAAAGTCCTCCCAGCCTCCCTGTTCTTACCTTTACAGGGAGCTGGAGTAGAACCTAAACCCTGGGTTCCAGTGGTTTTCTGCTGGGATATTTCTGTTTTTATGTTGGGGTTTGGGTAATGTTTTGACTCTAGCAACAGTACAGGGCACACGAGGGAGCTGAGAAAGCAGTAAATTGACATTCCAGCGGCCACCTCATGCAGCGCAGGTACTGACGGCATAGTGATGTAGCAGGAACCATCTTAGTATATCACTGTTTGTCCTAAATTAGATAATTTTCCCACAAATTGTCTTCCCTTTCATCATGACCTCATTTCTCCCAGTCATGGGATACTTTGATAATTTCGCATTTATATGAGTAACGTTCGATGTTAAAGGGACACTATAGTCACCAAAACAACTACAGCTTAATATAGTTGTTCTGGTGAGTATAATAGCTCCCTTCAGGCATTTTCATGTAAACAAAAAAATGTGTTTACATTGCCCCTAGGGACACCTCCAAGTGGCCACTCCTCAGATGGCCACTGGAGGGGCTTCGTGGCTCAGGGCTACACAGTAAGCAGCCCTGCCATGGAGACGCTGAATTTTCCTCATAGAGATGCATTGATTCAATGCATCTCCTGATTGGCCAAAACAGCATTTGACCCCGCCCCCTACAGGAAAGCATTGGATTGGCTAAAAATCGACCATTTTGATGATGTCACAAAGGAGGCAGAACCAGCGCCGGAGGACCCACGCGGCGCTGGAAATAAAGTGAGTTTTAAACTTTCATGGGGGGTGGGAGGTTCAGGGGGTCAAGCCACCTAAATGGTGGGTTTCGCACTATAGGGTCAGGAATACATGTTTGTGTCCCTGACCCTATAGTGATCCTTTAAGCCATTTCTCAAAAGACATTAATGGAAATATAAGCTTTGTAAACCAATTTTAAAAGCTGGCAAACATGTCTGTTGGCACGTTGTCAATGAATTATAATGATGGGTTCTTTTAAAAAATATCACAAATGAGCAATCTGTAAAAGCCCTCAGATCTTTTTCAGTATCTTTATTTCTACCTATCTTTCTTTTTTATTTCTCTACATGTCAATCATCTTCCTGCCTTTAAGTCCACAAATAAATAAACCATTAAAACTGAGAAAAGCCTTATAAACCAGTGATGCCCTCTCCAGATTCAACACAGATTTATTTTTTATATACCGGTATTCCTGTGAACGTTCAAGGCTGCAGTAAGCGTGTCAGACTCCGCCATCCCAGACTCCCTCCAATACGTCATTAACACACGCAGTAGACGTGATTCGTGGTTAGAGATGACAACCTTCTCAGATATAGTTTAGTGTGTTTTCTGAACATCCAGAGACTAGTCATGTACACTAAATTCTGATCCCATGTTAAATTTATATGGTGTTAAGTGTAAACGTTGTATCAGTTGATGATATTAGGTGTTTAATTACATGTTTCCATTTCACAACGATATTGAAGAAGAATATGAATGAATAATTAAAATGTGTTTTTCTAAAAGCTGCAATGCAAGGTACTGGTTTTAAATGAATTGAAAATATTGCGAACCTGTCCATCTGATTCACATTCTATTTTTAAACAATATTAACCTGTATGCACATATTATGCACATTAACTGAGCATTGCAAGTAAATGTAATACTTGTATTGTATTGTGTTTGAATATATGAGTTTAGTGTGTATATACAGCAGGGTTCATACGTGCAAGTTGAAAACTATTGTTAGAAGTGGTTATGGTAAAAAAAATCTAGTCTAATCTAATAGTATCTATTTTCCATCTCCATCTCACCTACCTCCAAAAAAGGGGAGTGCTGCATTTTTTGGTTAAAATGTCTCTAAAATAACAGAAAAACTGTCACGGATTACTTGTTTGGTTTTTTAAAAATATGTTATATTTTGAGACTAAGTACGAAGTGATACATAGATAGATAGATAGATAGATACAAATGCTATATTTTTTATGGCCCTTCCTCAGTGAGGAATTCTCAGGTACAACTTGATTTCCCTCAAAGATTTGGTGAACATTTAATTACTGTCCAACGCAGACCTCAGCTTAGATCTACCGCTATATATTCTACCTTAAACTTACCCAAGTTCTTTAAATTTGATTCAGTGTTGCATTCTGTAGGAGGTGACACAAAATGCTAGTTTTGAAATACCATTATTTTTCATTGTATCTCTTTTTCTCTATCTTTATGTCAGTTGTGTTTATTATTATATTAATATGCCTCATTTTTGCCTTGCACGTGGAAGCCATGTTGTAGCTCACAGATGGTTCCTAATATGCTGAAGCCTAATGGATTTTCCTATCCCTGATTTAAATGTCTGTTCCACCACAGTCATTGTTTTACATTGAACCAGGTTCCATTCTGTCATTCCATTGACTGCGAAGAGGAGTCCAGCAAAGTTATTGTACCATAGCCAAGTTTCCAGGCCTGGACCAAATACTGTTACTGCTGCCTACCTTTGTCCCTTGAACAGCTGTAGGGAGCGCAATAGACTCACTACAGTCACATAGTTACCATTATGGAATAACAATTCTCGCATTTGCCAACATTTGCGGAGGTTGACTCAGTTGAGTTAATTACGTTTTTTTCCCTCTCTTTTGGCAATGTCTTACCTCTGGCAATCGTGTTGCAAGATTATGCTGCTTCATTCTAACTGTGATATTTATGGGTCCAAGAAACGTGTTTATCATTCATGCATATAAGGAAAGATTGACTCAGTGTTTGAGTGCCATTAATGTGCCAGAGTTTCAGGATGTAATTGACTAATTAACTTTTGTGTATTACCGAGCAATATGTTGAGTATTCTACTGAGTCTAGTTGTCTTTGGCTTTCAATGACTGACTCTGGATGACTTTGGATAAGTGTAAGGCCAGGAATGTCAATCAGAGCCTCATTAATTGCAAAATCATATCTGAAAACTGACATTCTGAACCTAAACCCCCTCTGATATTTGGGAAGTTTACTTTGAAATTGTGTAAACATTCACAGTGTTCTAATAGAATTACATCCCAGCTGGGTTTTATAGTTTTTCTAACCATATAACGTAAATGTAACTACTCACATTTAGACTAGATATCCAAACGCCAGTAGCTTTTTAATTTCTGCTTCAAACTACATTTTAGATAAATTACATTGATGGTTTTACGTAAAGGTTTTTCCCCCGTAATATTTACCAATAAAGATAATCGTACAATTTTAAGCACAGCCTTTTTTGTCAGTCCATCAACCTGATGGCATATGAAGTATGGGAACAATGTTACAATATATAATTTGCGTAAAATGCCTTTGGTAATTAAACCATAAGGTGAAATGGTGCCCAGGACTGTAGCGCACCATAACAATTCCAATGATATTAAGTTGTTTTGGTGCCCAAAGTGACTTAATAAATTAGTCTAATTTTAGAGATGTGGTTTTAATTGAGCATAATTTGTTTGTTTGTTTGTTGCTGTGAGCTAGGCAATATGAAACCTTCCTTTTATATGAATGATTGAACATTGAATCTCTGTACTTTTTTAAGTTTTGATTGTTTTGTGACACACAATATTGTACAAGAATATTTATCTAGATTTAGGAGATCTTTTATATGTGTATACCTCTTCCATATTTATCAGAGGATCCGGTCTATAGATCTATGAATGATCTTGTGTGTAAACATTGGAAATGTACCCATGCGCAGCTTAATGTGGTATGGGGGCGATGCTAAAAGGGCCGGGGGCAGGGCTAAACGCACCCGCAACCCTACAACCTCTGCACAAAAGTGGGAAGCAGGAAATAACCCCTGCTTCCCCAACTACCAGGAACTGCAGTGCCTTCCTCCTCACTCCAGTCCATGATGGCAAGAGGTAAGTGTGTGTGTGTGTGTGTGTGACTGTATGTAACTGTGTGTGTGACTTCCTTTAATTGTGTGTGTGTGTGTGTGACTGCCTGTAACTGTGTGTATGTGTCTGTAAGTGTGTGTCTGTAAGTGTGTGTGACAGTCTCTAACTGTGTGTGTGTGTGTGTGCCTGTTACTGTGTGTAACTGCCTTTAAATGTGTGTGGCTGGATGTAACATTGTGCGTGACTGCCTGGAACTGTGTGTGTGTCACTGTCTGCCTGTAAGTGTGTGTGACTGTCTGCAACTGCGTATGTGCATCTGTCTGCCTGTTACAATGTGTGTGTGTCTGTGCCTATAACTGTTTGCGTGTAACTGTGTGTATGACAGATTCCCAGCACACTGGACCACCAGAGATCAGCATGCCTTCTTATTTGCAAAGTAACAACAGGGAAGGGGGAATTAAAATTTGCTTTGAAATAATAATGAATTTAATAAACCCCCTATAGAAACACTACACCACTATACACACACACTATACATGATGAAGTATGATAGTCAAGGGGGGGAGGGGGGGGAGGGGGTCTGTGAAGACTTTTCGTACTGGGCACCTAATGTCCTAAGGCTGGCCCTGAATGTACCAGTGTTATTGCAACAGATACACTTCTTTTATATTAGGGTCTCAACTGTCTCTCTATCAGGCTTTATATCTACAATCTAATCCGTTGGCTCTGGAATAGTACAGCTGTCTAAGCCTGATCTAGATCATGATTAATTAAATCAGCATAGTTCTGTACTTTATATGTTTTCCTTACATACACCGGGCATGAAGTCACACACTGATAATTTTCCAGATGGTTCTATGGATAGTCGGCAGTAATTAGTATTAAACACCAACTGTTCTCTCCAGTCCAAAATTAAATTATTTTTGAATTCATAGACTAGAACCTTACTAGAGTAATAGCGGGTCAACCCCATGTCTTGTGATGAAAAAATCTTGAAGCTGAGCCAATCTTGTTTACCACCCGCGATCAGACCTGGTCCGTGATCATGCCTGGAATAGCCCAGATTTACTGTTACCAGACGCGGGAACTAATTCTCCACATGTCTGGTCTGCTCGGTAGTTGTGTTACTCCTTTCTTTTAAGTAAACAAAAAAAAGTAGTGTAAAATATGCAAGTCACTATCCTATACCTTGTTGACCTATAATGTTGTACTTGTAACTTTATTTATCGACTTATGAAGATAAAATTGTTTAAAACTAAACCCCAACTGTACATCAGAGTGTTTAATTGTTTGGTTGTTTTTTTCTTGGTTGTGAATGATTTCTGTAGGGCAAGGCTGGAACTGACTAATAAACAGCTAGACATGTTTAAAATACAATACACACATAATATAGATTTAAGGGTGTTGTTTATCATGTAGCAAGCTGGGTTTAAGTCATACATGGATGAATTATTCCACATGCATCAATTCAAATGATTAACATATTGAATTGAAACAATGTGAGCATACTTTTCATTATTTTTGTGATATTAATTTGCTGTTTTATTTTTTTCAAAATGTGTGTGTTTTTTTTTTTATTTCTCTCTCTTTTATAAATATGAAACTCAATCAAATACAGGATTTTCTTGTCTTTTAGAGTCAATGGGTGTAAATAAAAAATAGCAGTAATGGCACAGAGTATCTCGTAATGTGTCTGATCACTTTTCGCCAGCGGTTTAATTTTAGGTTTGGTCAGGTGGACTGAGAGATTTCATGCTGATTTGGAAATTAATCTCCTGATCTTAGCCATGGGCCAATTTGATTCTCCGCAGGACAACAGACTAAGGGAAGACATGGAGAGATATTTTGATTAATTACATTAGAAGTTTTTTTTTTTATCTTATCATGAACAGCAGAGCCAATGGTAATTATAATATGTAAATTTTTGTTGCTATTTTCATGGCAGAATATCCACCAATCACCATTGGGCATTCACTAATATAAGTCCGAATTCAGTTTGGTTGCAGTCAGTTTGCCATAACCTTCACACACTACAATGGGAGATCGTAGTGTGTTGGAACCCAACTACTCGTGTCGCCTAGAAACTGCTGAAAATGCTGCAACAGTGCTTAATTTGACACTCTAAGTACCATAACCACTACAGTTCATTTTAATGGTTATGGTGCTGTTGTCTATGTGTGCTGTCCCCCATTTTTTGGCAGTTCGACAAAGAAAAAATTGGCTGTAAACAAGGTTAAAATAAATTCATGAAGTAATAAATTGAGAGATGGACGGAAAAAATGGCAGTGGGTCACACCAGGACTAAGGCTTGTTGAAACTACTAGGAAAAATTTAATATGGGGAAATCGGTAGGTGGGTGAATAAATCTTTAAGAGTGTGTTGATGTGAGTAGATTTGTATCTGTAGCTAAGTGTCAATACTGGTGTGTAAGTATGAGAAGTAGAGTGTGTGTGAGTTTTGGTACATGTTAGTATGGGCGTAGGTATTGTTCTACATGTGTGGTATCAGATTGTGAGAGGATGTGTGAAATTGTGAATGTGAGCGCCTGTGTGTGTTGGTGTTAGGGTGTGCGTGGGAAGGTATAATGGATAACAAATGCAAATATTGTCTATGGCACAAGAAGCCCTTCATGAACATCAGATTAATGCCACAAACACAATCACAATGCTCACCTTCAACAACTCATGTACAGCAAACATAGCACATGTATAATTGTATGTATTTTAAACGTAGTATGTAGATAATATTTTAATACATGTTTGAGGTAGACTTTGTGCTAAATGGATATTCTGGATATTATCCAGGTATATAAATCACATATTATAGCAATATCATATATTCCTAAAACATACTTTTTTTATGTTGTTGTTTTGTTTTTTTAAATGTTTTTGTTTTTTTCTTAAGAAATATATGTATAATATGCTGTACAAAGATGTATATATTGCACAAAAATGACGCATTTACAACATTGTCCTTTTTGCCGAAGGGAGAATAATTGGAAGCACCATTTCATACGTATATTTAGTGGGAGTGTTTTTTAAATAATTTTCTTTCTTTTTTTTACATTCATCCAAAGATATGATTAGATTTGTTACAATGTATAATTACATATTTCAATTCCTTAAAATATTTGCGCTCCATAATTATCAAAGACAGAAAACATAAAGTGTTTTACACGTAACTGAAATGTATTCAAATGCAATAATTTTCCTTCTTTTTGTTAAGTGCGTGAGTGTGTGGGAAGAACGTGAAAAATCTTTGTGCTCAACAATGTCATTATTTAACCCTAAGTAGAAGAAATTAACTTGTTAATGTTTCCTTTGTTAAAATCTCTCTTGAACACACGGAAAATAATATTGAATTGAAAGTATGGAATTTATGGCTAAGTTTTCCTTCCCAGCTATTGTGTAGACTAAAATGCATTATTCATTTCCGATGCATATTTATGAGGCTCATAACGATTCTTTTTCTTACACGTATTTGTGGTATCTTTGTGTGATGTACTGGGTAATACATCATTAGACTGGTAACCTTGTTTTACATGTCATCTTAGCTGCAGTGTTTGTGGGGAATGTTTTATTTAGTTCTTTTTTTTAAAGAATTCTTAAAGGGATAGTAATATTTAAAAATGAAATTGCTTACCAATATCAAGGCTTATTATTAGTATTGATATATATTAGGACTTATTCAGATTTTCATCTTTAAAAGCAAAGAGACAGAAGTTGAATATTCCATGGGAAATTTGGCAGTCTATAGTTTGAAGAGAAGTCCACTCATATTCTGGGCGCAGGAGACCCGGACCAGTGCCAGATAAAATCTAAATTAGAATATGGGAGGACAAGTGTAAAAGTGGCTAGGTTTGGCAAAATGTGCTAATTAGAAAGTAGGCTGAGCTTAGTGCAAAGTGATATATGCGGTGGAGGCAACCGGTGGTCCAAAAAAGACAATTCTACTGATGGGTGTTTTTTGGTTTTTTTTATATATATATATTTCTTTTGTTTTTTCAAAAACTTTGTTTGGCTTCCTATTTACTCTAATGGTGCATTTGTAGTTTGCTGACTACTTTTAATTGTATGAAGCTCATCTAGTCACAGCATATCACCATAAATGTGTCTTTTATTTGCCTTTTAACTTTATTTTTTAATATGCCCGAAGTGAAACTTTGGTACATAAAATTGTTGATACACATGAAAATATTTGTACATGTACACATTCACATGAAATACCTTTAAAGAACAAACTGTACATAATCTGAAATATGAACCATCATTTACACCTCTGTAACGTGTAATGCCAAGTTAGTTAGCTTTAAAAAAAACTTCAGATCTAACATTCTATCCAATTCTTCTCTTCCAACCAAGCATCAGCTTCTGTGTGTCCTGATAATTCTACAGACAGCAGTCGGTCTGTCTAGCAGTTTAGATCACTGTCTTCCGCCTGCTTAGAAATGGGATAGTGACTCTTGATCACTGACTAGTTTCCGGTGATGTCATCAAGGAAGATGTAAATTATTTTTAACTAAATGACTAAAATGCGTAGCATAGACTGCATGCTTAGATGTCTGTGAAAGAAAAAGTGGAAAATGACTGCTAAAATTATGAAAGGAAAAATAAATGTCATCTTCATCTGTGCTGTTAAGAAAGCGTGGCCCTTGAAGTGTTGCTAACCATTTTATTCAGTGTCGCTGTCTTAAAACTTCAAAAAGAAGTAATCTGAACCCAAGTTTTCTCTTTGCTATCAGTCTGTGTGAACTTTGATGCTTGATAAATCCGTCATTCTCTGCTAATTATAGAGAAGCTTAGAAATGCACATTACAGTAAATCACTGTGAGACCATGAGCAAAGAATAGAGATTTAAAAGAAATGCAATCGTTATCTATTTTTACTTTGATTCTGATGTTTACTAAGAAAGTGGTCTCTTTACAGTCAATCACGACTCATAAATAAAAGGAGCTCACTATTGATCAGTGCAGGTGATGTGGCTGGAAACAGGAGAGTCATCATGTCTTAGGATGTTATTGTGTGACACATGAAATGCAAACAGTCCTCTCGATCACTCGGCAGAGTAGATGATCACACTCAAAGCAGGGATTTCAGTCCATACGTACGGAATCAGAGTAATGGCAGCCAGTCCTGGCATACCACCCTTTATAGGTGCAGGCCTACCAACTGTCCACATTTCAGTAGGGCAATCCTGTTATTTGGGTCCTGTCCTACCATCCTGACTTAGTTCCCTGGTGCCCTGCTTTTGGGGACACCGGGGGAACTGTCCCCAACTAGCAAAGAATGGGCACCTCATTAGTGTTTAGGGCACTAGGTCCCTGCAGAGATCATTGAAACAGTGCTCCCTGCGTGGTCTGCTCTTTGTGGGCTGATCTTAGATGATAATGCCTCTTTCTGGGGAGCCCCACCCCCTTAGAGATGGAATCTGTGATCTCGTCCTTTACCCTCCCTCCCACCGGCATCCCACTTTTCTGAATACCAAAGTTGAGAGGTATGTAGGTGGGCACCTGCATCAGCTATTGTGCCACTTGCACACCCACCCTTTCACAACTACAGATCTGTCAAACGGTGCATGTCTATAGTTGGATATCTGATTTTTTTTTAATGATATTTATAGAAATTATGTTTCACTGAGAATATTTACTTGTGTGGGATAGAGGTGATAATTTTGGACTCGTCAGTTGTGTTAACCAAATGTTTCTGGCTGATTTATAGACTAAAATGAACAGTAAACAACATTAAAAAATGTTTTGCCTTCTAATAAACATTTAGATTTCATTTGATTAACACATACTGTGAGATTAGTGGAAAAAAACCAAATGGAAAAAAAGTAATATAAAACACCATAAAACATGACATATTGCTTCCCCAATTGGCTTCTGCTCCTCTCTTTTACACAACCATATATTATCACCCGCTGGAGGCACATGTACGGAAGTGAAGTTAAATTGCAACAGTAATGAATGCCTCAATGATTTCTGTAGCATCATAGCAAAATATGCATAACACAAAACATGCACGTATTGTTGTATTGTAACAATACATATTTATTAGATTACAACATCAAAGACTAATTTTCTGCAAATTAAAGCCATACTTTTTAGCTTGTGATATGCATGACTTCCTTCCCCAATTCTTATTTTTGTTTTGAGCCTATTTCTACTCAGTAATGTAGCACACCCCAATTTCAAACCAAGTGCCACTGTCCAAATCCACCTGCTCGTGTCTTAATGTAGCTGTTTCTTTTGTCTTCCCACCGGCTGCACCGGCATTGCACACACAGTAAGTGACCCTTCAGTTTGTCTTCAGTCTATTTTAGAACACTTTGCACTTAGCTCTTAATGAAAGCCTTCAGGAAATAGATGTATTGTGGTTGTGCCAGTCTCCATCTTGTCACTTTACAGACTGGGGCTCAAAAGGCTGTCAGATGTTTCTAAGGAAATAAGTGTATGTATTCACTCTTGTTATCAGTTCATAATGCCGAGCTTCTGATTTTACATCGAGTGTTGCATTTAAAATGAATGCATTTTTTTAATGCTTTTTCTTTCAGGAAATGGGTTAAGGAATTTACAATGTTCCCCGATGATTTTTTAGATGCAAATTGTCACGCAATCACTTAAAAAATAAATTAAATAAATCTGATCTAAAAAAGGATGACCATATTTTCTGTTTTAATTGAGACACTTAAAAATTACACCCTGCAGGGTCACCTTGATCTTAATCCATGCTGACAGGATCACTTAAATTTATAACATTGACTTAAGAATTGAATGTATCATTTATTATAAAGATAAGTTACATTCATTGCTTTAGAAGATGAGGACACATTGTTTATATTCTCTCCAGTGCTGATGTGAACAGATCTGGAGTTTGTGGTTGTTAAATTAAAGCACCACTTTCACGGCCCACCTCCCCTCCAAAAAATAAGTATTTTATAAAGATAGAATCTTCACTGAAACTCCAATCTAATCTAGAGATTGGGATTTGTTTACCTCTGTATTTCTCCTCCACCTGACTTTGTTAGACTCAAGGAAGAGTCGAAGAGTCAATCCCGACAGGGAATTGACGGTGTCTGTGGAGGATCCCGCGGTTTCGCAGGATCCCCCATAGACCTCCATGCTGTACTCTTGTGCATGTGCGAGAGTACAGTAGTGGCATTGTCTCCTGGCGCTAAAGAGCCTGGTGTTGAAGAGGAGCATTGCGAGAAGGATGGCTGCTTGGGAACACTCCCTAAAGCAGGCAGAGCAGGATTCACCATAAGTTGATCCTAAGCAGCTATCTAGGGCCCAGGGGTTGGACAGTCATGGATTTGCTTTGTTTCCATTAACAATCCCTATGTGAAGAATAAAGGGGGTGATCTGGTAACCTGCCTAGAGCCCCATGAGAGCTTAATCTTTCATTCTCTGAAACCACTAGACCGTCACCGGAGGAATAATCACACCAACTAAAAGTGCTGTGATGGAGTGTAGGAGAATCACCTGTAAGAGGGTTCTGCTGCTCGCTCCTGTCACTCAGATTTCAGCATTGGCTTCTACAGACCTGTCATACCCCTGTGTAATGAGAATTGAATGAGAGTATATTTATTGTGAAATCAATGTTTGCTAGCTAAGTCTCTCAGTTGCTAAATATAATAGATTACTATTGGCCTGTCAACTAAATGCTGCAAGATCACTGATTAAGACATGCTAGAAACAAAGAAATGTAGACAAGTGTTTACAGTCTTTATAATTATCTGCTCCTGTTGGGGTGAGTACATTGTGCAGCTGGTCCTGTGATTTCCATTGGACTCAGTATAGTATCCGGTACCAAGTGTTAAAGGAACACTATAGTCACCTAAACAACATTAGCTTAATGAAGCAGTTTTAGTGTATAGATCATGTCTCTCATGTTTCACTGCTCAATTCTCTGCCATCTAGGAGTTAAATAACTTTGTTTCTGTTTTTTGCAGCCCTTGTCACACCTCCCCTGGCTCTGATTGACAGAGCCTGCATGAAAAAAAAAACTGGTTTCACTTTCAATCAGATGCAATTTACCTCAAACAATTGTATCTATTTCTCGGTAAATTGAACTTTAGTCACATACAGGAGGCTCTTGCAGGGTCTAGCAAGCTATTAACATAGCAGGGGATAATAAAATCTAAATTAAACAGAACTTGCAATAAAGGAAGGATAAACTGTAGATGACTCTTTACAGGAAGTGTTTAGGAAGGCTGTACAAGTCACATGCAGGGAGGTGTGACTAGGGTACATAATCAAAGAGATTTAACTCCTAAATGGCAGTGAATTGAGCATTGAGACTGCAAGGCAATGATCTATACACCAAAAGCTAAAGTTGTTTTGATCACTATAGTGTCCCTTTAACACTGAATTCAAACAACGGTTTTCTTCCCACCCTAAGTGTCAAACACTGAATCTGTGTCCCGTGTCTGGTGTCATAAGAACTGTGGCACAAACATATTTACAAACATTTCTGTCCAGATGAGACTCCTTATTGGCATGCTGGTAAGGAGCTTGATAGTTTGCCACACTGTATGCCATGCTGTCACGCCCCCTTCTGTAATTACCCCACCGCATGCAAACACTGATGAGCATTTGGATCTCTTTGTACCTTCCAACACTCACCAATGTCCACTTTTAAACAGTCTGCAGAATTATTCGATAAAGTGTGAATTGTGGGAATTCAACGTAAATGTCAGATTTTATGTCACAACAGCAAAACCAACTTTGAGCTTTTCCAATTCATCTGTTTTGACCTAAAATCTTTGCAATCCTGGTTATTCTCACTTTAGTGAATGATTCTGCCAATACTACGAGTCATGACTTCTAATTCTTCTAATCCAACCTTTAATAACAGAAGTCAGGTACATTTTATTGTTTTTTTTTAACTTTTTGATACACTTATACCCAATACACAACACTTCCAGGGTTATTCGCTACCCATACTATTTGCCCGCTAATAGTGCTAGCAGCCTGCAGGAAAATAGTTAAAAACTATAGTAATTCAAATTAAATAAAGTTTATGGATCCTGCTAATAGCACACAGACCCAAATTTTATTAAAATTAATGCATTTCGAATTATATTATTATGGCGGTCTGTAATACACTAATACTCATATTGATGTGAAGCTCTGTAATAATGCACATGTACACCATGCATTTTAATATGATCTGCTTTGCTGTGGAGTTATGTGATTCACTCATACACTCTGTACATAACTAAAGTTATATTGCGGTGGAGTTATATGATACACTCTGTACATTACTCTGAGTTATATTGCTGTGGAGTTATACGATACACTCATACACTCTGTACGTTACTCTGAGTTATATTGCTGTGGAGATATGTGATTCACTACACACTCTGCACATAACTCTGAGTTATATTGCTGTGGAGTTCTATGATACACCCCTACACTCTGTACCTTACTCTGAGTTATATTGCTGTGGCGTTCTGTGATTCACTCATACACTCTGTACATTACTCTGAGTTATATTGCTGTGTGGAGTTCTGTGATTCACTCATACACTCTGTACATTATTCTGATATATTTCTGTGAAGCACTGTGATTCACTCACACACTCTGTACATTATTCTGATATATTGCTGTGAAGCACTGTGATTCACTCACACACTCTGTACATTAGTCTGAGTTATATTGCTGTGAAGCTCTGTGATTCACTCATATACTCTGTACATTACTCTGAGTTATATTGCTGTGGAGTTTTGTGATTCACTCATACACTCTGTAAATTTCTCTGGGTTATATTGCTGTGGAATCCTGTCATATACTCATACACTCTGTACATTATTGTGAGTTATATTGCTGTGAAGCGCTATGATACACTCATACACTCTGTGCATTATTGTGAGTTATATTGCTGTGGAGTTCTATTATACACTCAGTACATTATTGTGAGTTATATTGCTGTGAAGCTCTGTGATACACTCTGTACATTATTGTGAGTTATATTGCTGTGGAGCTCTATGATACACTCATACACTCTGTACATTACTGTGAGTTGTATTGCTGTGGAATCCTGTGATATACTCATACACTCTGAACATTATTGTGAGTTATATTGCTGTGGAATCCCGTGATATACTCATACACTCTGTACATTACTGTGAGTTATATTGCTGTGGAGCTCTATGATACACTCATACACTCTGTACATTACTGTGAGTTGTATTGCTGTGGAATCCTGTGATATACTCATACACTTTGTACATAAATGTGAGTTATATTGCTGTGGAATCCCGTGATATACTCATACACTCTGTACATTACTGTGAGTTATATTGCTGTGGAATCCCGTGATATACTCATACACTCTGTACATTACTGTGAGTTATATTGCTGTGGAATCCCGTGATATACTCAAACACTCTATACATTACTGTGAATTATATTGCTGTGGAATCCCGTGATATACTCAAACACTCTATACATTACTGTGAATTATATTGCTGTGGAATCCCGTGATATACTCAAACACTCTATACATTACTGTGAGTTATATTGCTGTGGAATCCCGTGATATACTCAAACACTCTATACATTACTGTGAGTTATATTGCTGTGGAATCCCGTGATATACTCATACACTCTGTACATTACTGTGAGTTATATTGCTGTGGAATCCCGTGATATACTCAAACACTCTATACATTACTGTGAATTATATTGCTGTGGAATCCCGTGATATACTCAAACACTCTATACATAACTGTGAGTTATATTGCTGTGGAATCCCGTGATATACTGATATACATCAGATATTCTGAACCGTATTAAAGTAGAGAATCCGTGGCAGATAAAAGGGTCAGTAAGAGATAAAACAAATTCCCAGCAAATCTTGCAGTGAAAATCTTACTTGACTACGTTAAAAGTGATGCCAATTGTTCTTTCTATTATGCCTTTCTTTCTATTTATATCTTGTGTCTACAGATGTTTGTTTCATCTCCAACCGCCCTACCTGAAACTGTCACTGTTCATTAGTTTCATCTGTCAGCAGATTTATTTCTCCTTTCTGAGTTCCTTTCAGTTTTCCATGGAGCAATAAGTACTGCGTTCTCTCTGTGATCAAATTAAAACAAAGCCTTTAAATTAAGGGAAAACTATGGGGGGAAATGACCCGCTGTAGTTTAAAGCTTTATAGAGATAATACATTAAAGACATTATAATAAAAATAAACAATACTTTTAAAGTTCCTGTAACGGAGCTCCCTGTACCCCAGGCTGGGTACCTCCGCCTGTAAAAAAAGACATTAGAAAAGCATTTATTCCCCTTCCCTGGGCCTTACTGTCAGCAATTGAGGGATAAACCTTATCCCTGGTGGTCCGGCAAGAGAATATTCCAGCCAGCAGGTTGACAACTCTTATGACATTGTAACTTTCAGCATACCACACTTGTTAGGGCTCTGAAGAGTGTGTCTTTCTGCGCTCCTCTCAATCTAAGTTATAGGGACACCATAGTCACCAGAACAACTACAGCGTATTGTATTTGTTCTGGTGAGTAGAATCATTACCTTCAGGCTTTTTGCTGTAAACACTGTCTTTTCAGAGAAAATGCAGTATTTACATTACAACCTAGTGATAACTCCACTGGCCACTCCTCAGATGGCTGTTATAGATCCTTCCTGGGTCATGGCTGCCTAAAATGCATCCAAACATTCAGTGTCTCCTCCCTCTGCATGCAGACACTGAACCTTCCTCATAGAGATTCATTGATTCAATTCATCTCTATGAGGAGATGCTGATTGGCCAGGGCTGTGTTTGAATCATGCTGGCTCTGCCCCTGATCTGCCTCTTTGTCAGTCTCAGCCAATCCTTTGGGTAAGCACTGTGATTGGATCAGACTACCACTTCTGATGATGTCAGCATACTGCTTGTTTTTCTGAGTCAAACAGCATGCAGAGTTACAGCTTCAGGCATAAATACAGTAAGATTTTGCTATATTTATGGAGGCATGAGGTGCCCAGTGGGGCTAGATGGTGGTTTTAACACTATAGAGTCAGGAATACATGTTTGTGTTCCTGACCCTATAGTGATCCTTTAAGAAACTCATCCAAACATTAGACGTTACCTCTCTTTGCTCTTGTACAGGTATATATTCCCAGGTGGAATTGTAAATATCACGACAAAATAGCCAGAATAATAGCTTAGTAGAATTGTTTGTTTTTTTCAAATTCGCTATTTTACAATAACATTTACAACTGACTCAGTTCTCTGCAGTTTCAGGTTTAGTTAAGAGACCCCGAATTATAGCAAACTGCAAATTATAGACAAAAATAGCGGTGCTGTGGCTATAGCAGAGTTAGAGTTTTTGTTTTCTAAATGAGCTATTTTTTCCTAAATTAAATCAAATGTCAGTACACTACAATTCCATACCTCCCAAGTGTTCCTATTTAGGAGGAACAGTTCCTATTTAGGACTGAAATCTCTCTGACCCCTTTTTCTATCCTAATGTCCCTATTTTGTAGGAGCTCCATATTGGTGTGTCCGAGTGTATAACAGAACTCCACAGCAATAATACTCCCAGTAATGTGTCTTTAGACACCAATAAATGTGTTTATAAATCAGTCTGCGTACATAAAACACAGAAAAAAATTGTTCTTGTTCTGAAAAACATTTTAGTTGTTCAATTTGTTATAAGTAAGTCACCTAAAATTTCTGAGAACGGCCTGGTCCATGGTCACACCCCCACCCAGACCCCTAAAATTAAAGGACCACTCTAGTGCCAGGAAAACATACTCGTTTTCCTGGCACTAGAGTGCCCTGAGGGTGCCCCCACCCTCAGGGACCCACTCCCGCCGGGCTCTGGGGGGAGGAAGGGGTTAAACTTACCTCTTTCTCCAGCGCCTTCTTCCTTGCGACGTCATCGGCTGAATGCACATGCGCGGCAGGAGCCGCGCTCGCATTCAGCCGGTCGCATAGGAAAGCATTTACAATGCTTTCCTATGGACGCTTGCGTGCTCTCACTGTGATTTTCACAGTGAGAAGCACGCAAGCGCCTCTAGCGGCTGTCAATGAGACAGCCACTAGAGGTTTTGGAGGCTGGATTAACCCTATAGCAGTTTCTCTGAAACTGCTATGTTTATAAAAAAAAAGGGTTAATCCTAGAGGGACCTGGCACCCAGACCACTTCAAGCTGAAGTGGTCTGGGTGCCTAGAGTGGTCCTTTAAAAACTGAGCTAATATAGCAAAATTAGGGAGGGAGGGGGAATCACCATTATAATCGCTGCCAAAATGTTGGCTGTGTCCAATAGAATGCAGGAGGGCATTATGCATCTAACATGTAACTCCTTACACTGCACATTCTATCCATCCATTTGGGGATTCCCAGTCACTGCTCATCTCTTCGGTACTGAGAAAGTTAAGTAAGTCGATGACTTTTGATATTTCATTTGCTTTTTGCCATATGTTTGCCAGAGGCTGACATAAAACAAGAAAATGCGACTCCTACTTAGTACAACTTTAATCACACAACCAGATGTCAAAGGGGGTCAGATAAATTTAAAGGTACACAAATAAATGCCACGTCTGGGGAATTTTTTTTTTCCAGCTGGTGTGTCTAAAGATTAAGGCCAGTGAATGACATTACGGGGAATATATAATTAGGCAGTAGAACTGCCCCATATGTTCTAAAATACTAGAACGTTTGATAGACTTTGTTAGTAAGGTTGAGAAATAATAATTTAAAAATGCAATTCCTCTTGGGTTGCAATATGTGTAGCTAAAGGTGACTTAATATGATAATAATATTATCTTCACTGAGTAGCCCAAGCTATCAATCAGCCAGTGTATTTAACGTTAACGCAGCAGTGGGACGACCAGAGAAAAGGCCATTTTTTGCTTCTTGAATCTAATTACAAAGGCTGCAACTGAAAATCAATTAATTCAGTTAGCTAAAGTTTCATTCTCCACAGTCTCCCTTGTGGGAATACCGTCTAATGCAGTTCTGTAGAGATTGTGATTTTCTGAGTTTTGTTATTTTTCCAAGATTCTTTGTCGAATTTTTTCCACAGGGGATCAGAGTGAAAAATATCTGTTGATGCAGAGGAAACCCTTAGAATGTTCTTTTTTAGATAAATGCATTTATTGCTGGTTTGAATAACCTACAACTGATGTGCTTTGAAGCCAATAGAAACCGGTTGATTATGACAACCTTTAGCTTTTTAGAATGGCAGCTTTTTTTACTCAGTGGAACATTGAAACTAACGTATTTGATGGAACATCATTTTAGGCATATGGACAAAATTATAATACCTGGCAAGCGTTTGTCTCAGTTTCAGGGATTTTTACTCATCTCAGCTTCTCCTAGTAGTTGATTATTCTTTAGGTCCACAGTTGTTGTACAGACAATTTGATTTTTTATTTTTTTTTATTGTCAATGATTTGATTGGTGAACAACATCTGACAACTGCTTATGCTTGAGGGGACTTTCATTAGTTTTTTTTGGATGTTTGTTGGGAAACATTGGTCAACTGGCAAAGTCCTTCCCAAGTTGTCATTAATAGTGCTAAGTAGTTGAAGGGCCCCTTGGGGCACTAATACAACTTTAATACATTTAATAGATTTTGATCTCTTTAATATGCTGTATCTTTTTGCATGCTCAAATCCTTTTGGTTTTTGCATAGAATAAAATAAATTTATTGCAGAATGCACCATAAGCCTGCCTCTTTAGCCACACCCCCTCATTCCACAAAAAGACTTCCTTATCAAACTTATGCACACAGCTCAGCCACTGACAGTACCAAATGATCTGAACTACAAAACAGCCTACATTAGAAAACAATTAGAAAACATTCCTGTTTTTAGTTTCTCTGACTGTCTGCAGCACGGTAGTGAATGAAAAGCAGCTTAATCAGCGCTGTTGTGGCTGAGACTGTGTACATACATTTTATAAGGAAGTCTTTCTGACATGAGGGGTCGTGGCTAAGGAGGTGGGCTTATGGTGCAACATTCTGGAAAATATTTGTTTATTTATGTTTTTGTGCAAAATATATTCTGAGCATGCAAAAAAATTTCAAAATCCATCAAATTCATTAAAGTTGTATTGATGCTCGGAGTGTCTATTTAAGGTAGTTAAGGAAACAAAGAAGATCTGTAACTAGTGATGTCCCGAACGGTTCGCTGGCGAATAGTATGCGATGTTCTGTCCGTCCCCTATTCGTCATCATTGAGTAAACTTTGTCCCTGTACCTCACAGTCAGCAGACACATTCGAAGCCAATCAGCAGCAGACCCTCCCTCCCAGACCCTCCCACCTCCTGGACAGCAACCATTTTAGATTAATTCGGAAGCTGCATACATTTATTTTTTATTATTTTTTTATTTTATTTTTTATTTTATTTTTATTTTGTAAATTCTTTATTTTTGTAGTGCATGGAGGTATAACAAATGAGCATGTGGTACCCCAACGGCATTCCTCATGCTTTTCAAGTAACAATTGTAACAATAGGGTATATGTTAATACGTGCACATTTTATATGTTAAATTATTATGAGGTTTGTCAGTCAGATTCAACAACTTGGTAGTGTTTAGACAGGCTTAGACAATTTAAGAACATCTTTGAATTTAAACAGGCTTAAGCTTACGTCATAGTGAATACGTTATATTAAGCAGTGCATGAGTATATACATCTACATTTAGATAATTTAAGAACATCTTTGGATTTAAAGCGTCACTGTCATGCCGAATCCCGTTTTTTTTTTTTTTAACCCCCCTCCCACCTCCACTACATACAATTGACCCCTTAGTCACCCCCAAATGCCCCTAAACCCCCCAGATTACCTATTTATTAATCTGTATTTTCTGCCCCGATCTATATTCAGGGCGCTGTCATCTTTGTGTGGGTAGGTGAAGTCCCTGTGGCCTTCCCCCGCCCTGCAGAGCTCAGTCTGCGCAGAGCCCTCCATGGGTGAAGATGGATTAATTTTTTGAGCGTTGGGTTTTTTCTTTTTCGTCAGGATTTTATTTTTGCGCTCAGGTTTTTTATTTTATTTTTAAGTTCGACGGGTATGATGGATTTTTATTTGGCCTTTTTTGGGGCTGAAAAATGAAGATTTTAGAAAAAAGAAGACGTTGAATGGTAAGTTTAATTTTACTTTACAGGGTAGTGATTTTATTCCCCCCTCACTATTTTTAGGGGATTTTTTATTTGGGTGGGGGGGTGGGTGACTAGGGGCTTGGGGACCCCTAGTCACCTTTGATGGGGGGGGAATTTTCATTTATGGCCCCCACCTGCCACTCAGGGGTGGGGGCTGGGGGGGACAGTAGGTCTCCCCCCTTATTGTAACTTAGGGTCCCCACCTGCCGCGCAGGGGTGGGGGCCAGGGGGAGGACAGTAGGTCTCCCCCCTTATTGTTTTATAGGGCCCCCACCCACCGCACAGGGGTGGGGGCCGGGGGAGGACAGTAGGTCTCCCCCCTTATTGTAACTTAGGGTCCCCACCCGCCGCGCAGGGGTGGGGGCCAGGGGGAGGACAGTAGGTCCCCCCCCCCCCATTATTCTTTTATAGGGCCCCCACCCGCAGCTCAGGAGCCATGTTACTCTGTATATAGAGGGAGCCATGTTTACACGGTCTATAGAGGGGAGCCATGTTACACTGTATATAGAGGGGGGCCATGTTACTCTGTATATAGAGGGGAGCCATGTTACTCTGTATATAGAGGGAGCCATGTTTACACGGTATATAGAGGGGAGCCATGTTACTCTGTATATAGAGAGAGACATGTTTACACGGTATATAGAGAGGAGCCATGTTTATACTGTATATAGAGGGAGCCATGTTTATACTGTATATAGAGGGAGCCATGTTACTCTGTATATAGAGGGAGCCATGTTACTCTGTAAATAGAGAGGAGCCATGTTTACACTGTATATAGAGGGGAGCCATGTTACTCTGTATATAGAGGGAGCCATGTTACTCTGTATATAGAGGGGAGCCATGTTACTCTGTATATAGAGGGAGCCATGTTTACACGGTATATAGAGAGGAGCCATGTTTACACTGTATATAGAGGGGAGCCATGTTACTCTGTATATAGAGGGTAGCAATGTTACTCTGTTTATAGAGGGGAGCAATGTTACTCTGTTTATAGAGGGGAGCCATGTTACTCTGTATATAGAGAGGAGCCATGTTTACACTGTATATAGAGGGGAGCCATGTTACTCTGTATATAGAGGGGAGCCATGTTACACTGTATATAGAGGGAGCCATGTTACTCTGTATATAGAGGGGAGCCATGTTACTCTGTATATAGAGGGAGCCATGTTTACACGGTATATAGAGAGGAGCCATGTTTACACTGTATATAGAGGGGAGCCATGTTACTCTGTATATAGAGGGGAGCAATGTTACTCTGTTTATAGAGGGGAGCCATGTTACTCTGTATATAGAGAGGAGCCATGTTTACACTGTATATAGAGGGGAACCATGTTACTCTGTAAATAGAGGGAGCCATGTTACTCTGTATTTAGAGGGGAGCCATGTTACTCTGTATATAAAGGGAGCCATGTTATTCTGTATATAGAGGGAGCCATGTTTACACGGTATATAGAGGGAAGCCATGTTACTCTGTATATAGAGAGGAGCCATGTTTACACTGTTTATAGAGGGGAGCCATGTTACTCTGTATATAGAGGGGAGCCATGTTACACTGTATATAGAGGGAGCCATGTTACTCTGTATATAGAGAGGAGCCATGTTTACACTGTATATAGAGGGAGCCATGTTACTCTGTATATAGAGAGGAGCCATGTTTACACTGTATATACAGGGGAGCCATGCTACTCTGTATATAGAGGGAGCCATGTTACTCTGTATATAGAGGGAGCCATGTTTACACAGTATATAGAGGGGAGCCATGTTTACACTGTATATAGAGGGGAGCCATGTTACTCTGTATATAGAGGGAGCCATGTTACTCTGTATATAGAGGGAGCCATGTTACTTTGTATATAGAGGGAGCCATGTTTACACGGTATATAGAGGGAAGCCATGTTACTCTGTATATAGAGAGGAGCCATGTTTACACTGTATATAGAGGGGAGCCATGTTACTCTGTATATAGAGGGGAGCCATGTTACACTGTATATAGAGGGAGCCATGTTACTCTGTATATAGAGAGGAGCCATGTTTACACTGTATATAGAGGGAGCCACGTTACTCTGTATATAGGGAGGAGCCATGTTACTCTGTATATAGAGGGGAACCATGTTACTCTGTATATAGAGGGAGCCATGTTACTCTGTATATAGAGGGGAGCAATGTTACTCTGTTTATAGAGGGGAGCCATGTTACTCTGTATATAGAGGGAGCCATGTTTACACGGTATATAGAGAGGAGCCATGTTTACACTGTATATAGAGGGGAGCCATGTTACTCTGTATATAGAGGGGAGCAATGTTACTCTGTTTATAGAGGGGAGCCATGTTACTCTGTATATAGAGAGGAGCCATGTTTACACTGTATATAGAGGGGAACCATGTTACTCTGTATATAGAGGGGAGCCATGTTTACACTGTATATAGAGGGGAGCAATGTTACTCTGTAAATAGAGGGAGCCATGTTACTCTGTATTTAGAGGGGAGCCATGTTACTCTGTATATAAAGGGAGCCATGTTATTCTGTATATAGAGGGAGCCATGTTTACACGGTATATAGAGGGAAGCCATGTTACTCTGTATATAGAGAGGAGCCATGTTTACACTGTTTATAGAGGGGAGCCATGTTACTCTGTATATAGAGGGGAGCCATGTTACACTGTATATAGAGGGAGCCATGTTACTCTGTATATAGAGAGGAGCCATGTTTACACTGTATATAGAGGGAGCCATGTTACTCTGTATATAGAGAGGAGCCATGTTTACACTGTATATAGAGGGGAGCCATGCTACTCTGTATATAGAGGGAGCCATGTTACTCTGTATATAGAGGGAGCCATGTTTACACAGTATATAGAGGGGAGCCATGTTTACACTGTATATAGAGGGGAGCCATGTTACTCTGTATATAGAGGGAGCCATGTTACTCTGTATATAGAGGGAGCCATGTTACTCTGTATATAGAGGGAGCCATGTTTACACGGTATATAGAGGGAAGCCATGTTACTCTGTATATAGAGAGGAGCCATGTTTACACTGTATATAGAGGGGAGCCATGTTACTCTGTATATAGAGGGGAGCCATGTTACACTGTATATAGAGGGAGCCATGTTACTCTGTATATAGAGAGGAGCCATGTTTACACTGTATATAGAGGGAGCCACGTTACTCTGTATATAGGGAGGAGCCATGTTACTCTGTATATAGAGGGGAACCATGTTACTCTGTATATAGAGGGAGCCATGTTACTCTGTATATAGAGGGGAGCCATGTTACTCTGTATATAGAGGGAGCCATGTTACTCTGTATATAGAGAGAGACATGTTTACACGGTATATAGAGGGGAGCCATGTTACTCTCTATATAGAGAGGAGCCATGTTTATACTGTATATAGAGGGAGCAGGGGCGGACTGAGCACTCGGGCAAATCGGTCATGGACCGAGGGCCCGAGGCTCTGGGGGGCCCGCCCCTGCTGCAGTGCAGTAACGGCTGAGCTGGGGAGTTAATCTCCACAGCCAGCCGCTCAGCAAGGGGCCCGCACAGCCGTCCACGGGCCCCTGCTGCTACAAATTATCTCCTCCGTGCAGGGCACACTGAGAGACAGCTAAGGGGCCTTCCAAAGACCCCACTAAGCTGCCCCTCAGTGTGCCTGTCTCCAAACACAGCCTCACTGAGCTGCCTGCAACTGCTCAGGGCAGCTCCGTGCAGCTTGTTCTGCAGGAAGTGACATCACCAGTCACAGTGAGCTGTGCGGAGCTGCCCTGAGCAGTGTTACAGTCAGCGTGTCAAGAAGATCCTGTGCTGGAGCTGTGAGGGACTTTCCAGGAGAGGATGTCTGGACCACCAGAGAGGTAAGACTTGTAAGGGGGGCTTTAATTTTTTTTCAATCTTTTTTTTTATTACAAATATGTTAATGATATTCCCCCCACTACTGCCCCTACCCCCTGCACCCTCTGCCACCACAACCCCCCTGCTCCCTCTGAAGCCCCTAACCCCCCTGCTCTCTCTGAAGCCCCTACCCCCCTGCTCCCTCTGAAGCCCCTACCCCCCCCTGCTCCCTCTGAAGCCCCTACCCCCCCCTGCTCCCTCTGAAGCCCCTACCCCCCCCTGCTCCCTCTGAAGCCCCTACCCCCCCCTGCTCCCTCTGAAGCCCCTACCCCCCCCTGCTCCCTCTGAAGCCCCCACCCCCCCCTGCTCCCTCTGAAGCCCCCACCCCCCCTGCTCCCTCTGAAGCCCCTACCCCCCCTGCTCCCTCTGAAGCCCCTACCCCCCTGCTCCCTCTGAAGCCTCTACCCCCTCTGAAGCCCCTACCCCCGCTCCCTCTGAAGCCCCTACCCCCCTGCTCCCTCTGAAGCCTCTACCCCCTCTGAAGCCCTTACCCCCTCTGAAGCCCCTACCCCCCCTGCTCCCTCTGAAGCCCCTACCCCCCCTGCTCCCTCTGAAGCCCTACCCCCCCTGCTCCCTCTGAAGCCCTACCCCCCCTGCTCCCTCTGAAGCCCTACCCCCCCTGCTCCCTCTGAAGCCCTACCCCCCCTGCTCCCTCTGAAGCCCTACCCCCCCTGCTCCCTCTGAAGCCCTACCCCCCCTGCTCCCTCTGAAGCCCCTATCCCCCCTGCTCCCTCTGAAGCCCCTATCCCCCCTGCTCCCTCTGAAGCCCCTATCCCCCCTGCTCCCTCTGAAGCCCCTATCCCCCCTGCTCCCTCTGAAGCCCCTATCCCCCCTGCTCCCTCTGAAGCCCCTATCCCCCCTGCTCCCTCTGAAGCCCCTATCCCCCCTGCTCCCTCTGAAGCCCCTATCCCCCCTGCTCCCTCTGAAGCCCCTACCCCCCCTGCTCCCTCTGAAGCCCCTACCCCCCCTGCTCCCTCTGAAGCCCCTACCCCCCTGCTCCCTCTGAAGCCCCTACCCCCCCTGCTCCCTCTGAAGCCCCTACCCCCCCTGCTCCCTCTGAAGCCCCTACCCCCCCTGCTCCCTCTGAAGCCCCTACCCCCCCTGCTCCCTCTGCAGCCCCTATCCCCCCTGCTCCCTCTGCAGCCCCTATCCCCCCCTGCTCCCTCTGCAGCCCCTATCCCCCCCTGCTCTCTCTGCAGCCCCTATCCCCCCCTGCTCTCTCTGCAGCCCCTATCCCCCCCTGCTCCCTCTGCAGCCCCTATCCCCCCCTGCTCCCTCTGCAGCCCCTATCCCCCCTGCTCCCTCTGCAGCCCCTATCCCCCCTGCTCCCTCTGCAGCCCCTATCCCCCCCTGCTCCCTCTGCAGCCCCTATCCCCCCCTGCTCCCTCTGCAGCCCCTACCCCCACTGTAACTCCTTCCTTTACACTTACAACTCCTATCATGCCAAGGCACTTTAAACATACAACTCCTATCATCCATACCCCCAGCTCCCTCTGCACACCCTACCCCACTGCACCTTCTGCTGCCCCTACCCCATGCTCCCTTTGCAGCCCCTACCCCCTGCTCCCTCTGCAGCCCCTGCTTCCTCTGTCACTCCTTCCTTTACACTTACAACTCCTATCATGCTAAGGCACTTTACACTTACAACTCCTATCATCCCTACTCCCTCTGCAGCCCCTACCCCACTAAACCTTCTGCAGCCCCTAACCCATGCTCCCTCTGCAGCCCCTACACCCCACTCCCTCTGCAGTCCTTACACCCCCCCCCACTCCCTCTGTAGCCCCTACCCACTGCAGAGATCCTACCCCACTGCTACCCTTGCACCCTCGGCTGCCCATCACCCCCAGGCACCCACTACAATTCCTATATCCTATGCACCCACTACAGCCTCTATATCCTATGCACCCACTACAGCCTCTATATCCTATGCACCCACTACAGCCTCTATACCCTATGCACCAACTGCAGCCCCTACACTCCCTGCACTTACTACAGCTTATTTTTCCCGTTGCAATCACAACAGCACCTATTACCCTACCCCCTGCTCCCTCTGCATCCCCTACCCCCCTGCTCCCTCTGCATCCCCTACCCCCCTGCTCCCTCTGCATCCCCTACCCCCCTGCTCCCTCTGCATCCCCTACCCCCCTGCTCCCTCTGCATCCCCTACCCCCCTGCTCCCTCTGCATCCCCTACCCCCCTGCTCCCTCTGCATCCCCTACCCCCCTGCTCCCTCTGCATCCCCTACCCCCCTGCTCCCTCTGCATCCCCTACCCCCCTGCTCCCTCTGCATCCCCTACCCCCCTGCTCCCTCTGCATCCCCTACCCCCCTGCTCCCTCTGCATCCCCTACCCCCCTGCTCCCTCTGCATCCACTACCCCCCTGCTCCCTCTCTGCAGCTCCTACCCCCCTGCTCCCTCTCTGCAGCTCCTACCCCCCTGCTCCCTCTCTGCAGCTCCTACCCCCCTGCTCCCTCTCTGCAGCACCTACCCCCATGCTCCCTCTGCAGCACCTACCCCCATGCTCCCTCTGCAGCACCTACCCCCATGCTCCCTCTGCAGCACCTACCCCCTGCTCCCTCTGCAGCACCTACCCCCTGCAGAGATCCTACCCCTGCACCCTCTGCTGCCCCTGCATCCTCTGCTGCCCCTCACCCCCTGCATTCACTTTAGCCCCTACCCCCAGGCACCCACTACAACTCCTATATCCTATGCACCAACTGCAGCCCCTACACTCCCTGCACTTACTACAGCTTATATTTCCCTTTGCAATCTCAACAGCACCATTTACCCTCTGCACCCACTACAGCCTCTCTTCCCCCCCGTGCCATCTGCAGTCCCTTCCCCCTGTACCCTCTGCAGCCTCTTCCTCCCAGCACCCTCTGCAGTCCCTACCCCTTTGCACGCACAACCATAAAGGAACGCTATAGTTACCAGAACAACTACAGCTTAATGTAGTTATTCTGGTGAGTATAGTCTGCCCCTGCAGAGTTTTTGCTGTAAAGGCTGCCTTTTCAGTGAAAAAACAATGTTACCTTGCTGCCTAACATCTAGGTCAGGGCTGTCCAACCTGCGGCCCCCCAAATGTTGCTGAACTACAACTCCCACGATTCCCTGTCTGTCTTTTTAATTGAAAGAATCATGGGAGTTGTAGTTCAGCAACATCTGGGGGGCCGCAGGTTGGACAGCCCTGATCTAGGTGCTTCCTGTGTCAGTGTTGCAAAATGTGCAGCACAGACATTCCGCATCTCCATGCTCCGTATGGAGACGCTGAACACTTGTAATAGAGAAGCACTGATTCAATGCATCTCTATGAGGAGATGGTGATTGCCACAGCGTAGTGTTTTGCCGCACATGCACAATAGCTTTCCAGTGCTTTCCTATGGTAGAGCATTGGGCTGGCTGAGATCATCTAAAATTGTTGAACTGTGCCAAGGAGTTTGGTCGGTGATGGGGAAAAAAGGTGAGTAAATCCCGTTTTTAAGGGGGGCCAGAAACCGATAGCGTCAGGAATACACTTTTGTATTCCTGACACTATAGTGTTCCGTTAAAGGGACACTATAGTCACCCAGACCACTTCAGCTCAATGAAGTGGTCTGGGTGCCAGGTCCCCCAGGTTTTAACCCTTCAGATGTAAACATAGCAGTTTCAGAGAAACTGCTATGTTTACATTGCAGGGTTAATCCAGCCTCTAGTGGCTGTCTTCCTGACAGCCACTAGAGGCGTTTCTGCGGCGCTGCATGCGAAAATCACATTCATCATGCAGAACGTCCATACGAAAGCTTTGAGAAATTCTTTTCTATGGACTGTTTGAATCCACGCACGTTTCTTGCCGCGCATGCGCATTCCGCTGCACTTGGAAGCTGACGTCGGCGGGGGAGGGTAGGTCACCAGCACCGAGGGAGCCCAGCGCTGGATAGAGGTAAGTGGCTGAAGGAGTTTTAACCCCTTCAGCCCAGCGGGAAGGGGACCCTGAGGGTGGGGTGGACCTAAGGGTTATATAGTGTTAGGAAAACAAGTTTGTTTTCCTGACATTATAGTGATCCTTTAAGGTAGGTTGTAACATTTAACACTTGATGATCTGTAATTTAAGACGCAAAATTTGGACCTCATACAAACACATTGGCAAAATTCAGAAATACCCCTTTATACAAACTGCCATGCTACACAAACACATAAAAAAAATACTACCCTATTTATAAAACTCAAAACATGTATTCAAATATACTATGAATTCACATATCCTGACACTACACACAAAGACATACATATATTCACTCACACTAGCGCTTACAGTTAATATACACAACATACATTCACGTTACACGTACATATAATCAAATACACGGTACACCTACACCAGCATATATATCGGTCTGCTTGGGGCCCAGTTGCTAATTTTGCCCGGGGGCCCAGGCCACTGTCAGTCCGTCCCTGAGAGGGAGCCATGTTACTCTGTATATAGAGAGGAGCCATGTTTACACTGTATATAGAGGGGAGCCATGTTACTCTGTATATAGAGGGGAGCCATGTTACTCTGTATATAGAGGGGAGCCATGTTACTCTGTATATAGAGGGGAGCCATGTTACTCTGTATATAGAGGGAGCCATGTTTACACGGTATATAGAGAGGAGCCATGTTTACACTGTATATAGAGGGAAGCCATGTTGCTCTGTATATAGAGGGGAGCAATGTTACTCTGTTTATAGAGGGGAGCCATGTTACTCTGTATATAGAGAGGAGCCATGTTTACACTGTATATAGAGGGGAGCCATGTTACTCTGTATATAGAGGGGAGCCATGTTTACACTGTATATAGAGTGGAACCATGTTACTCTGTATATAGAGGGAGCCATGTTACTCTGTATTTAGAGGGGAGCCATGTTACTCTGTATATAGAGGGAGCCATGTTTACACTGTATATAGAGGGGAGCCATGTTACTCTGTATATAGAGGGGAGCCATGTTACACTGTATATAGAGGGAGCCATGTTACTCTGTATATAGAGGGAGCCATGTTTACACTGTATATAGAGGGGAGCCATGTTACTCTGTATATAGAGGGGAGCCATGTTACACTGTCTATAGAGGGAGCCATTTTACTCTGTATATAGAGAGGAGCCATGTTTACACTGTATATAGAGGGAGCCATGTTACTCTGTATATAGAGAGGAACCATGTTTACACTGTATATAGAGGGGAGCCATGGTACTCTGTATATAGAGGGAGCCATGTTACTCTGTATATAGAGGGAGCCATGTTTACACAGTATATCGAGGGGAGCCATGTTTACACTGTATATAGAGGGGAGCCATGTTACTCTGTATATAGAGGGGAGCCATGTTACTCTGTATATAGAGGGAGCCATGATACTCTGTATATAGAGGGGAGCCATGTTACTCTGTATATAGAGGGAGCCATGTTACTCTGTATATAGAGGGAGCCATGTTTACACTGTTTATAGAGGGAGCCATGTTACTCTGTATATAGAGAGGAGCCATGTTTACACTGCATATAGAGGGAGCCATGTTACTCTGCATATAGGGAGGAGCCATGTTACTCTGCATATAGGGAGGAGCCATGTTACTCTGCATATAGGGAGGAGCCATGTTACTCTGTATATAGAGGGGAGCCATGTTATTCTGTATATAGAGGGGAGCCATGTTACACTGTATATAGAGGGAGCCATGTTACTCTGTATATAGGGAGGAGCCATGTTACTCTGTATATAGAGGGGAGCCATGTTACTCTGTATATAGAGGGAGCCATGTTACTCTGTATATAGAGGGGAGCCATGTTACTCTGTATATAGAGGGAGCCATGTTACTCTGTATATAGAGGGAGCCATGTTTACACGGTATATAGAGGGAAGCCATGTTACTCTGTATATAGAGAGGAGCCATGTTTACACTGTATATAGAGGGGAGCCATGTTACTCTGTATATAGAGGGGAGCCATGTTACACTGTATATAGAGGGAGCCATGTTACTCTGTATATAGAGAGGAGCCATGTTTACACTGTATATAGAGGGAGCCATGTTACTCTGTATATAGAGAGGAGCCATGTTTACACTGTATATAGAGGGGAGCCATGCTACTCTGTATATAGAGGGAGCATGTTACTCTGTATATAGAGGTAGCCATGTTTACACGGTATATAGAGGGGAGCCATGTTACTCTGTATATAGAGAGGAGCCATGTTACTCTGTATATAGAGAGGAGCCATGTTTACACTGTATATAGAGGGGAGCCATGTTTACACTGTATATAGAGGGGAGCCATGTTTACTCTGTATATAGAGAGGAGCCATGTTTACACTGTATATAGAGGGGAGCCATGTTACTCTGTATATAGAGGGGAGCCATGTTACTCTGTATATAGAGGGGAGCCATGTTACTCTGTATATAGAGGGGAGCCATGTTACTCTGTATATAGAGAGGAGCCATGTTTACACTGTATATATAGGGAGCCATGTTACTCTGTATATAGAGAGGAGCCATGTTTACACTGTATATATAGGGGAGCCATGTTACTCTGTATATAGAGGGAGCCATGTTACTTTGTGTATAGAGGGAGCCATGTTTACACGGTATATATAGGGAAGCTATGTTACTCTGTATATAGAGAAGAGCCATGTTTACACTGTATATAGAGGGGATCCATGTTACTCTGTATATAGAGGGAGCCATGTTTACATGGTATATAGAGGGGAGACATGCTACTCTGTATATAGAGAGGAGCCATGTTTACACTGTATATAGAGGGAGCCATGTTACTCTGTATATAGAGAGGAGCCATGTTTACACTGTATATAGAGGGGAGCCATGTTACTCTGTATATAGAGGGGAGCCATGTTACTCTGTATATAGAGGGGAGCCATGTTACTCTGTATATAGAGGGGAGCCATGTTACACTGTATATAGAGGGAGCCATGTTACTCTGTATATAGAGGGAGCCATGTTTACTCTGTATATAGAGGGAGCCATGTTACTCTGTATATAGAGGGGAGCCATGTTACTCTGTATATAGAGGGGAGCCATGTTACTCTGTATATAGAGGGGAGCCATGTTACACTGTATATAGAGGGAGCCATGTTACACTGTATATAGAGGGAGCCATGTTACTATCTGAGGTGGTTAATTATGATTGGTTCTGGCATGTTTGTTAGTCTGGCCTGCATGGTTGTCTGGCATGAATAAAAGTAGCATGTTTGAACTATATTAGTAGTTAGACTAGTTTGCACTAAAACATGGAAGACATCCTAGTATGAATCGTGATCAACCGCTTTCAGAGACTATGCATTGCGACATGTATATGATGTGGAAAGGTTAACTGTTTTGACATCTGACAGCTGGCTTGTCTGAACTCTTAGCCCGCCAGCTTTTACCATACAAGCTGGTGGAGTCTGAGGCGTTCCAAAAATGTGTGAGAGGCAACGCAGAGAGAGGAGTCTGAAGAAGAGGAGTCAGAGGAGGAAGGTGGCTTTGAGGAGGCGGAAGACCAAACACAGCAGGCGTCCCAGGGGGCTTGTTGTCACCTTTCGGGGACCCTTGGTGTTGTACATGGCTGGGTGGAGGAAGAGACCTTCAATGACATCAGTGAGGACAAGGAACGGGACATGGCTAGCTTGGTATCCAACCTTGTGCAAATGGGGAGTTTGCGGTTGTGCAAATGGACTGTTTGTGGTTGTTTGCGGTGCGTTAAACGGGGAGTTTGGTCTGTCACTGTGAAGCGGGCGTAACCCTTACACTACCTGATCGATACAGCATCATACCTAATGTTTTAAAGCACGTTATTCCAAACAATTTAGGAATGTTAGGTTATTTATACCCTTTATGGATTAAAACCAGACTCTGCATCAACTGTGTAATTTTCCATGGGAGTTTTGCCACGGATCCCCCTCCGACATGCCACAGTCCAGGTGTTAGTCCCCTTGAAACAACTTTTCCATCACTATTGTGGCCAGAAAGAGTCCCTGTGGGTTTTAAAATTTGCCTGCCTATTGAAGTCTATGGCGGTTCGCCCGTTCGCGAACATTTGCGGAAGTTCGGAAAATTGAATGTTCGCGACATCACTATCTGTAACCTTTATTTTGTTTATTTTATTAAACTTTTAAAAATTAACACTTACCTCCTCTGTGCCAAATCTAAAAAGAAAAACGTGTTAAATGTATATCTGCAGGGTGGGAAATTAGTGTTGTTCTTTACACATAACCCAATTAAATTGTTGAAAACGATTGCTATTTTAGGATTGGTATGCTCAGAACTAAATTCAGCCACTAAATGGTTAAATACAGGCTTTCCATATATTTCTATTACTATTCTTGTAGAATACGCGAAGCAGTTGAAAGCAGCGACCATCAATGCTGTGCTATGGTCTTTCCATATGCTACACGTTTTCAGATCTGCAGGAGATGAAAAGAAAAGGAAAGGCATAGAAGTGGTTGCTATGTGATTTAAACCTGATCCTTGCACCAGCAGGGCGCGTTTTGTAGCAAAGTGTTCACGACGCACTGGAAGAGAGAAAGCACATCGTCAGCTGCAAATTGAAATGCGACAACAAGCGCAGCCATGAGAACGCTTTAGGTTGGCAATGGGAAACGCTCTTGATGGATCTCCTTAACTGTAACAGTGGAGATAAAGTTTGCAGTTCTTTGGAAAACTGTCTTCTCGTCGCCCCATGCTGTTCTACTCCCCCTCATTTTATATAAATATTTGTTTAAGCTGCATACCATGACTGATTGCTAATAATCTCTGACTATACATGTTGTAAGATGCATTTTTTGTTGGTCCTTGAACCCTAATGACCCTGAATGATAAGCAACATCTAACACTTGAGTTTGTATATGTGCGTCTGTATGTATATATTTAAAGTGTTTTTAGTTAAGATTGCATCTTGCAATACTTTTTATATTTGACTAACAGTATTTTGGAAGATCCTTTCTTTTTCAAGTCTAAAGCAATTTCTGATTAGAAGTTGCTACAGGGAAACTAAATTGTAACTAAGTTGTTTTGCAGTTCGGTGTTTATTTCGAAGACATTTCCACCATCCTTCACACGTACTGGGTTGGGTCCATATGTTTATTTTTGCAGATTCCTTAGTCTCTCCCATTCTCTTTTTAAGTTGCCAATGTGGATAATAAATCCAGTAAAACACTACTCAGGAGGCACAGATTTGGGAAGAAAGATAATCCCATGGGGATATTTATTTCTTGTTATGCTATTAATAGCCTTTAAGCCTACAAACGCCCCACAAGGGAGTGAAAATGTGTAAAAAAGTTAAGATAGAGAGTCTTTAATATATAAGCTACAAGCTGAGACTTCAGTGTAATGATCTATACACCAAAACTGCTTCATTAAGATAAAGTTGCTTTAGTGCATATAATGCCCATTTAAAAGGGGACTGATAATGGGACTGTTTTGTTGCATTATATCAGGAGTTGGTTGTTCTGTTTTGAACATTGACCGCCCCAAAGATTAGCAATTGAGATTTGTTCTTAGCTTTCAGGTACGATGTTGGTATAAGTATAGTATTGGTTGTCATACCGATCTTGTGAACCTCTCTGCTTTGTCTTACAACTCATTACATCACTGTTTGCAAATCTCAGCCATCAATAAAGTTGTGCAGTAGTTAACATTGTCTGAAATTGCAACCAAAAATACCCATAAAATAAATAATATGAATTTATGCTAAATTTTGACAATTTTATTAAAGGAACACTATAGGATCAGGAACACAAACATGTATTCCTGACCCTATAATGTTAAAAACACCATCCAGCAATAACTGAATCTGCCTCCTTGGCTGACATCATCAGGAGTGATGATCTCAGCTAATCACAATGCTTTCCCATAGGAAAGCATTGGATTGGCAGAGATTGCCAATTCTCATGATCTCAGCCAAGAAAGGAGACCGGGGGCAGAGCCAAATGCTTCCCTGGCCTATCAACATCTTCTCATAGAGATGCATTGATTCAATGCGTCTATATGAGGAAAGTTTATTGTCTGCATGCAGAGGGTAAAGACACTAAATGGCAGGGCTTTCTAATGGCCATGTATTTCTAATATTTTTTAGACTTGTTATCTTGGGAAAATAAGTTATTTTCTTGAGATAACACGTCAGAGAAATAGAAAAAATGCATGGCCTCTCTGGCTTCCGTACTTGATTGGATATAGACCATCACAATTTCTAAGGACTGTGGAAGTATCGCACCAGTTAGTTTACAATATAGTTATGGCAGCAAACGGTGTCTGATAATTATGAGCCGTATCATTTATTGTGTTACTGTATTGTTATAATTTTGCTAGTTCGCTTTTTCTTTTATTTTTCTGTCTGTATGTAATTTCTAGGCAGAGTGTTTATCCCACTAAAGGTTAATAGGTATAGCATTGTAATGCTGCGATATGACAAAAGACGTGCAGCACGGTAGATTCATTTAATAATATAATCAAGTCTAATTATAATTATGAGCATCTATATGTCAATGTGTCTCTCCGTTAATTTACAATTAAATACTGAATTTGAAATAAAAGATAATAAAGGGATAAGTCAATGTAGGAGCAGAGGTAGAAGGAGCCGATTGTTTTGCGTGATGTTTTCACTGACTGCACTAAATTGGCAATTAAATCATTTTTTTTATAGACGTGTAGAAAATATACTAGTAATGAAAAAAATCATCTAATACAAATCTGTCCGTCTATCTATCTATCTATCTATCTATCTATCTACCTATCTATCTTTCTATATACCTACTATCTATCTATCTATCTATCTATCTTTACCCAGTCTCAGGGTTTGATCTCTTCCCTGGGTCAAATCTGGGTAGATTTAGTAGCAGGTTACATCAACAATAGAAGTAGCAGCTGTATTTATTGCTTTGTTCATTCAGCGTATATACGTCTTTTCTTGAGATGAAGGTTATATGAACTGTTCCGTTCCATATTTGTTTTGAAGATACAATTAAACCGTGGATAGTCATCCGTTTAACGTCGAGAATTTCTGTTGTGTGTTTATACTGTGTATTGCCTTTCATCGCAGCTGTCACTTAACACTGCAGTGAAGGATGTTGGTAAGAGGAAACAAATGATGCATTTTTCTTGCGTCAGTACTGAGCCCATGCAGTGTGTGACACACCACAAAGCTTTATGACTGAGAATAGCGTTAGGAGTGAACACAAAATACACAAAAAGTCTGATTTCGTGAACATTGTGTCCAGTAGTGTGTTCTGACATTGCAGCCCTTGTTGTATTGTGTTAGTCATAATTCTGTGGTAGGTTCCAGTCCAGATACAAAGCTTTTCAGGAGCAATATCATGAGAATGAAAACGGCCCTCATATAATAACACAAATTTAGCATCTTTCTGTTTCCCAAAACGTTGTATCTTCTGAACACCTAGAATGGATGCATCTCAATATTCTAAATAACTAATTAGTGCTCATTTTCTTTTACGGGAGGGAGTGGAGGTGAGGCCAGGAGGCAGCCCTATTCTAGAACATTTTCAATGGACTATTGACAGATAGTGAACAAGAAAACAGGAAAAACTTCTAGAGTTTGAGCTATTTATTTGTTTCCCACAGAGGCAGGCACCAACCTTGGTGTCACTGGAACAGACCACTGTCCTAAGTACTTTGACACTTGTTCAAATCTATGTTAACAAATGTCACAATACAATTTTGTATTTTCTGGTTTCTGACTTCAATAAATGTGACCATTAGCTCTCGTTCCACCTCACAATAATATAGGTTCAATAATAAGCCACACTTGAAATCAGTAGACCGGGTTAGTACCCCCTTCAATCATTAAAGCAGATTTATTTAAATCATTACATTTTTTCCATCCAACATACTGCTCAATCAATATTAAGGTCCAGTTGCTAACAATTCCAGTTATCAGTGATTTGTTTTTTTTCTAGAATTATTGAGTAGTTTCCCTTGTACCTTGGCCACGGCCATCACTACAACATCAATTGCATACTGTTTAGGAGCAATGAATACTGAGCTAATGTCAAACGAAGAATTCCACATATTTCCACAACTCTTCTAAAGTTTGCTTCAAGACAGTGAGAGTCTAAAAAAAGTTTGATCATTTTTGAGACTCACACACATACACTCTACAGTAGTGTGTTTTAAAAGTCTTAACACCGGCTGTTAAAAGCAGTAAGTTGGCAACAAAGGCTAATAAATGATCATTCCCACAGTATGTTTAGCATTCCTGATGAGTCTAGACAAAAATAAGGTGACGACATTTCAGTCACTTTGGTCTTTGTCAAATGACCAGCTGAACATCAGTAAAGATAGCAAGTTGTAGGTAATGTGATGGCTATTGGATTAGACGATGCTACGTTGAGGCTGTAAAATAAATGACTAGGAGGAGAGGGGTATAATTGTAAAAGCAGGAGGAAGGAATGTATAGGTATTTATATAATGTGAAACAGATGAGGGTGAAGAAAACTTGATAATTGTTAAATATGAAAGTCAAAGGATAAAATAATAAATGCGATGGAAATCAGAAGGATAACATGAAGAAGACATTGTCGAAAAAGTCTGTATATGTGGGAAAATGTGCAAAGAGACCAATAACATTTTAAAATATGTTTAATACATATTGTTTCTTTAAATAGTTTATTTATATCTCCACATACTTTTTTTTCTAATTTAAGTTTTTATTCAATTTGTTTCCATTTTATTTAGCTCTGAACATATGGTCAGCTTTTAGCCCTCTTGGAGTCTAGTTATTTCATGCCGTTTTTTTTTTTTTATTGTTTTGCGTCTTATAAATTAAGAATTAAACATATGTTTCAGGTTTTATGCAGATTGAGAATTAAGAAAAATTAAGTGGGATTTCTGGACGATATCCGTGCCAGTTGGCTATTGTCGGAAACATACGTTGACAGGCTGCTAAGGGGCACCTATCATCTCTTCTTCAGAGTCTAGATTTAATGAGATTGATTTTGCAATTACAGACTACATTCCCATTTATATCTACACATGCAAATGTTCTTCATGTATTGCATCATAAATTATTTTGTTATTTTTGCACTTGCCAAATATCAGTTTTCTTCCAAGTGAAGTGCTCACGATGCCCAGAGTCTGTACGCGCAGGATTTCACAATGAAACCCGGCATATACTGAGTTTAAACCTTAACTTTGTTGGGGCGTCATTAGCCAGACGCTGGCTAATTTCAGGACTGTACATATTTGCTGTCTGCTGTTAGGATGCACAGTATGGTGACAACAGGTGTCCAATGGCAGTATGACTCCTCTGTGCAGCCCATGTCTCCAATAAAGCACATCCTCCCCTGGCAAATAGGGAGTGACGTCAGCGGATGAGGATCAGGCTGAGTGATGGATAGGTGGAGTTATAAGTAAGGTGAAATGAACCAGATGGTCTATTTAATTTGCACCTTTATGTGCACAAAAAGTATTCTCTGTTATAGCCTTTACATTTACCACCTATAACGCTTTTTTATTTTTTTATTGGACAGTTTTTATTAAGTTTTACAGAGCTGACACATAGGAATGAAGCAAAACACAGTTATCTGTCTTTTGTATGTTAGCAGTAGTACACATGATAACAGTTAGTTTCAACAGTAGCCATTGTTGGTCCTCTCCTGAACAGGATGAGGATCTTAGAGCATATTTTAGTAGACTTTCTAACAATGTGTCTTTTCTGTTTTACAACAATGTGGTGGTGGGTCGGGGAAGATGGGTACAGAAGTGAAGAGGTGGGAAGATGGCGAGAAGGTGGTGACTGAGGCGCGCTACGTAACCTGTATCGGTAGATATGAATAGGGTTCCATTGCCTCAATTCCAAGTAAGCGAGTTTGAGGATAGAGTCCCGTAGGTACCAGTGCATCTTTTTGCCTACCACCTATAACTCTTAATAGCTTAATATAAATTATAGTGTCAGAACTACAATCATGTATTCCTTACACTATAGTGCAGAAATGGCACTTTCGGTACCGGCACCCTTAGATCTCTCACCTTCTCTCCCATGCTGTGCCGGCCCCGTCTGGTCCCACCTCTATGGCTGAGATCATCAATCTTAATGATCTCAGCCAATCCAATGCTTTCTCATAGTAAAGCGTTGCGAGGCTCTTGCGCAAGCACAGCAAAACACCACGCTGCACGAATCATAGAGATACATTAAATCAGTGCATCTCTATGGGGAACATGCAGAGCGTGGAGATGCTGAACGTAGGTGCTGCACACTGTGCAGCACTGAAACAGGAAGCTCCTCTGAGTAACCGCCACTAGAGGTGTTCCTAGGCAGTGTTTACAGTGCTAAAACTACAGGGACATGTTGTAGACAACAGAATTAAGCTGTAGTGGTTCTGGTAAGTATAATTTCCTTTTAAGCTTCCTCACTCTGCCACTCAGTCCTCCATCTTCTGACACCACATTCTTTCCCTTAATTATGCATTTAAAGGTTTCTATTGTATCTCCTGCTGTCCCTCTAAGTTTTAAACTCTTTACTGGAAAATATTTTCTAGAAAGAAGATGCATCATTTTAGTAGCCTTACTTTGAATTCTGTCATCACAATTCATGCCCTTTTAAAGTGACATAACTTAGTTGGTTAAAGGGTTACTCCAACCACCATGACCACTTCTGCTTTTAGAAGTGGTCATGGTGTTAGAAGCCTGAATGTGCAGCGTTTCTGCTAGAAACACTGCACATTCAGAGATACCGTCACTTTTGTGACAGAGACAAGTTACACTACCAGCACATGTGACTTTGGCAGCCAAATGTCAGTTCTGTGCAAAAAATATAAATGTAGGGAATGCATTTGTCTCCCCTCCCTCCCATTCTCCTTCACTAAATGTAGCCCTCCCGCCTCCTTACAGGATTAATAGTGCTCTGTTTTTTGTTTTTTTTACTGAAAATCCCTCCCTATCTCTCACTGTCTCCATCCCTCCCCTCGCTGGCTCAGAACCTGTGCATGCGCTCTGAGCTGGCAAAACAGTTTAATCAAAGGCCCTTGTAGGCAGAAACCAGCACTGGGACCTTTGCACGGTGCTGGACTCCAGGTAAGTAAAAAACAATGGGCCTTATTGAATTGTGCCAATTAGGGCATTTTAAATACAAAAACTGTTCATAAAAAAAATAACTGGTTAATGCACTAACTGTACAATCCGTCCCCGGATCCATTTCTGACTCGGGTTGCTAAAATCGTTAATATTATTATATATAGTTGGGTAATATATATATATATATATATATTGGATGCCCCAGGACATAACTGAGAAATGGATTAAATAATTTTTCGGTAAATACTTTGTTATTAACATGAATTATTATTACTGTAAGTCTCCAAATCCAGATGCAATTCCCAAATGATGAAGTCTCACTAGTGATGAATAAAGTGGTATAATCACATCTGATTAATGATGGCTTTTCCTGCACCGTTTTCTCCAGTCTTTTTTTTTCCAGCTGCTTTTCAACCTTATTTTCTCCCAAATATTATTGATTTCTGGAATGAAAGTGGTGCTTGAATGACCCTGGGCCCCCTCAGCAGTGCCCCATGCGGTGCACAGACCACACATTGAGAAACTCTGCTTAAAGTCATTACAGAGTATTTTCTATCCACTTGTTTGATTGAGCCATCAATATTTCCCAGTGAGCTTGGCATTGATTAGCGGTTGCACATTCACGGCTTTTTATTTCAATCTGACTATAACAAATGATGCTTCCTCACAATTCGTTACCCCGCTGTAACTCTGTGCTGCTCGCTGACGGTTTATATGCCATAAAATTGATGAAATCGAATAAATATATTTTATTCTTGCTTCTTAGATATTCATATTACCCACTTGCCACTATATTGTCATTAAATAGCAATGCGTTAAAAAAAATAAATGTTTTCCTGGAAAATTGCCTTGGTGAGAAAAATAAATTATATTTAATGTAAAAAGCCAGTATGATCAGAATCTGAAGGCTGTTTGTTACAATGGTTATTGTTTATGTCAAGCATAATTTCTCAAGCTATCATGCAAACTCAGTACAACATCTTGCAGCAGTTATATTTGTTTTAATGCTTGGTAGAAAATGAGGGTTAGATGTTGGGCATAGGGGATAGGGTCACATGTGGGTCATAGGGAATAGGGTTACATGTGGGCCATAGGGGATAGGGTCACATGTGGGTCATAGGGAATAGGGTTACATGTGGGCCATAGGGAATAGGGTCAGATGTGGACCATAGGGGATAGGGTCAGATGTGGGCCATAGGGATACATGTGGGCCATATGGACTAGGGTTACATGTGGGCCATAGGGGATAGGGTCAGATGTGGGCCATAGGGGATATGGATACATGTGGGTCATAGGGAATAGGGTTACATGTGGGCCATAGGGGATAGGGTCAGATGTGGGCCATAGGGGATAGGGCCAGATGTGGGCCATAGGGGATAGGGTCAGATGTGGGCCATAGGGGATAGGGTCAGATGTGGGCCATAGGGGATAGGGTCAGATGTGGGCCATAGGGGATAGGGATAAATGTGGGCCATATGGACTAGGGTTACATGTGGGCCATAGGGGATAGGGTCAGATATGGGCCATAGGGAATAGGGTTACATGTGGGTCATAGGGGATATGGTTACATGTGGGCCATAGGGGATAAAGTTACATAGGGTGATAGGGAGATAGGGTTACATTCATTTTATATTAGGGGAACCCGCCTCATTTATAAATAAATACATATAATTATAACTCTGGAGTGTTGGTGAATCAACTGCCCCCTTTGATCCCTCTGTTTCCTGTTAAATAAAGGGTTGCTTACCTGTAATCCAGCAGCGAGAGGGTCTCCACACTACAGCATCACTCCGCCACCGGGAGATCACTACTGATGTCCCACCAGAAATGCTTCTCATAGAGATGCATTGCATACAATGTTTCTCTACGAGGAGAATTGCTTTGCGTTGGGGCAGAAAGCTATAAGGAAGCGCATGGTCACAGCCGTCTGATGGACATCTTGTGAATGAGAAGATGCTCTGTTAACCACTGAAGCACTTTGCAAGATGAAATGCTTTAGGTTTGGAATGTTCCTTCAACCTTCAACCAACAAGTCAGATGGTGGAGAGATTGGGGACGTTTTTCTGGAAACTACCCAATCGTGTTTTCTTTTACGTTGCATATAGGTTGAGGAAAAGAGGGGTGATCATTGAGCATTTTCTGATGTTCTTGGGGGGGAGTCTGGCAATTTTTAGACTCAGGGAAACTACACATCTCCTTTTTTGTAATGAACAGAGCTCACAGATCTTGGTGAGGCTGCTATCCTAGAACAGATCAGTTGACATCCGAATTTAACTAATTAGCTGACCTACACTGTATCTATTCCAAATAATAAATCAAATTCAATGTTTTTCTTATGTTTCATTAGAAATAATCCTCCCAGTTACATCTTAACAGCAAGTTTATCTCTTTCCTTCCATTTAATACTGCTTAAATGTAAATAATATAAGTTTGGAATTTTATAGTGGTTACGACATCATGCTTCTGGCAGAGCACAGTAAAGATTAATTTAGTAGCAATCTAAAAAAAAAACAAAAACATAATACTGATTAATGCAAAGTGATGCATTGATGTGCCCCCTGGTGTTCAAAGGACTAAAAAATGAAACCGTTTGTGCTTCTTTCTTGTAAACTCGTACATTACAGATATGGAAACTCCTTTGATGTGGTTTGTCTCTGCGGATAATGAACTCAGGATTCTTTAATTATCCAAGGTTGTTGTTCGTAACTTGGGGAGTGCTATACACAGAGCTGCAGGGTACCCTCGGCTACAGAATGGGCACCGGAATCTTCACCATCTGTCAGTGGCTCATAGAAGCTGCCTGCGAATTGCGCTTTTTTCATCTCACATTCCAAAATCCTACAGGAAAGAAAATCCTTCAGCCAATGGCCTCAACTAGGGTTTTGTATCACACAGAGCTAAAAACATGTTTTTTGGCCTCTGCATAGTCTTTATTGCAACTCCAATAAATACTCATTAACAGGCTGACTAATTTTATGTTAATTCCTAACGCACTGCATGCGTAAAGCTCCCTTAGTAATGGCCGTATGTATCAAGGCGAGAGATAGAACAAATATTGAACAAAGTGCTATATTTGAAGAAATGCAGTGCAGCAGTGCAATTACAGGAAAGAAAACCTACTATAAAGTGTCAAAACAAAACAAATGTTAAAATACATTTTCACTATAGGCAGGACAAAAATGTCATAGGTTAGCTTAGCTAAAGTTCATATAAAGAAATGTTTTCCCTCTGGTTTTCCATGTCTATACTGTAACATTTGGCACAAATGCAATTACTAGCACCTGGAGTTGGCAGCTAGTTCCAAGCCTGGAGCTCTGACTGTGAAGGATCCCTCCTTGAGCCAACAGGAGGATCAATAAGGAGGATCAACTCCTTGCTTTACCAATGCAGACCAATTTAAGAGCTACCTCTTACCTCCCCCGGCATCCTCAATGACTATGACACACAACAACATTCAGCCACACATGCAGGCACACGCAGCCCACTCACAACATACAGCTCTCAGAATCCCCCACACCTAAAACACAGTCTACACACACTCACACACAACACTCAGTCTCCCCTACACACATACAACACTCAGCCATGACACTCACATAAACACCACTCTCACAGAACCAGAAGCCAGGGCTCTATGAGAGGGGCCCAATCTGGCACAATGCCTAGAGCTGTTGCAACCTTAATTTAGCTATGAGCCAATGTGGTGGGTGTCAATCACCTCTCACCACTATCCTTATTGAAACATCTTTATCATGAAATCAATACATCTATCCTTTCCATGTTACTATTATTATTACTATTAATTTTAATAGCACCATAATATAATGCAACTCAGTACAAAATATTTCCTAGTTACATCAAGCAGTAAGTGATAATAATTATAATATATTGTATTTTGTCTCTCCAGTTTTTCCCATACGGAGATGCCTCAAAATTTGCCCAGCACGCGTTCAGGACCTTTGATAAGAATGGAGATGGAACCATTGACTTCAGAGAGTTTATCTGCGCACTGTCAATCACTTCAAGGGGAAGCTTCGAACAAAAACTTAACTGGGCTTTCAATATGTACGACTTGGATGGGGACGGAAAAATAACCCGGGTAGAAATGTTGGAGATCATAGAGGTAAGTTTCATAAATCACATCTTTAAATATGATTTACAACCACTAAATGGCCAGCTGCACTCATTCAATGTCATTTACTAAATTGAATATTCAAAGTGAATTAAAAGTGAATTTACAATATAAGACCAGAGCACTGAATTGAAAGCATTGCTGACTTGGGGAATGTTTCCAGTCTGCCTATTTTGACCTTAAATTTAAAATTTGACTACAACAGAGGGTTGCAATCAATGAAGGATATTTGAAGCTTGGGCTGGTCACCAGTGGGGTACCTCAGGGATCTGTACTTGGACACGTTCTCTTTAATATGTTTTTAGTGATATTGCAGAAGGTCTTGATGGTAAGGTATGTCTTTTTGCTGATGATACTAACATGTGTAACAGGTTTGATGTTCCAGGAGGGATAAGTCAAATCAAAAATGATTTAGAAAAATTAGAAAAATGGTCAGAGCTGTGGCAACTGACATTAAATGTGGATAAGTGCAAGATAATGCATCTTGGACGTAGAAACCCAAGGGCAGAGTATAGAATATTTGATAGAGTCCTAACCTAAACATCTGAGGAAAGGAATGTAGGAGTAATTATTTCAGATGACTTAAAGTTAGGAAGACAATGTAATAGAGCAGCAGGAAGTGCTAGCCGAATGCTTGGTTGTATAGGGAGAGGTATTAGCAGTAGAAAGAGAGAAGTGCTCATGCCATTGTACAGAACACTGGTGAGACCTCACTTGGAGTATTGTACGCAGTACTGGAGACCGTATCTCCAGAAGGATATTGATACCTTAGAGAGAGTTCAGAGAAGGGCTACTAAACTGGTTCATGGATTGCAGGATAAAACTTACAAGGAAAGGTTAAAGGATCTTAACATGTATAGCTTGGAGGAAAGACGAGACAGGGGGGATATGATAGACACATTTAAATACATAAAGGGAATCAACACAGTAAAGGAGAAGACTATATTTAAAAGAAGAAAAACTACCACAACAAGAGGACATAGTCTTAAATTAGAGGGACAAAGGTTTAAAAATAATTTCAGGAAGTATTACTTTACTGAGAGGGTAGTGGATGCATGGAATAGCCTTCCAGCTGAAGTGGTAGAGGTTAACACAGTGAAGAAGTTTAAGAATGCGTGGGATAGGCATATGGCTATCCTAACTATAAGATAAGGCCAGGGACTAATGAAAGTATTTAGAAAATTGGGCAGACTAGATGGGCTGAATGGTTCTTATATGTTGTCACATTCTATGTTTCTATGAATTCTCACTTTAGGGAATGACCTGGTATAAGTTAAAGAGCCACTGCAATTTATTACTATGTACCAATTCAATATGAATAGAAAGTATAGTTGTCACTAAGTAGCGATTTATGATTAGGAGACGCTTAGACATTGATTTAATAAGCTTTCCAAATGATTCCAAAACTTTACAAATGATTTATCTACAGACGTCTTTGTAGATAAATCATTCTGGACATTTTTCTAACAGATTGGAATAATCTGCAAAGCTTATTAAACCAATGCCTTAGCAAGAACAAATGAAGAATGGATACCACTGTCAGACTTCAAGCACCACGCTGAAATGCTCCACAACTGACTATAGCATATTATATTGGTTCTCCAAACCCCCTTACTAAAAGAAAAAAAAAATGTATAAGCTAGTAAAACTGCTTTTGTCCATTCATTCATCAACTTCAAAATAGTAACGACAATGACATTAAACCCTTCATGAAAGATTTTTCTCCTGTGCATTACCTGACCTTCATGGTCCCCTGGTGCCAAAATCGGAGATTTACAATTACTCCATGGCAATGCTGAGAACATTTGGTAGAGCAGATGCTGGTGACAATCAAAGTAGGAAAATTAAGGTCCCAATGAACATCACCTACAATTCCATAGTTAACCATCACTGTCTGTGATCCGTTTCCTAATGTATTCTAATAATCTTAAGGAAAATGTGTAAATAACATATTATCATGATATAATAATATAAAAGCTTGACTTTTAATTGTATAGATATAGCGACTCTTATTACATTTGGGATAAATTATGTACGGTAAATATTTTCCATTCAATGTAGACATTTTTTTGAAAACCAGTATTTTAATAGACTGGATTATGTAAACTTTTTGTTAATTTATAACCATACAATTTTCAGCTTCAATTCCTCTTTTCTTCCATAAAACAACGTATTTTAGGGACATTTGAATTTCTACTCTTTACCAAGGATTATAACTATGAATGAGATTTACAAAGGTAAAAACAGGCTCTATTTTGGTACAAAGTGGTAAATGAAGAGCAGTCCTAAAGAAAAAGATTATAATTTCTTACAGGATTTAGCACTTTCCCCCAACAAAGCACAAGTGAATTTAGCCTTTCAATTTTATAGTCGTTGGTTAGAATGTAGTACGGCAGATTTTACGGCTGGGAAGATTGAACCAAGAGGGTAGGATTTGTGTGAAAAGTGGGATGAGAGAATAAAAAGGAAAAACCTTGTGCATGAAGCTACATTTCATGTGCACCCACCTGGATACTTTGCGTACAGTTGACTTATGGCAAATTCCTATCCATAGTATGTCTAATTGTACCATGTTTGGTTTAGCAGTAGGTCGATGTAGACTTTCCCCTTACTGAAATACTGATTGCTTTTCTTTCTTGCAAATTAAAAGAAAAAACAAATACCAAACAACATAGTAATTGGACAACATGTCTGTGAAAATAGGCCTAATGAGAATTATCCATGGGATTCCCCAGAGCTCGAGCCAAGTTCCTGACCAAATGGAAATGACATACTTACATTTCGGTTTATGAGCTCAGTGAAGTCTTGACAGCATTGCAAAACAGGAATGAACAGGTCTTCACATTTAATTTCATTTTTATTTATTCTTTTTACTGAAAAAGAGATGTATCACACAAGGGAATTTATTCACTAAAAACTAATTGTAGTAAATTGAAATCTCAATTTCAATATCTAGGCTAGAAGAGAGAAGCTGTGACTATAACCCTGTGATTCTTTAACTTAAGAATCAGAGAGTAGAACGAGTGAGACATTTAAAACACTATTTGTCGTCATTCTCAATCTTTCTGGTGTTCAGATAGTGACTTTATGAAATAAACACGATTGGTGTATAAAATTAGAAAGATGTTTAGGTTTTAGTGCAAGAAGGTCTCCTGTTCCTGCTTCTCTGAAAACAGTTGCACAATATATAGTTTGTCATGAAACATTATATTGTATTGTGTGTCTATACTTTTGTCCTAAAAAGGAGCAGGTCACAGAATTCATTCAGAGATAATGAAAAAGTATATGTGAGTCATGTGGACTTGTGATATAACTCCTCCATGGTGCATTTGTTGTATGCCTGGCCTTGCGGTACTTGTGATATACCTGGCCATGCTGTACTTGTGACATACCTGCTCCATGCTGTACTTCTGACATACCTACTCCATGCTATACTTGTGACATACCTGCTCCATGCTGTACTTGTGATATACCTGGCCATGCTGTACTTGTGACATACCTGGCCATGCTGAACTTGTGACATACCTGCACCATGCAATACTTGTGTGTTTGAGATATACCTGCTCCTTGCTGTATTTGAGATGTACATGCACCATGCTTTACCTGTGACATTCCTGTACCATGCTGTACTTGTGACATACCTGACCTTGCTGTATTTGTGATATACCTGCTTCTTGCTGTGTTTGCGATGTACCAGCTCCATGCTGTACATGTGCTATACCTGCACTGTACTTGCAATATACATGTGCCATGCTGCACTTGTGATATAGCTGTGCTATGCTGTACTTGTGATATAGCTGCACTATGCTGCACTTGTGATATAGCTGCGCTATGCTGCACTTGTGATATAGCTGCGCTATGCTGTACTTGTGATATAGCTGCGTGTGTTGTACTTGTGATATAGCTGCGCTATGCTGTACTTGTGATATAGCTGCGTGTGCTGTACTTGTGATATAGCTGCGTGTGCTGTACTTGTGATATAGCTGCACTATGCTGTACTTGTGATATAGCTGCTAGTGCTGTACTTGTGATATAGCTGCTAGTGCTGTACTTGTGATATAGCTGCTAGTGCTGTACTTGTGATATAGCTGCTAGTGCTGTACTTGTGATATAGCTGCTAGTGCTGTACTTGTGATATAGCTGCGCTGTACTTGTAAAATAGCTGCGCTATGCTGTACTTGTGATATAGCTGCGCTATGCTGTACTTGTGATATAGCTGCGCTATGCTGTACTTGTGATATAGCTACGCTGTACTTGTGATATAGCTGCGCTATGCTGTACTTGTGATATAGCTGCGTGTGCTGTACTTGTGATATAGCTGCGTGTGCTGTACTTGTGATATAGCTGCGCTATGCTGTACTTGTGATATAGCTGCGTGTGCTGTACTTGTTATATAGCTGTGCTATGCTGTACTTGTGATATAGCTGCGTGTGCTGTACTTGTGATATAGCTGCACTATGCTGTACTTGTGATATAGCTGCTAGTGCTGTACTTGTGATATAGCTGCGCTGTACTTGTGATATAGCTGCTAGTGCTGTACTTGTGATATAGCTGCGCTGTACTTGTAAAATAGCTGCGCTATGCTGTACTTGTGATATAGCTGCGCTATGCTGTACTTGTGATATAGCTGCGCTGTACTTGTAAAATAGCTGCGCTATGCTGTACTTGTGATATAGCTGCGCTATGCTGTACTTGTGATATAGCTGCGCTATGCTGTACTTGTGATATAGCTGTGCTATGCTGTACTTGTGATATAGCTGCGCTATGCTGTACTTGTGATATAGCTGCGCTATGCTGTACTTGTTATATAGCTGCGCTATGCTGTACTTGTGATATAGCTGCGTGTGCTGTACTTGTTATATAGCTGTGCTATGCTGTACTTGTGATATAGCTGCGCTATGCTGTACTTGTGATATAGCTGCGTGTGCTGTACTTGTGATAGAGCTGCGCTATGCTGTACTTGTGATATAGCTGCGCTATGCTGTACTTGTGAAATAGCTGCGCTGTGTTATACTTGTGATATAGCTGTGTGTGTTGTACTTGTGATATAGCTGCGCTATGCTGTACTTGTGATATAGCTGCGCTGTACTTGTAAAATAGCTGCGCTATGCTGTACTTGTGATATAGCTGCGCTATGCTGTACTTGTGATATAGCTGCGCTATGCTGTACTTGTGATATAGCTGCGCTATGCTGTACTTGTGATATAGCTGCGCTATGCTGTACTTGTGATATAGCTGCGCTATGCTGTACTTGTGATATAGCTGCGCTATGCTGTACTTGTGATATAGCTGCGCTATGCTGTACTTGTGATATAGCTGTGCTATGCTGTACTTGTGATATAGCTGCGCTATGCTGTACTTGTGATATAGCTGCGTGTGCTGTACTTGTTATATAGCTGTGCTATGCTGTACTTGTGATATAGCTGCGCTATGCTGTACTTGTGATATAGCTGCGCTATGCTGTACTTGTGATATAGCTGCGTGTGCTGTACTTGTTATATAGCTGTGCTATGCTGTACTTGTGATATAGCTGCGCTATGCTGTACTTGTGATATAGCTGCGCTATGCTGCACTTGTGATATAGCTGCGCTATGCTGTACTTGTGATATAGCTGTGCTATGCTGTACTTGTGATATAGCTGCGTGTGTTGTACTTGTGATATAGCTGCGCTATGCTGTACTTGTGATATAGCTGCGTGTGCTGTACTTGTGATATAGCTGCGTGTGCTGTACTTGTGATATAGCTGCACTATGCAGTACTTGTGATATAGCTGCTAGTGCTGTACTTGTGATATAGCTGCGCTGTACTTGTGATATAGCTGCTAGTGCTGTACTTGTGATATAGCTGCGCTGTACTTGTAAAATAGCTGCGCTATGCTGTACTTGTGATATAGCTGCGCTATGCTGTACTTGTGATATAGCTGCGCTGTACTTGTGATATAGCTGCACTATGCTGTACTTGTGATATAGCTGCGTGTGCTGTACTTGTGATATAGCTGCGCTATGCTGTACTTGTGATATAGCTGCGTGTGCTGTACTTGTTATATAGCTGTGCTATGCTGTACTTGTGATATAGCTGCGTGTGCTGTACTTGTGATATAGCTGCACTATGCTGTACTTGTGATATAGCTGCTAGTGCTGTACTTGTGATATAGCTGCGCTGTACTTGTGATATAGCTGCTAGTGCTGTACTTGTGATATAGCTGCGCTGTACTTGTAAATTAGCTGCGCTATGCTGTACTTGTGATATAGCTGCGCTATGCTGTACTTGTGATATAGCTGCGCTGTACTTGTAAAATAGCTGCGCTATGCTGTACTTGTGATATAGCTGCGCTATGCTGTACTTGTGATATAGCTGCGCTATGCTGTACTTGTGATATAGCTGCGTGTGCTGTACTTGTGATATAGCTGCGCTATGCTGTACTTGTGATATAGCTGCGCTATGCTGTACTTGTGATATAGCTGTGTGTGCTGTACTTGTTATATAGCTGTGCTATGCTGTACTTGTGATATAGCTGCGCTATGCTGTACTTGTGATATAGCTGCGTGTGCTGTACTTGTTATATAGCTGTGCTATGCTGTACTTGTGATATAGCTGCGCTATGCTGTACTTGTTATATAGCTGCGCTATGCTGTACTTGTGATATAGCTGCGTGTGCTGTACTTGTTATATAGCTGTGCTATGCTGTACTTGTGATATAGCTGCGCTATGCTGTACTTGTGATATAGATGCGTGTGCTGTACTTGTGATATAGCTGCGCTATGCTGTACTTGTGATATAGCTGCGCTATGCTGTACTTGTGATATAGCTGCGCTATGCTGTACTTGTGAAATAGCTGCGCTGTGTTATACTTGTGATATAGCTGCGTGTGTTGTACTTGTGATATAGCTGCGCTATGCTGTACTTGTGATATAGCTGCGCTGTACTTGTAAAATAGCTGCGCTATGCTGTACTTGTGATATAGCTGCGCTATGCTGTACTTGTGATATAGCTGCGTGTGCTGTACTTGTTATATAGCTGTGCTATGCTGTACTTGTGATATAGCTGCGCTATGCTGTACTTGTGATATTGCTGCGTGTGCTGTACTTGTTATATAGCTGTGCTATGCTGTACTTGTGATATAGCTGCGCTATGCTGTACTTGTTATATAGCTGCGCTATGCTGTACTTGTTATATAGCTGTGCTATGCTGTACTTGTTATATAGCTGTGCTATGCTGTACTTGTGATATAGCTGCGCTATGCTGTACTTGTGATATAGCTGCGTGTGCTGTACTTGTGATATAGCTGCGCTATGCTGTACTTGTGATATAGCTGCGCTGTGCTGTACTTGTGAAATAGCTGCGCTGTGCTATACTTGTGATATAGCTGCGTGTGTTGTACTTGTGATATAGCTGCGCTATGCTGTACTTGTGATATAGCTGCGCTATGCTGTACTTGTTATATAGCTGCGCTATGCTGTACTTGTGAAATAGCTGCGCTGTGCTATACTTGTGATATAGCTGCGTGTGTTGTACTTGTGATATAGCTGCGCTATGCTGTACTTGTGATATAGCTGCGCTATGCTGTACTTGTGATATAGCTGCGCTGTACTTGTTATATAGCTGTGCTATGCTGTACTTGTGATATAGCTGCGCTATGCTGTACTTGTGATATAGCTGCGTGTGCTGTACTTGTGATATAGCTGCGCTATGCTGTACTTGTGATATAGCTGCGCTATGCTGTACTTGTGATATAGCTGCGTGTGCTGTACTTGTTATATAGCTGCGCTATGCTGTACTTGTGATATAGCTGCGCTATGCTGTACTTGTGATATAGCTGCGTGTGCTGTACTTGTTATATAGCTGTGCTATGCTGTACTTGTGATATAGCTGCGCTATGCTGTACTTGTGATATAGCTGCGTGTGCTGTACTTGTGATATAGCTGCGCTATGCTGTACTTGTGATATAGCTGCGCTATGCTGTACTTGTGAAATAGCTGCGCTGTGCTATACTTGTGATATAGCTGCGTGTGTTGTACTTGTGATATAGCTGCGCTATGCTGTACTTGTGATATAGCTGCGCTATGCTTTACTTGTTATATAGTTGCGCTATGCTGTACTTGTTATATAGCTGCGCTATGCTGTACTTGTTATATAGCTGTGCTATGCTGTACTTGTTATATAGCTGCGCTATGCTGTACTTGTGATATAGCTGCGCTATGCTGTACTTGTGATATAGCTGCACTATGCTGTACTTGTGATATAGCTGCACTATGCTGCACTTGTTATATAGCTGCACTATGCTGTACTTGTGATATAGCTGCGCTATGCTGTACTTGTTATAAAGCTGCACTATGCTGTACTTGTTATATAGCTGCACTATGCTGTACTTGTGATATAGCTGCGCTATGCTGTACTTGTGATATAGCTGCGCTATTCTGTACTTGTGAAATAGCTGCGCTGTGCTATACTTGTGATATAGCTGCGTGTGCTGTACTTGTGATATAGCTGCACTATGCTGTACTTGTGATATAGCTGCGCTATGCTGTACTTGTTATATAGCTGCACTATGCTGTACTTGTGATATAGCTGCACTATGCTGTACTTGTTATATAGCTGCGCTATGCTGTACTTGTTATATAGCTGTGCTATGCTGTACTTGTTATATAGCTGCGCTATGCTGTACTTGTGATATAGCTGCGTGTGCTGTACTTGTGATATAGCTGCACTATGCTGTACTTGTGATATAACTGTGCTATGCTGTACTTGTTATATAGCTGTGCTATGCTGTACTTGTGATATAGCTGCACTATGCTGTACTTGTTATATAGCTGCGCTATGCTGTAATTGTGATATAGCTGCTCTATGCTGTAATTGTGATATAGCTGCGCTATGCTGTAATTGTGATATAGCTGCGCTATGCTGTACTTGTGATATAGCTGCGCTATGCTGTACTTGTTATATAGCTGTGCTATGCTGTAATTGTGATATAGCTGCGCTATGCTGTACTTGTTATATAGCTGCGCTATGCTGTACTTGTTATATAGCTGCGCTATGCTGTAATTGTGATATAGCTGCGCTATGCTGTAATTGTGATATAGCTGCGCTATGCTGTACTTGTGATGGAAAGGATGTGGTCTTATGGGAAAGATAGCGTTTAGAGTAGAAATACACAGATCTAAGGATATTTAAATCTATCAGGATCATAAATCTATCAGGAAAGTCTAAGCGAGATATTAGTGTATGCCATTTAGAAATACCATTTATAAAATTATCAAGTGTAATAATCCACAATAGGTTAGCATCGCTTTCAGAGTTGGAAAGTAATGATAAGTGATGAGTTGTTCCATCTCTTGTTTACAAAAACATTAATAATAATAATAATAATAGACATATAGCTGTGGATGTGAAAATAGGTCCAACCACCTGCTCAAAGCTTGCTACGTTCTTGCTCATTGAATAGAGAGATAGGACATGCATTCATAGTATAAAACAGAGAGTGAACGGCTTAAAGCAAGTATGTCAAACTCGCGGCCCACAGGCCACATGCAGCCCACAAGGACCATCTTTGCGAGCCGCGAGTACATGCTGGTGTGAAAGCAGAATAGGCACCTGCTTTCCCCATATTGCAGGTGCCTGCTCTGCTAACACTTATCCGGCCGGGGAGGATAGCCAGCGAGGGAGTTCAGTGTTCCTGCTCCTCACTTCTCCCACCTGTCTGTAGTGAAGACAGGCGCCGGACTATGACATCATATTCCGGCACCCGGCATCATTAAACCGCACGCGGGAGCAGTGAGGAGCAGACAGAAGGACCCCAGAGCAATAAAGTAAAGTCTGTGTGTGCAAGAATGTGTAAGTGTATGACTGTCTGTGTGTCTGTCAGTGAATGTCTGTGTATGTGTGTGTGTTTGTCAGTGAGATGGGTGTTGCAGTTACTAGCCGACATGGCGGACCGGAGATGGGTGTTGCAGTTACCAACCGACATACAAGATGAAGGGCAGATAAGATAGAAAATGAAGGATTAAAACAGTAATTGATTTAGATGCCCACATGCAGTCAAAGTGATATCTTCCATTTAAAGTATCAGCATTTTTTCTTCCTAAGATTTGTCAACCTTTATGGGAAGATTACGTTACCCTTTTAGTTAAACGTTTAGGGGATACTACATCTTTCTTGATGGCTGTAAGAGTATTATGGGAGATGTAGTCCACAGCATCAGGAGTGAGAATCCTGGAGTTTCTGATATATGTATTGGTAAAATGGAATAAAATGTAAGTTTTTTACTACAACAAGAAGACCCTTGAGTGCCTATAAACATTCTGGTTTGTATATGGTATTAAGATTTGTGTATGTATATATATATATATATATATATATATATATATATATATATATATATATACACATACACACATATACACACATGCTGTTTAATAAATAGTAATGATTAGCATATAACACACTGGTATTGATGAACATATCACTGTGCACTTTAATTCTTCATGTCATTGGCAATAACTCTGTTATTGTCAAACCAGGTCCTCTTAGTCATGATTTAGAAAAGTCAAAGCTGTCAATCTTGGTATCTATCCAGCTTCGATTCCCTCACTGGTGGGCTGGGTAAATTGCAAGAGAATTATTCCTTGTCTCACCCTAACTCCCTCGTGTTTACGAGTACCACAGCTCCAGCTTGTACAAAAAAAAAATGAAGACGCTTTCTTCATAGCAGAAAGGTTTGTCAGCTTTCATGCTGCTCAACGAATCTCCCGACATAAAGGTCAACCTGTATTGCTTTGTGTCCTTCTAATCTGTCTCATGAAGGATTGTCCAAAAATATTTAAAGGTTACAAGTGAATACATCATTGTGATGTGGTCCCTTTATCCGCACCCTTTTGGTGGCACAGCTGGACTTTCCTGTATGTAGGCCGTGTGGTTTGAATGCATTCAGCAAATGAACTGGTAGGACTTGGTTCACTCGTGAAGGCAACATGAAGAAGAACATTTCAACTTGTGAAATACCTATATGAGCAAGTCACTAAATTAATTGTTCAAGTTACACCAAGAGACTCTTGTGACCACATTGCAAGAAAGAAAAAAAATACAGTATTGGACTTAATTTAAAAAACTACAGACCTTTACCACACACCTCCATCCCAGGAGTGATTTTTTAAAATACAATAAGAAAAATAAATACAATTAATTTAAAAATATAAATAAATACATACATTAGATATATAGATATATAGATATATTTGTGTGAAGGGCTCATGATGGCAAAGAGAAATAAGACCTAATAAGTGTAGGATGGTATAAAAGTAGCAAGTCGGTTGTGGTGTGCCGAAACCGACGATGAGGTAGGCCTGAAAATAAAGAGGGCCCACCAAGAAGAAATGTAAGAAAAAGGAGTTGATAAAGAGGTGTGGGTGGGAGGGTGATGCAACGCTGACCTCGAAGGTATGGAGCCAGGTAAGGGGTGTCCCTTAAGTAGGGAAGGGGTGTGTCATACGCCCCTCCCACAAACACAGGCCAAAAGGCCTTACTACTTGTGTGAAGGGCTCATGATGGCAAAGAGAAATAAGACCTAATACGTGTAGGATGGTATAAAAGTAGCAAGTCGGTTGTGGTGTGCCGAAACCGACGATGAGGTAGGCCTGAAAATAAAGAGGGCAAAATAGAAATTTCAATATTTAATACAAACTACCAATATACATACTTTTAACAAGACATGTTCTGAAAAGCATTTCTTACTTCTTGTACAGGGTTAGGAATGTATCGTGTGTAAGCGGATGATTTCCAGCGCCCCAGTGTCTTGATAACATGAACCGGTATGTTAACACTGGAGGCTGTGGAGGCCGCTCCTATGCGGAAGGAGTGGCCTGAATAGTTAGCTGGCTTGAGTCCCAGCTGTGTTAGTAATGACCTAATGTGGGTCATGAAGTTGGTAGTAGTGAGAACTGAACCTCGTAGAACAAAAAGTGGTTGTGATGGTGGTGCCTTGAGACTCTCTGTATAAGAGTCCAGTATTTGGACGGGGCACCATTTGTTGTGAGTCGGATAGTATTTAACCTCTACGGGTGGAGCGTGTTGACTGTTTTTGGAATGAGGTAGTGTCAGGATATAATAGTCCATGTGTTTGGTTAGGTGCGAATGAAGCAGTAGGTGAGTGGATTGTGTTGTATTGATGGCGGTAAACTCTCTAGGTCTCAGAAACCCATAAAAAGCCACGTAAATAGCTGTTTTGATGACTAGAGTTGTGTTGAAGGAGAAGGGTTTTAGATCTAGTAATTGTGATAATGTCTTAAGGATATGAAAATCTATAGGAAGCCTCTGTGCTGTATGCGGGGGTTCGGATCTTTGTATACCCCTAAGGATGTTCTTGATTTGGTATGATGACATGAAACTTGAGTTGTTGGGTTGTAAGGTCAGCATGTGATGTTGGATGCCTGTAAGATATAGTTTGATTGTGTTGTAAGAAAGTTTGAGTTTGATGTGGCAAAAAGAGGCAAAACCTAAAAAAGATGTCATGATGAATGGTTGTAATATGTTGTGTTCCAAAAGGAATCTTTTGAATAAACTGAAAGCTCTGTTGTAGGTTTTCCTGGTATTTGTAGATAGAGCTAGTTGGGACAAAGTTCTGCAATGTTGCATGATAACGTCTAGTCCATTGTTAGCTGATGGAACAGTGGAGTGGCCGTGGCTGTGAGCGCGGCTGATGGGAGAAGTTGATGAAAGGCCTGGAATTTAAAACGAGACAAATTATCAGCTGCCTCGTTACAAATACCTGGAATATGAACACAATGCAAGAAAAAATTATGACATGCTGCCAACCAAGTGAGTTTCCTCAAAAATCTCATGATAGTAAGGGAGTTGGAGCGACCTTTGTTGATAATGGAACAGGTTGCTTGGTTGTCTGAGTAACACCTGACTGATGAACCTGTCCATAGATGTCCCCATGCCACGGCAGCCGCCACGATGGGATATATCTCAAAAAGAGCTGAGGTAGAGAAAAAACACTCCAGGTCCTGCACCTCTGAAGGCCAGCTACCCCAAAGCCATTCGTTCCCAAAAATCGCTGCAAAACCTGTGGTAGATGCCGCGTCTGTCCAAACAGTAGGAGAAGTGTCAGACAATTGAGGGAGGAACATGCTTTTTCCGTTCCAGGAGTTTAAAAAGTTTCTCCACGGGGGGCGGAGCCTGGCAGCGAAACGGGCCGGTCGCCATTGCCGCGAGCTCCGACAACCACGGGCTCAATCCGACGGTTATCGGATAAAAGCAACACCATCCACCGGCGCAAATAACACCATCTCACGGAGGGGGACCCCCGGAACCGACCGATGCCATTCCGGTACACCCCGAAGCAGGCAAAGGCCAAAACTAGAACCCGGGCCTACCTTCCATCAGCCCACCACGGCCTGGATTATTTGTTTGACGGGGACTTCCTGGACGACGCGTGGGACACGTCCCAGCACAACTCCGACCACGGAACCTTCGGAATGGGGCGCAGATCGCAGAAACCCCAACCAGGTACAGCACAGCCTGATATCAGCACACTGCTACTAAAACAAACACCCGCCAAAATGGCGGCCGTACAAGGCCAAATTCCCCCTCCAGAGCCTCAATCAGTGGAACATAGCCCTCAAGGGGTTAAACAGTCAAACCTCATACCCCAGCAGGTTACCACTGAACTTGCCACTAAACAAGACCTACAGCACATGCAAAACATGCTGCAAGAAATACAAAGCCTACTGGCTGCAGATCTGCCCACCCTCAAAACCAGCATGCAACAAATCACTGACAAAGTATTACAAACAGAGGGAGAAGTAAAAGGGATCCAAAAAGAACTCACCTCGCTGCAGGAATCCCTTTCCCAAGTGCAACATACTCAAAGAAACTTGGAGGTACAGATGGCAGCCCAAGAAGACAAACTCAGAAGCAACAACATCAAAATACGTGGTATCCCTGCATCAGTCTCCAGGGAAGATCTACCTCACTATGTGCGACGTCTCATGCAGTCCATACTTCCCCCCGGGGTGGCAAGGAAACTCACCTTTGCCGGAATATACCGACTACCCACTCCAACACGGGCATCCACACTCCTCGCTGGAGACGTAATACTCCGCTGCGCCCTTCCCCAAGACAGGGGACACATAATGTCGGCACTCAAGGGCAAGACGCCACTCGACTTTGAAGAGTCCCAATTGACTTTTTACCAGGACCTAACTAGAGCCACTCTCCAATGGAGAAAAACCCTCAACGACTACACCAGCCAGCTACGCTCAGTGGACATACCATACCGGTGGGGAAACCCACGCCACCTCCTGGTTACACACCAAGGACACACGTACAAAATCACTTCAGGGACTGAAGCTGCCTCGCTACTATCAAAACTGGGTATACCAACCAAGACCACCCAGATCGCTTCTCCCGCTTGGGACCCAGAGACGATCGAACCATTCGTCCCGAGGACACAGAGAATGGACACCCAGGCCACTTGATAGGATGGGGGGGAGAAGTCTCCTACCCCAACCTGCACACAGGCTAAAAATTGTAATTTGCCGTTTACCTATGGTTTTTCTCCTTTTTCCTCTACTACTTTTTACCTTCTAATGTTAACGTTTTGTTGATTTCTCCACGACTTGAGTACCGCGACCCTAGTGACGACCTAAGAGCATGCCAGGGATGGCGCCGGCACGCTAGTGCACCAGGAGAATGTGTGCTGCACCAGGGCACACACTTTCCCCCCCGACAGCCCCTAGGTTAGGGCTACTACACCTCAAGAGTAGTTTAAACAGACCAAACAGTAACCTCTAGACAAACTACTCCCAAGACGACCCGACCGTCACCACAGACCACTCACCAGAACCACAGATCCATTCAGGGGACATTCCCTCCATATAAAACCTCGACTCCAAGCCTAACGCTGACTTGGTACAAACCACCCAATATGGAGCACCCCTTCTCTTCTAATCTAGGCCCTAGGAATGGACGCCCACAAACCAAATAGTACACCACACCTAGTATTATACCAACCCACTTCCTAGGTCTTACGACGTTTCCTAAAATATAAAAATTGTGCTAAATTACAACATATGCGCTGTAACTCTGAAACTGATATATACATGTTGATGTCCACTATTGCATGTGGTTACTTTACCCTATGTTAAACAGCACGCAAAAATAAAGAATTAAAAAAAAAAAAAATAAATAAAGTTTCTCCACATGAGAAGGTCTGCCGTGGCTTGGGTATCTAGGGTTAATCTGTGTGCATCATGTAGAAACCGTGGGAACATGCTGAGGAGACGTGATATAAAAGCACGGCCTTGAGGTATAATACGCATGGCAAAATTGAGTGACCCCAGTAAAGATTGTAATTCTTTGCGGTTGCAAGTGCGTAGTTGTATATAGAGGTTGATGTTTGTCAGGATGTTTTCTACCTTGGTGCGTGTAGGGCTAGCTTGCATGTTGGCTGAGTCTAGCATGATGCCCAGGAAAGTGATGATGGTATCTGGGCCTTCGGTCTTGGTAGGGGAGACTGGGACCCCCAACTGGTTGAATAGGCTGACAGTTTCTTTGAGGCTACTGGGAGGGGAAGAATTCTCCTCGACCATTAGGAAATCGTCCAGATAATGTATGACTGTAGGGCATCTGGATATATTGAGTAGTAACCAGCATAGGATTTCGGCAAATGTGTCAAATATGGCTGGACTACTTTTAGAACCAAAAGTTAGTCGTGAGAAAAAGTAGTAGTTCCCTTCCCACTTGATGCCATGTAGGTGCCACAGTGTGGGGTGGATTGGTAGTAGTTTGAATGCATTTGTTATGTCGGTCTTACTGAGCCATGCACCGACTCCTGCCTGTAAGATAGCCGTAATGGCGTGGTCTATAGTGGAATATTGCAGGGAGAATTCCTCCGATGGTATTAGGGAGTTGAGGCTAGGAGTGGTAGAGGTGTGTGGTGCCGACAAATCGATAATAAGTCTCTGCTTGTTGGAAGATTTTCCTGTGACAACCCCGATAGGGTTTGTCCTCCATGTAGTGAAAGGAGGGGATTGAAAAGGTCCCAATAAAAAACCTTCTGACACTTCTTTAGCTATGAGTGTGTCAACAGCTGTAGGGTTGTGTTGGGCGGATTGTAGATTTGGACATTCCAGGATTCCTGAAGGCATATGTATGATACCTGTGTGGAATCCTTCTGATAGACCAGAGATTATGAAATCTACTAAATGTGTAGATGGATGCTGTGACAGAAATGTCGCAAGTAGAGATATGTTGATAGACGTTAGGTACTGTTTGGGATACATTTTATTGGGACACATGATTTTTGCATGTGCCCTGAAACATTTTGAGCATATATGCAATAAACGACAACCGCTGTAATTACATGTACCAACATTAAAGTTATTACATATCTGGGATTTGCCCAGAAACTTGATAGGTCTACCCAGTTTGTCTTTAGCTATTTTCTCCGTAGGACCAGCGGAGCTAGGTCCTTGCACGTGGGTATGCTCGTTAGCAGTGGTGGGACAAAAATTTGCCGAATGAGACATGGAGGAGCAGTATGCACAAGCCGGCGTCCTTAGCCCTGCAAAGTGTCTGCAGAAAATCACTGTGTCTATCTTACTCCAGTTGGACCTTGTCCCGTACTGTGAGAAGGCGCCTGACACTTTTGCAGAAAAAGATCTATGGTAATCGTAGAATGCCGATCCACCATATTTATTGCCCAGGTCCACCAGCTTGTGCATATACATGTCAAATTCCTCACGCCTGTGTGGGTAAACGGCACATATGACATCCCGGTAGATGCCAAAAGCCAACACAAATTCCGGGATGGTGAGTTTCCTGTTTAGGCGTGCATCCCTGGACTTGACCACCACAGAAATATCCTCATACGCATAAGTTTTATGCTCCACCACATCCTGGGAGGCAATTAGTAGTGCAGCTAAGTTGACATCTTTACCTTCCAGGATGTCTTTCTTAAGGTGCTCAGGTATCATATGGGCAGGGTTAACCTCCTGCTCGTCAGAGGTGGTGGCTGGAGAAACTAGTGGCAACTCGACCAGTGGCGGAGGGGTCACAGTGGCTGACCCAGCCAAGGTAAGGGCTGTGGTGACCGATTCCAGTTTCTCCAGCCTGGAGTTTACCTTGCCCATGGATGACATGAGGGATGTAAGCATGCCATGTATATCTGTCGGGTTAGACTGGCTAGTCCCTTCCCCTGCATCAGAGTTATCAGTTGAGGTGTGCAACAGTTTGTATAGTTCCGCTTTCCTGGCAGTAGCGGGGAAAGGAATGTGTCGCCTCCTGAGTTCGCTAGTTATGCGAGGGATTGTCCAGGACCTGAATGATGCAGGACTAGCCATGTCTTCTTCCGGTGGTGGGGAGTTTGGTCTAGCCAGAGTGCTCGGGGTGGAGAAATCCTCTACCCCTTCTTGAGACATACTAGATGAGAAAATATACCGTTAGTGTTGAAACCCAGGGGATGTACTGGCGGGCTAATTATGCCGTGTGAGGCGAAAAAATTAATCTTGTCCTTTGGTGACAGGTGAGGCCCTGCTATTTGCCAAGTGGCTATGAGAGGCTCTATCTATGCGTTGGCGCGAGGGAATATTGAGGCCACCCATGTAGTGGCAGGAATTCATAGGCCTCTCGGTGACAATAAAAAAAAAAACAGGGGAAGGGAGTGACAGGTGACGCCCTCTCTAAACTTTGCGAGGCGGCTAACTAACGTGTGGCTCGAGGGGTGTTTGCCTCCGAAACGTTTGAGGCGGGGTGTTGGCCTCGCGGACCTCTAAACTATAGGCGGTATGCCAAGAGGGGAGATACCTATTTGGGCCTATACCCCTAACTTGCCAGTACTCTATGTCCTATTTAGGGAGAACGTATGTGACACGTGAGCAGGCTTACGTACCTGATAGTATGTATACGTATATGGTGCGTAAGGTATAGAAAACCTGGATAAACCTAAAAGGGTAGAAATAGATATGATAGTATGAGAAATGGATCCTGTGATACTAACGTAAACTAGATATGCTGTGGTTGATTTTATTAACCGTATGTGTTGAAGGGGAACAATTAGAGTAAGGAAGTACCCCGCCTGATTTGTTATGGAGAAAAACCGTAACGCAGGATTAGCTTGTAGTGGCTACGTATAATGTGTATATATGGTGACCAAATTTAAAATATATATATGGCCGTGCTACTGTAGTAATCATAGTGCAGGGAGTATGAGTTAAAAAATGAAAATTGACCATATGCAGAAAAAGTTGACGTATGAGAGGTTAAACCAAAAGTGTGATTCAATCCTGAAAGTGTGAGATGTTGGGACCGTGTTCTGTATACACGATATATCGTTTGAGTATATGCAGAAAGGTCAGGAAATGTACGTGCCATGTAATCGGGTGTACATGGTAGTGACAACGTAATATACACAAATAAATTAGAGAAAACCTTATCACATATAAATACATTATACCTATTCCTGATTAATTATCTGAGTTCTTGTGTATGTAATTTGAGTACATAAAGAAAAGTCAGCATATGACATGTGCCATGTAATGAAAAGTGTACATGGTGTGTTTAAACAGGGAGGAAAAAAAAAAAACTTTGTTTAAAACAAATTTCCTAAGTGTAAATGGAAGGTACACAAAAAGTAAAGTTGTTCAAGCAAAACTATGTATATGTATACCAGGATAATATCATGAACTAATAATACATGAGCCCTAACCTAGGTATAATTAATGTGACAGCCTAAATTATGAAATACATGCTATAATCGTTATATGTATATATAACAGACTGGTATTTAATGAACTATAATCTGCATTAAAATGAATAATCCTACTATCAGGTACTAAAAACTTATCATATAGAAACAAACTGAAATAAAGGAGGGAAAAAGTAAAGCATAAGAATGCTACATACTTAGTACTTGGTTTCCGGAAACCAGAGGGTTAATTTGCCTGAGACTTTGGCCGTAAAGCGTGTGGCCGTAAAGTAAGGCTGAAAATTATTGCGACGCCGTGGGAAGTGATCCGGGCGACGGACTTACGTTTGAGAAGTCCTGAGGACTCGATCAGCGAAGAAGACCGGGTTCTTTGTGCGTGGCTGGCCGTGGAAAGACCTGTAAGGAGTTCCTGGACACAGCTGACACCGAAGAAAAACGCGGAGTTTCCGAAAGCAAGATGGCGCCGTCCGTGAACCGGAAGTGGATTCAGGATGCAACGCTGACCTCGAAGGTATGGAGCCAGGTAAGGGGTGTCCCTTAAGTAGGGAAGGGGTGTGTCATACGCCCCTCCCACAAACACAGGCCAAAAGGCCTTACTACATATAAAGAGAGAGAGAGAGAGAGAGAGAAGAGGAAAAATTCTTGCACTCACGCTATTATCCACCTTATGTGCCGGGTGCTAAGACAGGGCTTGGTTATCCAAAATATCCAACGAGGTAGCAGCACTCACGGAATATAAAAACTCTAATCTTTATTATTTCATGTTAAAAAATGAGATCAATGTTTCAGTCCAACAAACTGGACTTTTTTAGGATCAATACCTGAAGAAAGTCCAGTTTGTTGGACTGAAACGTTGATCTCATTTTTTAACATGAAATAATAAAGATTAGAGTTTTTATATTCCGTGAGTGCTGCTACCTCGTTGGATATTATATATATATATATATTTCTCTTTCCCCTCGGTATTGTCTTTAAATATGCAGCTAATTACAAATTCCCCTCTCCTCCTTTTATTTTTCTTCTCTCCTCCTCTTTTCCTCCCCTCCTTCTTTCTCTCCTCTTTTATCGCTTATCGTGGCACACATGGTTCTTATACCTGTTCAGGACAGAAGATTAATGACAACTACAAATTGTACACTCCCATTCTGTAAGATATGTATCTCTTTTCTGCTTGGACCTGCATGTCCTTTTTCTTGTATTGTACCATTGATGAGACCTGCGCATCTCCCATTTACGATTGAGCATGATACCTTACGAGACCTGCGTGTCCCCGGTGTTTACATATGGAATCTCATATATCTCAGCCTTAACAGTCACACCTGTGCGTCCCATCATTTCACACAGTGCTCTGCTTCTCCTTAAAAAAACATTAAACATTATATTTACAAAATATATATATATACATATACACAGCTAATCATAACAGACTTTGTAATAGAAGCCATATCACCAGTTCTGCGTGACCCTGCTCAAAATTCATTCCTACCTTCTCCTATTTATCCCTCCATTGCCAACTTTTATCTTTCCCATCCTTCTTTTCCTTCCCTCACTCTATAGTATATTTTAGAAAAAAGAAAATTCTTGTGCCACACTAGCCTCCACAAATGGAAACACTCATGCCTGCTGAGTTGTACTAAAATAAGTGCCTACTGACTGTAACAGGAGACTGAATTTAAGTTGACAAACACAGCAAACGTGGCAGCTTCTGGTTCCTACTGAGTTCTCTAGAACCCTGACTAAGCACAGTTTCAGCAGGATCCTCATCAACCTATTGTTCTGTAACATTTTGTAATTTTCTCATTTATTGTAAAATTTCCCCCTTTTTATAATATTGTAAAGCGCTCTGGAATAAGTTGGCGCGATATAAACACCAATAATAATACTATCCATTATTCCACATTATCTCAGATCATTCCATGTTTAGAGGTTTGTTGTTGAGTTTATTTCAGCTTCATCTGGCAATTATCAACAAGAACTCTGGCGTTACTCAAAAGGTTTTCCAGCAGAATAATTACATAGTGAGGGTCACATAGTGAGCAACACCACTGACAGCTGCTGTTTCACCTTTTGAAGCATTTGGATCAGAGGATATCTAACTGGTCTATCACACTATTTCACCACACTAAGGGCTATCTCATGGAAAAGAGCATATAGGCTCATTTGGACCATGGGTTGCACATGCTGAGGATTTGATATGCTCCTTTTTACCAGGAAAAGTGGGCTGCAGTAAGTGAGAAGTATCCTGGTCCAATAGGACTTAGAACATAATGCTTCTTCTGTGAAAAAGTGGTAACATAAGAAATAAATTGAAGGAGGCACAACTGCCTTACACTTAGACACTTTGTTACAGCCTTTAGGAAAAGAATGGACATTTTTGCTACTTCCTTAATTATGTATGTCAGTAAAGCCCCTTTACCGGGGTTAAGGAGTCATTACACATATGGCAGGAAGAGTAATATTTACTATAAATATAATGATAAGAAAATTGTTTTAAACTGATCTGTCATGGGTTTTATCATAATAATCAAAACATAGCTACATTTTTATTTTTTTATTTTAAATCGTATTTTGAAGCTAATGTTGTATAAACACAGGACTTTAGGCTATGGACTCCCCCTGCTGGATACTTTATGAATATTTTGGGTCACTCGATAGTCCATATGTACACATACTGAGTTATCATAAAAAGGGCATAAACACAAGAAATTAAATAACGTTCTGACTGGGCTTTATGGACCGTCACAATGAAGAACCTTAATGGTAAATTGTCGTCTCAATTAAACAACTATAACCCTTATCAGGACACTTTGAAAAGAAAGAAAAATATATATATATACACAACACAGACTCCAAATTTGATAATGAATTGTATCATGTATAAAACAAAAAGCATGACAGATCCCCTCTAAGTCTCTTGTCCTTTAGCCCTCAAGGTACATTAAATATAGCTGAGTCTGAAATAGAAAATTTAGAAATGCAGATTTTTATAGACTAACGAAATCATGAATAAAGGATTTTCGCATGACCCAATTTAATGTTCTCCAAACTTCCCCACTCGGAGCAGTCAGATTTCTATATGAACAGTCTCACAATTTCCATAAACATTCTTACATTAGGATGTTCTTAACATAATTCTCTCACGGCAACTGTTATGTTAGTGCCCTTGAAACTACCCTTAAGTAATTTTTTGCAGACACACGACCTATAGGTGTAAACAAATACTTTTTAATGGGGACTTCTTGATCTCTCTTTATAATAACATTAATGTTATCTTTGAACAAATGTTTCTTTAATGTTCTGCCTGGTTCAGTGAACCAGAAATTGTTCTGTGTTTCACTGAACCAAAGTGACTGGACTGTAATTATTAAAGATTTCAGGGTCACGGCAACAAATCAGACGCCTTGTAAAGTCATTACACAACAAACTCTTGTGGAAACAGCAGCAACTACTGCCCTATATTTTAATGCAGTTATTGTTCCCTCTGTATATCGCAATTGTTCCATGTTCCCCCCGACCACTAAAGATGTTCCAGAACTGAAATAATTAACTCTTTGCTACCGGGGACTTTTGTTTTTTTAGGTTAGCATGGCATTTATTAGAAATACAGAATGTACAGATGGCATGTAAATGTAGTCCAAAAGACTGATTCTGTATATAAAAATCAGAGATAAATACAAAATACATTTACATCATCTTCATTTTGTTTCTAATTTACATAAATATTGCACGGATATATTTGTTTATTTTATTTTTTACAAATTTTATGGTATTTTTTTTCCGTGCAATATTTCAAACATGGTCTGACATATCTGCATACAAACAATAACAATGATAAGGAAGCTGATGGTATTTGAAGAAATGTATCTTTATGAACAATGTAACAATAATGCCTGTCCGTGGATTAAATTTAAAAAAAAAAATCACTATGGAAGGTCTCTTTAAGCTAGAATGCCAAACACCATCATAGGCGTGCGCAGCCCATTACATTAGGGTGTGCACCCTAAAGCAAAAACACACACGCAGCGTGTATATGTATGTGTGTGTGTGTATATACACATATACACACACATATACATACACACATGCACTGCTGTGTGTGTAAGGGTGCTGGGTGTGAGGGTGCTGTGTGTGTGAGGGTGCTGTTAGTGTGCTGTGTGTGGGTGCTATTAGTGTGCTGTGTCTGTGTGTGTGTTTGTTTGTGTGAGAGTGCTGTTAGTGTGCTGTGTGTGGGAGGGTGCTGTGTGTGTGAGGGTGCTGTTAGTGTGCTGTGTGTGAGGATGCTGTTAGTGTGGTGTGTGTGTGTGTGTGTGTGTGTGTGTGTGTGTGTGTGTGTGTGTGTGTGTGTGAGAGAGAGTGCTGTTAGTGTGTTGTGTGAGAGTGCTGTTAGTGTGCTGTGTGTGAGGGTGATGTTAGTGTGCTGTGTGTGTGTGTGTGTGTGTGTGTGGGTGCTGTTAGTGTGCTGTATGTATGAGAGAGTGCTGTTAGTGTTATGGGTGTGAGGGTGCTGTTAGTGTGCTGTGTATGTGTGTGCACGCAAGGGTGCTGTTAGTGTTCTGTGTGTGTGAGGGTGCTGTTAGTGTGTTTTGTGTGTGTGAGAGAGTGCTATTAGTGTGCTGGGTGTGAGGTTGCTGTTAGTGTGCTGTGTGTGTGCGAGAGGGTGCTGTTAGTCTGCTGTGTGTGTGTGTGAGGGTGCTGTTAGTGTGCTGTGTGTGTGAGGGCGCTGTGTGTGTGAATTTGTTTGGAGTGATTGTGTGTGGGGGTGGGGACAGATTAGGAAATACCCCCCCTCCCTTCTTACCTTTTTCCTGGGAGGGAGGATCCTTGCTGCCATCCCTGGTGGTCCTAGTGGTGAGTGAATTCTAGCCTGCAGGGCTAGAGTTCACTCTCGCGAGATCTGAGCATTGCCACTGCAACGCTCTGACCTAACGAGAGGAATCTAGCGGAGCTGCTGGCTAGAGCTCCCCGGGTCCTCTCCTGCCTCCCTCCCTGCGGGCCGGTGAGGGAGATCTTTGATTTCCCCACCGGCTCATGGAGGCCCACAGCAGGGCCGGCACTCCTGTGATCTCCCCTGCCGGCCTCGAACCATGCGCGGGCCGCAGGGATTAGGATGTGCCCAGGCACGCCTGACACACCCCGTGCGCACACCTATGATCACCATCAGTCAGTTTGTGGAAATGGAATCATTAATTTTTATAAACCTTGGGGAATAACTAAAATCGAACCTATATATTTGTCACAAGTGTCACAGTCTATCAGTTCAGTATGAAACTATGGGTCTTCTAAAAGCCAGAAGAGAGATACCTGCCCAAGTGTATAGTGCCAAGTGTGACGTTTAGTGGAGGAGTAATAATGGACTGCGATTATTTATATTTTTCAGACTAGGTTCCGAAAAATAAATATCCTAATGCTGTAGAAAAAAATAACATTCTAAAAGGTTCTATGAGTCCAACTTTGTGGTCATGATGTTAGGATGGCCAATTGCTTTTTTAACATGACAGTGCTTCTGGACACATGTGAGGCCCTTATGGAGATAGATTCCAAGATCAGTGTAAAACAGATAGCCAACAATACATTGCCGTTATGGCTGGCAAAACATATGATGAACTACTGTTTGGTCAATCATGGCGTGGAAAAATATTGATGGCCTCCTTGGAGCTCTGATGTTAAATTCAACCTTTGCAATGTGTTGGAACACAGAATACACACCAGGTCAGAGTGCCCAAGGTTATCAGCCTCACCAAAGCTTGGTGCAGCAATTCTCCAACATCCAAATGAGGAAAAAGGAAACCAACTCCATATTATTGTGCATAATTTGGGAGTGAGAAGTTGGACTTATGTACTTACTTATGACTGTATGTAAGGGCTGGACAAATTTGCATTGAATCGAGGAGACAGCTAAAAAAGTTAGGAGCGAGGCTCTTTTTTCTTTTTAAACTATCAAAGCTTTATCTTCATTGACAAAAATACAATTCTTCAAGGGACTATACAGCCACCGGAACAACTACAGCTTAAAGGGATACTATAAGCGCCCAGACCACTTAAGATAATTGAAGTGGTATGGGTGCAATGTTCCTTTTGCCGTTAGTTACACTGCAGCTCTAAGTCTGCCTCCAGTGGCTGTGTCCCAGATAGCCACTGGAGGCGCGTCCTGCATCCAAACAGACCTTCGGTCCGGTAACTGACACTTGACGTCCTCACACTCTGCATGAGGACATCCAGCGTCAGATTTTTCCCCATAGGAAAGCATTGGCTCAATGCTTTGCTATTGGGAGAGGTCTAATGCGCGTGCGGGAGGGGGGGCAGAACCACAGCCGCTGGGATAAGGTGAGTAAATAACGCGTTTTAAACCCTTTATTTAACTGGGTGGGGGATTCAGAGGGCGCTATAGTGCCAGGAACACAGCTGTACATTCCTGGCAATATAGTATCCCTTCAATCCGGTGTCTATAACCTGTCCCTGAAGGCATTTCAATGTAAACATTGATTAAAAAATACACTGCCTGTAGAGTTACATCAGTTTCTAACGTATCATAGTGTATTCATTCCTGCTAATACTTCATGTAGCACATTTACCATGTTTAAAATATCAAGCAGAATCAGAAAATATTTTATCAAATATAAATTGGTAGGAACATGTCTCTGTGCCTCTATTATTCTATTATATCTAGATGTTTAATGTAACGTGTAACAATGAGTTTGAATGCCAGCATAACAAAGAAACAAATTATTTTCTTCCAAATCATGTAAAAACAGTACAAGACTAACCTTGATAGTGAGTGTCAGAAGACACGTCTCGAACGCCCGCTAGATTAAGTGAGTTATCTTTCTTCTGACATACATTACACAGGCAGTTCACGCCTTCCTGGCAGAGAGCCCAGCAGTCTATTGCAGAATGTTCAATAATTCGCTTGAAATCTATGTGGCAGACGTGAGCGGTTTTCTTCGGTGTCGTTTTAGCTGTGTTTTTCCCTTGAAATATTTGAAAAGACAGATTTTGTATGCTTTCACTATCATTTGTTCTTTTTTTGCGAAATATTTTATATATTTGTCTCTCTCTACCTATTCAAAGATGGATAGACAGACAGACAGACATACAAGATGTCAGGCAGACAGACCGTCCAAGGGTCTCAATAAACACCAATAAAATGCCATATCCCTTTAAAATCATCACCCCAAATGATCTTAAAATGTATGTAAAACATGCACCCAGGTAGGATCAACCTTGAGGTCTCTTCCCTGCAAACACTGTATTCTCAAGTGCTCATCATTCAATTCACAGGAATACAATCAAACTCTTAACACACTGTCACACTCTCTCTCTGTCACAATCCCCTGCAGCTACATGCCATCCTCTCCCCCTCCACTAGGTGTCCTCCTGCTAAGTTAAAAATTGTTTATCTTCTTCCAACATCTTCCCATAGCATGGTGACCAGTCCTAACTTGCAAAACTGCAGTGCTTTATGCAAACTTTGTGGGTCGTTAGTCTGCTCACCAGAAAAATGGCTATGTTTGGGAGGTGTTCCATTTACCAGCTAAAATTCCCTGTTTTTTGCCTCTATCGTTCTTGGACTACAGAGCTGTAAATCACAGGGCGTTGTAAAGTGTGAGTGGGTATAGCTAAGGACCTTCTCAACAACACAAAGATGTATCCAGTGCCCAGAGTTCTTCTGACGACTTGTTAAACCAGAGCTGGGCAAATTCAGAATAGTCCCAGGAATAAGAACAAGCATTTGTCAGAGATCCTCACGGTTTTTACTTTGGGAGCCACAGCAGCAATAGACAGCCAAGAGGAGAGCCACACCGCAAATCCCGACGGCCTATCGGTTTAGCTAATTTTATCGGACAGAAAAACATACAATTTAAACATATAATGCAGGCAACTGTAATACCCATTAAACAACTTTCCTTTTTAAATGCAATACAGAATAGAAACCTGGATTTAATTACCTTTCATACTGAGATGAGCGGAAAAAGGCATCTCACCCTCACCCCTTTAAGCAGGTCTTGTTTTCAATATTCTCATCCCATTTATGTCTCTTCCCCATCCTTAAACCATCTCTATTAACATACTGTAATCCTTCCTATCTGCAATATAGGACCACTGTAGGCACCCAGACCACTTCAGCTTAATTAAGTGGTCTGGGTGCCAGGTCCAGCTAGCTTTAACCCTTTTTTTGTAAACAAGGGTTAATCCAGCCTCTAGTGGCTCTCTCACTGACAGCCGCTAGAGGCGCTTCTGCGCTTCTCACTGTGATTTTCACAGTGAGAAGACGCCAGCGTCCATATGAAAGCATTGAGAATGCGTTCCTATGGACTGGCTGAATGCGCGCGCGGCTCTTGACGCTGATGGAAGAAGAGGGAGGAGAGTCTCCAGCGCTGGAAAAGAGGTAAGCGATTAACCCCTTCCTCCCCCCCCCCTTCCTCCCCCAGCGCCACGGGAGTGGGACCCTGAGGGTGGGGGCACCCTCAGGGCACTATAGTGCCAGGAAAATTAGTATGTTTTCCTGGCACTATAGTGGTCCTTTAACATACTGTAATCCTACCTACCTGCAATATTAACATTCTGTAATCCTTCCTACCTGCAGATTCACTGCTTCTCTCACCTTCTCTCTGCACCTGTGTCTCTTAGATTCTCTCGCTATACACGTCTCAGCATCTGCCCAGATAAGGGCTAAGCAGCTCCCTAATTTGCTTTCCTTAAATACAGCAATCCCATATAAGCGTACTGATTTAGGGAGTCATCTACTAAACAACTGAAAGATCAAAATTAAGATATGCCCCTTGTATAATAGATAACTACCTACTTTGCTATCCCTATGTGGGAATTCCATATATAAGGATGCCAAATTAGGGAGCTATCTACTAAACACATACACATTCTCATGCACACACAATTACAGACAGACACACACACACACAATTATAATCACGCACAGGTAATCACAGATATACACATAATTTGTATTTATCTTTAGAGGTTCACCCAGCCTCCCTTTCTGTGCCTGGAATTGGTGGAGTGGATCCTTTTAACTTGCGGGCAGTGGATCTTTCCAGGGATCTCTGTGCTCTTCCTGTGCAGCTGCCATGTGCGCGTTGTAGTGATGCCGGAGCCGGGTGATGTCATATCCTGGCTGCCGGCAACCACTACAGGCCACGTGAGGGAGCTACTTGCCCCCCCCCTTCCCCCTCCAGTATATTTGGGCAATGAAGGCAACTGCCAAGTTGTAGTGTGACTATGAGGTACCTCATATCCGCTTATCTTCCAGTGCCTGCTGGCGGCCTGCTTAACACTACGCTGCTGCGGGTGACAGCTGCTGCGGGCACCCCCTGTTAAAGAGCTACAAGGCATCTGATGGTGCCGCAAGTTGCCCAAAGAGGAACATTGATTTATATGATATGATGAGATGTATACAAAAGCACACATGTACAAACAATGTATACTTGGGAAAACCTTTAAAACCTTTAAAAAAAACTAGACCCCTTATAAAACATATTGAATGAACATTTGGTTTCTTTCTTTATTGTTCTACTTTGGACATTGGCCCCATTTTAATGTTTTTGGCTTAGCTTTGTAAATTATTTAATATTTGTGGATAAACTTTTTAAATATTTTTTTCAGAATATTAAAATATGAAAAAATATATCATATAAAAATAAATATATCACTAAATAATGAAAATAAATAAAAGATTCAAGTAATTTAAAAGTTTATCCAGAAATACTAAATCATTTAAAAAGCTTTCCAAAAATATTATCAGAGCCAATATCAGGGTTATTTACTAAAGTGAGAAGTGTTGGGAATTCAAATTTAGGGCCAAAATAACTCAATTTGGATAATGGAAATAGAAGTTGATCTTTTTGTGTCCACATGACAATGTGGTTTATTCTTTATTCCAAACATTTTAAACATCCAACCCTCGAGGAAGTGTCGGGTTCATCACTAGTAAACCTTGCCATAGATCAGGTAGAAGTCATTGGCAAATTGTCACTGGTCAATACTTGACTTTACAGTGCAGCATAAAGGAAGTTAGCCATATGCAGATTGGCTGTAAGGTCCACAGGCTAGAACAATCTAGAGGAGAGGACGAGAGAAATGTACAATGTATTGGTGGTCTCCACCGAGGTATTGATGGTCTTCTATATGGTATGAAGTGTTGATGGTGTTCTCCATGGTAGGAGGTGTTGATGGTTTTCTCCATGGTATGAGGTGTTGATGATTTTCTCCATGGTATGACGGGTTGATGATGTTCTCCATGGTACGAGGTGTTGATGATTTTCTCCATGGTATGTTGTGTTGATGGTTTTATTCATGGTATGAGGTGTTGATGGCTTTCTTAATGGTATGAGTTTGTGAATGTGACGGTACCTCCGTCAATCGCAGCTTCCTAGTAATCCTTGAGTACCATAAGCACTGTACCCGACACCATAACCACCGCAAACCGCTGCAGCTTGTTGGGGTCTCACTGTCCTCCACCCATCCTGGACCCAGGACAAGTATCCAGCTTCCAGTGGGTAGACCTCTCTTAGTCCAGAGAGCATAGCAGGCTGCTCTTATGTTGTAAGCCAAGGGAGTATAGTGATTATAGCAATCGCCAGAGTAAATATAGCTCTCCAATCCCCCAAACATGAGTCTAGACTTGAAGGGTAAAACTAATCTGTTTAACCCCTTAAGGACACATGACATGTCTGACATATCATGATTCCCTTTTATTCCAGAAGTTTGGTCTTTAAGGGGTTAATGGCAGCCACAACTGGCCTTATATGCAGGTCCCCATGCAAGGGGCACCCCCCTCTGGACCGGAGAGTAGACTACAGTAAAAAACATACACACGATTACATTGGCTCTCAGGTCCAGGACACTCCCATACAAAATAGGTCAAAGCCTCCCCTGTGCCTTGGAGATAATGGAGTCAGCACTGTATTAAACTCAATTATCTCCAGGCACATAAAACATACATTTTAAAAACATCCCAAAAGTACCCCCAAAACACATGGAAACCCCACAGAAAACATTAATTTTTCCAAAAATCCCAAAATACCTTTAAACACACAAAATCCAACATATCTAAAAATCACCCAGATCGGTTCAGGGGTTCAGGAATTTCCTGGAAGTCATAATTTGACCAACTACATGCATGGTCCCATGCCCAAAACAGTTCCAGTTTTACCCTCAACACAGAGCCTCATCTCGTGCTTTTAGGGAACAGCTTTATCACTGCTTTTTAGGATAATTGCAGCTCTACTCACACTGGGGGGGGAAAGAACATCTCTGGCAGCGAAACCCTCTTCCCATCGGGGTGTCCACCACAGTGATTTTTATTTTTTTCATGGTATGAGGTCTTGATGGTTTTCTCCATGGTATGATGTGTTGATGTTTTTTTCCATGGTGTGAGGTGTTGATGACTTTCTTTATGGTATGAGGTGGTGATGTTTTTTTTCCCCCATGGTATGATGTGCTGATTGTTTTCTCCAAGGTATGAGGTGTTAACAGTTTTCTCCAGAGTTTAAGTAGTTGATGGTCTAAGGCAGGTTTGGATCTTGAATTATACAGAGGAGCTTCTTGTTAATTCCCATGGTAATTCATATTTTTAGTAAGTAGAAGCCATTTTGGACCTTAAAAGGGGGATATTGGGCTAGATAAACACTGGTCCCTCTTATGAGACTCCACAATCAAGTCCTTATTTAGATTTATTTTGGTTTATAAAATGTTGCTCAATAAGTATTTACATGGCGATGTGGATTTCTATTTAAGATGCAAAGCAAATGTTAACAGAATGGTATGATTGATCTCTCGTCTTTCTTTGTTCCCCAGGCTATTTATAAGATGGTGGGCACTGTGATAATGATGAAAATGAATGAAGATGGTCTGACGCCCGAACAGCGTGTAGACAAGATATTCAGCAAAATGGATAAGAACAAAGATGACCAGATTACGTTGGATGAATTCAAAGAGGCTGCAAAGAGCGACCCATCCATTGTATTACTCCTGCAATGTGACATTCAGAAGTGAGCGCTTCCAATGAGCGTTACGGACTGCACAGAAATGTCAATGTTCCATTCAGTTTGCAGCTATTTCCACAACTAAATCAAAAAATATTAATAATAATAATTGCTTGGACTACCTATAAATGGACTTGCTTCTTGTGTTTGAAACACTCGTGTGCATGAGAATGTCATTTGCTAAAGAATTTTAAAAGTATATAAATATATAAAACATAAAAAAAAAAAAAATGCCAAAAAAAAAAAAAAAAAAAGACTGCCACAATGTGAAGTGTGCAATGTAATTCCATAAGTCTTATTCCGGGAAGCCTGCGCATCAGTAATGTACTGCATTTTATCATGATACTATTTAATGTTCTACTGATGCTCGCTATATGTCTCCTATGCTGTTAGTGGTAGTGACACTGATCTCCATGGCAATATTACTGTTCCCGAATTGCTCGTTTCACCTGCTGTAAAATAGTTCCGGCAGGCGGGTAGCCAGTTTGCTGGCACGTAGCCTTGCTCCCACTCATGTGATTGTGATGTCAGTGAATGTAAATCCCATTCATTTGCATGCCTGTTAGGTTTGCCTTAATTCTTACCTCATTTACGCCCTGTACATGGAAAGAGCTGTGCCAGAGACATGCAGTATGAACAAATGAACACTAATTCTGCTCAGTCACTATCCCAGAATTCTCCCATAGATTAGAACGTACATAGGTCTCATTGCATATATACTATATTATTAGAGGTGATATACGTATATTTTACACAGACTAGTGTGCATGCGTTTAAAAAAACATGCGCACACACATTATATAGATATATAAATATATGCATGTGCGTATGTATATAGATATAATATATATGTCCATACACATGTGCTAGATACATGCATATTTATATATATATATATTTCTGGATGTGAAAACAGTATTTCTTTATTGGAATTGTATTGATTTTTTTTCTGCCTGATTTTCAAAAGTTTGCAATATATGTCCCCAATAAATAATTTATAACATTTGACTCTCCCTCCCAACCCCTCCTCCCCCCCCCCCTCCCCCTTATACCTACAGAATGTTCCAAAGCTGCAGGTGACTGATTTTTTTGTTTTTATTGTTTAATAGAATGGGCAATAATCTATTAATACCTAATGAGTTTTATATGTGAAATGTGGTACATTGAAATTGGTTTTAAAAAAAAAAACAGGTTACAATAGCGATGCTGTGGAGGGATGTTTTCCAGTTCAGTTCAACTATTTGGGCATTTCAGTTCAACTAAATGTTCCAATTTGTTTAGTTTTTTTAATTCACCACAATTCACAAACTAGCACTTCGGTAACACAATTGTACAGTGCTAAAGCTGTTGGAAAACATTAACCCCTTAATGACACAACTTCTGGAATAAAAGGGAATCATGACGGAATATATCCGTCGTCTGTCCTTAAGGGGTTAAGCTAAAGGTTTACTCTTCTGTTTTCTAAAGCACCAATTGGGCATTACACTTAAACCCTAAAAAAAAGTCTTGAGCTTACCAGAAATCTAGCCCCTGGCAAAGCTACCTGTGCTGATCTCCACGCCTCTGTCTGGTGTCATCCCAAGCCTGGGTTCGTACCATTTTGCCATCTCAGATCACATGAACGAGCTCTGAGCCGGCGTGGGGAGCAGGAGGTAAGGAGGGTTGGAAGAAAAAAAAACAGTCCCGGCATCAAAATTATTATATCTCAATATGTGCAGTGTTTCAAACAGTAATACTGTACATTCAGATTCGTACCGTCATGGTGGTTGGAGTAACCATTTAAGAAGTAAAACTGAAGTTCCAAAACTGTGGTTAGCTTTTAAATATTTAAATAGAAGCTGGACACTTTGTTATCCTGGGGGTCCATGGTACTGCAGCACTAACACTCTGGTGCTTATTCACTAAACACACAATTATAGTGAGTTGAAAATCAAATTGTAAAATGTAGGCAAAAATTGCTGTTTTTAAAGAATTCTAAATTCTGTCTTGTCTAAAAAACTTGCGGAAGTTCTCTTCAAATAGGTTTTTATGAAAGCTAATATGATTATACGCATGTGTGGTTAATTACTAAAGTGCAAACTTTGAGAATTTAAAATTAGGCCAAAAAAGAGAAATCTGCACACACGTAACTCAATGGGACATTTTTCTTAATTCTGCTTTATTTTGTTTATGTTGGTATACATTTGAAAGTCACTTTTAGATCACATTTAATTCAAAACAATTCACACTTTACTAAATAACTCTGAAAGTGTTCTATTTAAGATGTTAATGTTTTTTTTTCAGCTGCTATTCAGTTAAGTGGACATGTTGTCAAAACACTTGACATTGATCACTGGGACCTTTAAAAATGGTCTTTTGTGTTAAGTGTTTAAAGCAGTTCATTGGTCAAAGTGGCACTGTTAACTGAAAATTTAATAAATAATTTTAAAACAATAATGCAGACTTATGTTATTTTATCTAATCTAATCGTGCCATAGTAAATTTAGGTGGCCATCTTGAAATAGCATCACAATTTTCACAGATACTGATATAAAACAAGGCTGCAGAGAACATGTGATGTCAGCAGCCAATCAGATGCTTTGATTTACCAGTTCTGAGCATTGCACTGCAAGAAACAGGAAGTTGTTGTTTGGACTCTCTGATGATGCTCTTACATACCTCCCCACATTTCAAAAGGACAAAGATGGGGCACTTTAGCTTTAGGGGTGTAAGTGGGGTTTGGGGGGAGGGGTTACAAGAAACAGAATTTTCTGAGAAATTTTTGGTGACTTACTAATAATAATTTATGGAACTAAAATGTAGTTTAGAATGAGCAATGTATCTCATTTATGCAGACTGATTTCTAAACATATTTATAGTAATTGAAAGGGATTCTATAGTGCCAGGAAAACAAAGCCTTTGTCCTGGCACTTTAAAATCCTACAGTGCCCCCCTCCCTCAAGCTCCCCCCCCCCCCCCCCCCCACCGAGGCGCTAAAGAGGTAAAACCCCTTCAGTCACTTACCTGAATCCAGCTCCAATATTCCTCAGTGCTGGATCCAGCTTCGCCCACGTTCCTCCTGGTAATGGCCGCACTCGCATTAGGACTCGCATTATCAATAATCAATGCTGTCCTATGGGGATTCCGGTGATACTGGAAGTCCTCATGCATAGCGTCAGGACGTCCAGTGTCATTTAGACAACCAAAAGTCGTCACAGACAACCACTAGAGCTGGAGGTGAATGCCAGGTGAATACCAGGCAGGGCCGGACTGGCCCACCGGGATACCGGGAAATTCCCCAGTGGGCCGGTGCTCCTGGGGCCGGCAGTGCTGCACATTACTCATGTTTTCCTCCTCTGACCTTCTTGTTTGGGGCTGGAGCCTGGGGCAGAAGGTTTGCTGGATGGCCGCAGTGAGGCTGCCAGAGGCCGGTAACAGAAAGAGGTGACAGCTGGTTTGCAGCAGAGAGGAGTTAGAGAGCACCTGCATGTCTCTCTCACTCTCTCACAAAATCAGCTTCTTTCCAGCTCTGCACTGACAGTCTGCAGATCCAGCCCCCGCACTAGAGCTCCGCCCCCAGCCTCTCCCCGGTGACCTTTCACACAGGAAGTGACACAGGAAGAGCTTCATGGAAAATGCTCACACTGCACTTAAAGTCCAGGTACAGTGAAGTTACAGGTACTTATATATCCACTAAGCAGCCCATCATTGATAGTGTGTGTGTGTGTATAGAGCTTGTAGTGATCCAGTGTGTGTGTGTGTGTGTGTATAGAGCTTGTAGTGATCCAGTGTGTGTGTATAGAGCTTGTAGTGATCCAGTGTGTGTGTGTATAGAGCTTGTAGTGATCCAGTGTGTGTGTGTATAGAGCTTGTAGTGATCCAGTGTGTGTGTGTATAGAGCTTGTAGTGATCCAGTGTGTGTGTGTATAGAGCTTGTAGTGATCCAGTGTGTGTGTGTGTGTGTATAGAGCTTGTAGTGATCCTGTGTGTGTGTGTGTGTGTGTATAGAGCTTGTAGTGATCCAGTGTGTGTGTGTATAGAGCTTGTAGTGATTCAGTGTGTGTGTGTATATAAAGCTTGTAGTGATCCAGTGTGTGTGTGTGGGTGTGTAGAGCTTTTAGTGATTCAGTGTCTGTGTGTGTATAGAGCTTGTAGTGAGTGTGTGTGTTAGTGTGTGTGTGTATAGAGCTTGTAGTGATCCTGTGTGTGTGTGTGTGTATAGAGCTTGTAGTGATCCAGTGTGTGTCAATGAGTTGGTAGTGTGTGTGTGTGTGTGTGTGTGTGTGTGTGCATATATATATATATATATATATATATATGTATAGAGCTTGTAGTGAGCTTATGTTTGTGAATTAATCCCTATGGAAAACACTGGCAGGTTTTTTCATTAAACTGATAATTGACAGGAATTTAACACAGACTTTAAATTTAAAGGGACACTTGTGAATTTCAGACAATCCACTGCCTAAAATGTAAATCCCCAGATGTTGTAGAACTACAACGTCTGGGGATCTACCTATTGGGCAGCCCTGCTTTAAATAATAAAACTTTGTGTAGTATATACAGTAAGCACCAGTTTATAGTAAACCGTAAACTGAAATTCTAAATTGATAAAAACAATTCAAATACCACAACTACTACAGCATGCTACCATGCAGATTGAGGACAGCACTGATACTCTCAGCTTATGACTCCAGTCATAGTTTGTTCTAAGCAGTGAAATATGGCTTCTCCTGCTGTAGAATACCAGATGTAACAGTTGTGGGATGGGCGCCCACTGCCCAGTAAAACCTAGATAAATGTCAATCCATGCTAAAAAAGTTTGACACCTTAGTGATGAATGGCAGCAGGGCTCTCCTGGCACCATAGCCACTACAGAGGTCTGTAGTTGTTAAAAAGCATTTGTTTATGGTATGAGATGATGTAGACACATTTCCCAACTTAGCAATAGTCCCAGCGGGCTGTAGTGGTTAGGATGCTTGGAGTGTTCCTTTAAGACACTTATAGATGCAGAAAAACCTAAAAAGTTAATAATTATTTTCTAATCACCCGTTGGACGCATGTTACCTTTGATATAAATATTAAGGGGCTTATTTAATAAAAAGTGAGTTGTGCTGATGAATTGTCTTTCAATACTTAGGACAAATATCCAAGTTGTAAAAAAATATATATATTTTTTAATAGAATTGGATTTTTTTCCCCAACTTTGCTATTGTGGTCTTAAAATCACCAATAAACACCTTAGTGAATAGTCCTTTTTTTAATATTAGATAAAAGGTTCGGATGTAGTTCACAATTTTCTGGGATAGTTATCATCCTTAAATTTAATGTCACATTTTTTTTTTCCTAGAGAACATGTGAAAAATAATGTCAACCAACAGCTTATGTGTGTGTCAGTGAGCTTGTAGTGAGCATGTCTACTGCGCTTGAGTGTGTGTCAGTGAGCTTAGTGACATTGTGTATGTCAGTGAGCATGTAGTGAGCATGTCTGTAGTGAGGTTGTGTGTCAGAGAGCTTGTAGTGAGCTTATGTGTTTCAGTGAGCTTGTAGTCAGCATGTGTGTGTCAGTGAGTCTGTAGTGAGTTTATGTGTGTGTGCTTTAGGGAGCTTGTAGTGAGCGTGTCTGTAGTGAGCTTGTGTGTGTCAGTGAGTTTGTAGTGAGCTTCTGTGTGTGTGTCAGTGAGCATGTCTGTAGTGAGCTTGTGTGTGTCAGTGAGTTTGTAGTGAGCTTATGTGTGTGTCACTGAGCTTATAGTGAGCTTGTTTGTGTCAGTGTGCTTGCAGTGAGCTTGTCTGTATTATGCTTTTGTGTGTTTTAGAGAGCTTGTCTATAGTGAGTTTGTTTGTAGTGAGCATGACTGTAGTGAGCTTGTGTGTATGTGAGCCTGTGTGTGTCAGTGAGCATGTAGTGAGCTTATGTGTGTGTGTCAGTGAGCTTGTAGTGAACATGTCTGTAGTGAGCTTGTGTGTTTCAGTGCGTTTGTAGTGAGCTTATGTGTGTGTCAGTAAGCTTGTAGTGAGCTTATGTGTGTGTGAGCCTGTGTGAGTGTCAGTGAGCATGTCTGTACTGTGATTGAGTGTGTGTTAGTGAGATTATAGGGACATTGTGTATGTCAGTGAGCATGTCTGTAGTGAGCTTGTGTGTGTGAAATGAGCTTGTCTGTATTTGTGTCAGTGAGCATGTCTGTAGCGTGCTTGTGTGTGTGTCATTGAGCTTGTCTGTAGTGAGCTTGTGTGTGTATCATTGAGCTTGTCTTTAGTGAGCTTGTGTGTATCAGTGATCTTGACTTGAGTTAGCTTGTGTGTGTCAGCGAGCTTGTCTGTAGTGAGCTTGTGTGTATTAGTAAGCTTGTCTGTAGTGAGCATGTGTATGAGTAAGATAACTTGTGTGCGTTGTGGAGCTTGTCTGTAGTGAGCTTGTTTGTGTCAGCCTGGAGGGTGGGTATTACAGCACTGTAATACCCATGGATCATATGGAGTGAGGGACTGCGTGTAAGAAACAATATAACAGCTCCCAAAGCACATTGAGATAAAAAACATAAACACTCTGTGGCACAATGAATTATAAGGCTGGAATATTTTTTTTTTCCAGGGCTGCTTTCTGTTCCCAGTCCAGCCCTGATACCAGGGGGTTATTGAAGTCAGAGAAGAGGATGGTAAAATAGATTCAGTTGAGTTATGAAATATACAACGTGCTGAACCAGTTTTAAAACAGGATGGATAGCTAAGCAAAGCATGACGTTTGTATCTTGCAATTAAAGTCATGGCTTGTTACTATGGCATTTCAGCAAGGAGTTCATGCACACATTTGCTGTCAGGAAACAAGATGTACACATGCACAGAATACTATAAAAATGCACTCATATGTGCCACGAGCACAATATAACAATAATATATGTAAAACACATATTACACAATTGAATATTTGATTGTGTCTCAAAGAAATGGACGTCCAATCATTGGCTGGCAGCAAAAGAACGCCAGTGTCCCTCCAAATTCCTTCCCAACTCAAAGATTGCTCTTTCTTTGATTTAAATGGTTTATAAGAATGTTAATCTATGCAGACAAAAGCTTTGATCCCACTTTGGAAAATTTTATTTGGACACTCCTGAATTCAGATAAATGAAAGAGACAAATATATATCTATTGAGTCGCTACCAGCTGAAGATGATTGATTGTGTATTAAACTATAATTCAAAATCACGAATGACCCTCTTTTGCAGCATATCCCAACACTGAATATGTATGCTATATACCAGGGGTGCCCAAAAGATAAATCCCCAGATGTTTTAAAACTACATGTTCCATTATGCTTTGTCATTCTAAAAGCAGGCAAAGTATCATGGGAGTTGTAGTTCTACAACACCTGGGTATATTGTTACACAGTGCTTTGGGACATTTGGTTGTATACACTGAGTAGTTACCCTGGCAATATGGTTGCATTAATAAATAAACTGAATTAAATTCTCAAGCAAATGATTGAAGCTAACACAGCCAACCGTCATTGCTTTTACATTTGTAAAAGAAAGCTATATATTCTAGCTCTCTCATTGCTATCTTTAGAAACAGGAGACAACAGTATAGAGCAGGGATAGGCAACCTTTGGCTCTACAGATGTTTTGGACTACACCTCCCATGATGCTTTGCCAGCATTATGTGTGTAAGAGCATTATGGGGGATGTAGTCCACAACATCTGGAGAGCCGAAGGTTGCCTATCCCTGGTATAGAGAAAAGGTGCAAATATTTTCTTTTTGACTTTTAATGTTTGCAAAAATCATGAAACTGGCAAGTACATTTTTAAAGATTCGTTTTTGGATACTTTATCAGATGCTCGTACGCTCAGTGCAGCATGTATTTTTCACAGGTTTGCACCTTACAGACAGGGTTAATGCTAAGTTGACAAACGTAAAGTGTTTGGAAAAAAAAAAAGTATAATTGTTAGATGTGCAATTTGCTTTGTCCCGAACGAAATTCATCTGATTTCGACGATTTAGAAGTGTACAAATGTCTGATTTAGACGAAAACAAAAATGGAATCAAAACAAATTGTTGCAGATCCTATATTTTCATAAGGATAGCTAATTAGTGACTGGTCTATTAGCAAATGAAACAGTGAAATTAAGGAAAAGGGCATTTCTATAAATAGCCTAGGATGACTGGGGGGGGAGGTGGGGCGGTAATTAATGGCAATTCTTAGAGAAGTGGGTTTAAATAGATGGACAGTGTGAACTTCAAATGAAATAAAGGATAGGGTAGGAACAGGGAGGATAGGTTGAAAGGTACATTGCGGGGAGAGAAGGATGCCTACACCAGTTGTTTAGTAGATATATGACTAATTTGGTATCCTGTGTATATCACATAAATGTATTAAATATGCAGCATAATATCCATTATGTACCACACAAACCTCATCCCAATACCATGCCGTCTATCCCCGTCTACCAATATTCGGTGTGCACTCTGGAACGCTCACTCCATCTTCAGCAATATAAAATCAACAGCCATGCACAACCTCTTCATCTCAAATTCTTTCACACTTCTTGCACTCACTGAGACCTGGCTGTTCCCCTCTGATACTGATATTGATAATGGATAATTGTGACAATGCTAGCGTTGCCCTCAATTATAAATCCACAATACCGGTGTCTCCAGGATGCTTCTATACTCACTATGAAGCCATCCCACTGCTGCCACCAGATGTGGCGGACCGCCTGTCACCCCAACTGGGTGCCTCCACCAATCGCTGCCGCTGCTTCCTAGTAACTCTGAGTATTTCCAAGCACTCCACCCGACACCATGACCACTGCAGTCCCTGTGGCCAGTGTTACAGCTTGGCTGGGGTGTTACTGTCCTCCGCCCACCCTGGACCCAAGTCAGGGATCCAGCTTGCAGTGAGATGACCTCTTCACCAAGAGAGTGTAGCAGTATGCTCTTAAAAGAGCAAGTGATTATAATCCAAGGGAGTAGCGAATGTAGCTGTTCCCTCTAAGCATGAGACGGGGCTCTATGTTGATGGTGAAGGAGTACTGGTTTAATGGGAGCCACACACTGCCTTTTATGTGAATCCCCATGCAAGGGGTTTACCGGGTACATATTCCAGGGGCATTCCCCACTGGACCTGAGAGGAGACTAGTTACAGCAAACATGCCCAGGACACTCCCACACAAAACAGGGTAATCCCTCCCATGTACCTGAGAGACAATTGAGTCAGGAACTGTACTAAACCCAATTATCTCCAGGCACAGAAAACATACATTCTAAAAAAAATCCCTAAAGTACCCCCCAAAACACATGGAAACCCCACAAAAATCACATCCACTGATAGCCCCAATCTGGGGGACCAAAATATCCCAAAATCACCCAGATCAGCTCAGGGGTTCGGGATTTCCATGGAAGTCATAATTTTGACCGACTGTGCACATGGTCCTATGCCCAAAACAGTTCCAGGGAATCAGGGCTAATGGTCTGTTTCTCGTTCTGAAGTACAAAAGTACATAAATCACATGAATGGAGCCTTTTTAAGTGCATTGGGCAAGGTATATTGCAGGGCCCATAGTCCTGAGGCAGGAGGCTGGCAAGCAGGCTCCTCCAGGAGCCCGTGGAGAGGTTCTGTTCACCACAAGGTTTCTACTCTGCTCTGTTCATTCCGTCCCACCACCCTCGATCCTATTCCCTCATATCTCATCCGCACTTTGTCTCCTTCTCCTGCTCTGCCGCTCTCTAAAATTTTGAATCTCTTCCTCTCATCTGGCACATTTTCTCTACCCTTCAAACATGCAACCGTAACTCTGATTCTAAAAAAGCCCAACCTTGACCCTAATTCCCCGTCCAACTCCCGCCCCATCTCGCTACTGCCGTTTGTCTCCAAGATCCTTGAGTGAGTTGTGTATGCGAGATTGACAGACTTCCTCAAATCCATATCTCTGCTTGACCCGCTTCAATCTGGATTCTGTGCTCGTCACTCTGTTGAAACAGCTGTGACGAAAGTATGCAATGTACTTATCACTTCTAAATCCCATGGCCACTACTCTATACTAATTATCCTCGACCTTTCTGCTGATTTTGACACGGTTGATCATCAACAGCTTCTTCTCATCCTCCGTAATCTCAGTCTACGGTCCCGGTGCTCGCCCAACCTCTCCCAGCGCTCATTCAGTGTTTCTTTCTCTGGCTCTGCCTCTTCTCTCCAATCCCTCTCTGTTGGTGTTCCCCAAGGGTCTCTCCTTGGTCCCCTATTGTTCTCAATCTACACTGCCTCCCTTGGTAAACTCATCAGCTCCTTCAGCTTTCAGTATCATTTTTAATTTATCTGTCCTCCCCTGATTTCTCACCACTCCTCTTGACTTGTGTCTCTGACTGCCTCTCTGCTATTTCCAACTGGATGGCTGCTCATTTCCTTAAACTTAACCTGTCCAATATAGAACTTCTGGTCTTCCCTCCCTCAAGTGTTGCTACTCCCTTGTCTGTATCCCTCCAAGTCAATGGCACTACCACCCGCTCTACCTCTAAGGCTCGCTGCCTAGGTGTTCTCTTTGATTTCGACCTCTCCTTCACCTCTTATGTCCAATCAGTCACCAAATCCGGTCGCTTCCATCTTCCATCCTGATACGGCAAAGGTGCTTTTCCATGCTGTTGCCCTCGCCTTGACTACTTCTCTGGGTTCCCAACTTGCCCCATTAAGTCTATAATGAATGCGGCAGCGAGACTTGTCTTCCTGTCCGCCCACGCCTCCCTCCTTTGTCAGTCCCTCCATTGGCTTTGTGTAAGATATAGGACTCAATTTAAGATCCTGACACTTGCTTACAAATCTCTACACAATGCTGCTCCCACCTACTTATCCTCACTAATTCATAAATATGTCTCATCTAGGCCCCTATGCTCTGCTGGAGACCTACGTCTAACCTCTGTACGTTCTACCTCTGACGCTCACCTTAAAGACTTCTCTAGGGCTGCACCGCTCCTATGGAACGTCCTTTCCCTCTCTCTTAGATTTTCACCCAATCTCCACTCCTTCAAAAAATCTTTGAAAACAGCTTTTTCTCACCGCACCCTGATTTCTCTCCTGAAACTGTCATCAAAACAAAACACTAAGCCCTCAATGAACACTATCCTAGCACCCTACTTTTCTACCCTACCCTTATCTTTTGGGTCAGTATACCCAACTCCCTCTAGCATATAAGCTCATTGAGCAGGGCCCTCAATCCCTCTGTTCCTGTGTGTCAAACTTGTCTAGTTACAAATACGTGTCTGTTAGGCCATCTATTATACAGTGATGTGGAACTTGTTGGCGCTATATAAATAATAATAATAAATAAGAAAAACATAAATGTGATTTCCATATTGAATGGATTGTGTTTAGTAGACAGCTCTCTATTTTGGTTTCCCAAAACAGAATGTATGTGCTGCATGTACATTACATGTTTATGTAATGTATGTATAGAATGTATACGCTGCTTGTATATAGAATGTACATGCTGCATGTATATGTAGTGTAAATGCTGAATGTATATATGTGCAGTATGTATACAGAATATATGGGATGCATGTATATATGATATATACAGGGTACATAGAATATAGGTACACAATCCCTGAAAATAGCAGTGTGGCTACCAAAGTGATACGAGATAACATTTTCAAACATTGCTCCAACAATGCTGGTTTTGTTGATATAATATAGGATGTGTAAAAAAAGAATAATGGTTTCAGATTACTCAATCATTTAAGCACGTCAATTTGAAATAAACGTGCTGGTTTTACATATTGATCTGGTATCGCCTGTGTTAAAGTATGGCTGTGCTCAGGGCCGGCGCGTCCATAAGGCGGCACAGGCGGCCGCCTTAGGGCGCACCGGCTCTGGGGGCGCAAAATTCCAGTGACCGGCAGGAGGGAAGTGCTCCCTCCTGCCAGGTCACCTCCTGGATCCCCGGCGCGGCGTCCGGCTGAACTTGATTGCGAGGTGGCGAGAGGCTCTCTGACCGGCTCCCTCGCAGGCTGTTTTCTGATGCCGCGGGAGCCGGAATATGACGTCATATTCTGGCTCCCGCGGCATCAGCAAAAGGCGCGTGAGGGAGCCGGTCAGAGAGATCAGAGCTCCCTCGCCACCTCGCAATCCAGTTCAGCCGGACGCCTCCCAGCAGCCCCACTGGACCACTAATGAGAGACCCACGCCAGCTCTCCAGGTAGGGAGGCTGGGTGGGAAATTTAAATAAAATTTACATTATTTATTACTGTGAGTGTGTGTATGTGTGTGTGCATGTGAGTGTGTGTGTGTGTGTGTCTGTGAGTATGTGTGTCTGTGAGTATGTGTGTCTGTGAGTTTGTGTGTGCATGTGAGTATGTGTGTCTGTGAGTATGTGTGTCTGTGAGTTTGTGTGTCTGTGAGTTTGTGTGTCTGTCAGTGTGTGTGTTAGTGAGTGTGTGCATGTGAGTATGTGTGTCTGTGAGTTTGTGTGTGAGTATGTGTGTCTGTGAGTTTGTGTGTGTGTCTGAGTTTGTGTGTGTGTGTGAGTGAGTGTGTGTCTGTCGGTGTGTGTGTCTGTGTGCATGCGAGTATGTGTGTCTGTGTGGGCATGTGAGTGTGTGTGTTTGTCAATGAGTCTGTCAGTATTTGTGTGTCTGTCAGTGTGCGTGTGAGTGTCTGTCAATGAATGAGTGTGTCAGATAAGTGAGTCTGGCTGTCAGATACATCTGTGTTTGTCATTGAGTGTGTGTGTGTGTGACTGTCAGTGTTTATACACCCCTGACTGTAGCGTGGCCAAGCGGAGTGTACCGTGGTACAGGGACTTCTGTTTCCTGTTCCTGGCAGGACTGACAGGAAAAGCTCACTGTACCAGGATTCGCTCCGCTCAGCCACGCTACAAGAAAGGTAGGAGGCACACCAGGAAGGCGAGGGGACCACTATCGGGGTGGGTGGCGCACCAAGGAACAGGGAGAGGAGGGGAGAGATACCCTGTGGTACAGGAAAAGGAGGGAGGGGGAGAGGAACACTAAGCGACAGGGAACAGAGGGGGGAGGGGAGAGGAACACTAAGGGACAGGGAAAGCAGGAGAGAGGGGATAGGAACAGTAAGGGTCAGAGAAGGGAGGGGACCATTACGGGACGGGGAGAGGGGCTGGATGTGAAAAACACACAGCGGGGCTTGAGAAGGAAAGAGACACACACAAAGGAGCTGGGAAGAGTAAAAGACACAAAGGGGCTGGGAGAAAAGGAGTCACACATAGGGTCTGGGAGGAGTAAGACACACAAAATGTGGGAGGATGTAAGAGTCATACAAAGAGGAGAGATAGGAGACACACAGATATTTAAAGACGGGATAAGAAACACAAAAGGGAGGTTAAGAGGCACAGGTGAAGATGTTTTTTGGGGGGGCGGAAAAAAACCTATGTACCCAAAATTCTTTTCACCGGCCCTGGCTGTGCTTGAATCTTGGTGCAGTCCTTTTTTCTTTGTGATAGAATTCTCCAAATCTGTGATCAATAAGGTTGTCATATTGTGGTGGAATTTCAGTGAAATGTAAATTTAGTAGGCAGAGATTTCCACGTGGCATATGTGTATGTTGTGTCAGTTAGTTAGCTACACGTAGCTAGGATACTGTCAGCAATCTACTGAGCATGTGCAGGAATGCAGGAACTGAAATTGCACTTATTTCCTTTGTCTTGGATGGGCCATGTGTTTTGACCAGATGTACAAGTTTATATTCTGCTCATTGATTGGTTAAAGGTATATGTGGGTGTAGCTATTAATGGGAGGAGTTATAGTGCTATATAAGGAATGTACACCATGTGTTGGTCTCTCAGATATTTTTGGAACAGGAGTTCATCTGAGGCCCGATCGGTATGTTAATAAAGACTTCTTACTTCCTGAGGACCTGCATCCATCTCTCTGTGTTTGGCTTCTGCTAGTTTACTCGGTAACATAATTGGTGCATTGAGCCGGGAACTTCTCATCGCACGGAAGCTGGTGCAGAGATTTGAGACGGTAAAGCTTTTTACCAGCGTTCTCCACGGCAGCATCCCTGGACCTCTCCGTGGACATCCCTTCATCTCTGCGCCACTGGGCTGCTTCGATCAGGAGATCATCGGCTTCTGCGCAGTGAGTACTGGGGTGCCCCGTCGATGAAAGTTGAACCCAGGGCCAGGAACTAACAGGTAAGACTGATACCATTAGAGCGGTAGACCCACAAGGGGTTTTATATTTGGAACCGGTTATTGGAATTGGCCCCTTCCCCATGGAAGGAAGAAGCAAAGGCGCACTGCTTATCTGGACATTAGACGCTCTGTAGTCAGCCCGTCTAATATAGGTGGTATTGTCAGACTGAGTTCTGGTGTAAATAGCTCATGTCCTGCCTTGACTAGCATGCTAGGTGTAAATTTTGGTTGCTAGGTCGGGGAGATCGGCGAAACTAAGCAGACTCTGTTGTATATTATAGTTTGCTAGATTTCACCCTATCTTAACTAAGTGTGCTCTGTTGTAAATCCAGCCACTATATTATTGATAGCGTATATAGACTAAATGGGTATTGGTGTAAATTCTGCCCACTAGTTCGCTATATGTGGTGTCTGGGCAGCGAAGACTTATCGAATCTCTGGTGTACAAATAGATCGAAAGCTCTCGAGGTGCTGGCCTGTTAGAATAGTTGGGATTATTGTAAATGTTGTTAAATATATTGTAGTTGGTGAATTCGTTAAATTGTATGTCCTGCTAGAAAGCTAGAGCTCTGCAGTCTAGTGGGAGTGTAAATTGTGTGTATGATTGTAAAATAGCGCACGGTACCATAACCACTGACATGTACTATAACCACTGACGTTGTGTAAAAATTACTAAAAACTGTTGTCTTATGTTATATGTATAATACCATAACTGTTACTAACTGATCTGTGACTTTAAAACTGTATTATAACCACTTACTAACTGTACCATAACCACTGACTGTAAAGATGAGATTACTAGAATGTGATATAGTTGGTTAGTTAAAAGTTGATTTATAGTACGGATAATTGTAGAGACGATTTATAGTTACAGAGATAAGTATCTAGTGTTTGGTAAATCTTTGTGAGTGAGACGTCGTGATATCACTGTATGTATGAGAATTCTCTGCGTGTTATCGTGTGTATGTTTGGCTTAGCAACTGTGACACATGGTGCTGTTGCCAGGGAAACAAGTGTGACTGTTTGAAGTGTGTTTGGGGTATTGTGTTTCTTTGTATTAGACGCTCCGTTGCCAGTATGGGTGCGTCTGACTCAAAGATTGTTGATCCTTTGTCGTGTATGATGAAAAACTTTATAAAGGAATATGCTGTTTGTGATTATGGTGTAACACTGTCCCCCAAAATATTAAAATACTCTGTGTAGCAGAGGAAGGCCTGTTTTGGTAACCAGTGTTCCTGTGGATCCTTGATCCAGATTTAATACAGCAGGTTTACATTGTTATAAATAATATGCTGGGGCTACACAGTAGTTTCTGTATACAGATTGTTGAAACACTGCTAAATGGATCAAGCTGTGCTAAGAGGAACAATGGAGTCCATGGTAGCCAGAACCTGTTTGTCCACTAAGGCCTTATTTTCACCTAGTTTGGACACCTCCCCCCTTGCATCTGATTACCAACCCCCTATTCATCTTCCAGAGCCAGAGTAGCCATTCCCCCACTCTTCCTCCCAAGCTAAAACTGGTATAGCTAGTATTTGCATTCCCCCTGCTCTATTGTCCCCGCCTACCCACATACCTATCTGTTCTTTCGTTTCAAACAACCCCAACTGATTCTTTGTAAATTTAAACTGACTTCCTTTTTGGTAGGAGTGTATTTTAGTATTGAATTTTATTAACAGTTAAATTGTGAGGAGAATTCTTAATAACAGTAACTGAGTCTATTGGATTAGATAATTCTCAGCAATGACATTGTACCATAATCATTGAAATAGCACTAAAACTATTGAACACAGTGTAAAATATAACTGGAAGAAATTATCAATGGTATAAGATGCTAGAGTACACTTTTATCCTTTTTTAGTTACTGGATGGGCCCCTCCCAGCTTTGTTCAAAATATCCCCTTTACTTAAAAACAAACTGAGATGTTTAATTTACCATAGAACTAAAGCTTTACTCAAGCCTAGATATCAGTGAACAGTGATTAAAATAAGCAATAATAAAATAAGTACATAATTAAAGTTTAAAAAGTTTAAAGTTTTCATTAGACTTTAGGGAGGCACTCTAGGGCCACCTACTGGCTATCTTCGAGATGTACATTGATTTACATTGTTAAAATATTAATGACGTATAATCATCTTTAACTCTATACTGACATACAATAGACAGAAGTAGGATTGATTACCCTATTTTAATATATTTATTGCTATAAGGTTTTATTTTATGTATAAATATATTAAAAGTTACGTTTTATTATTAGACCCATAAAGATTATTTTGATACAATTACTTACCCTTTGGTGACACCTACTGGTAGGTTTTTGTTTAAAATTTTGTATTTATTTTTTTTCATCCGCCAAATGCTGACTAGTAGAATTAGCTCACCCCCTTCCACCTACCTTACTACCCCTAGACCGGAACTTATTATAAAACAGTCTCGCCGAAGTCCCATATTAACCCGACAGATGACTGGTGCCCTTCAACCCCGACTTTACCAAATGCCCCTCCGACTTACACCGGGCCCAACACAACGGGCAGATCCAGTGTTTGTATATGTCCCCTTCACTACAATTGATTTATTTAACTGGAAGACTCATAACTCTTTATATACTGACAAACCTCAAGTTATGACAGGTTTGGTTATTTCTATTATCCAAACACATAGTCCCACCTGGGCCGATTGCCAGCAATTATTATTAACTTTATTTAATTGTGAGGAAAGGACCCGGATTAATCAAGCGGCTATTAAAGCGCTTGAGGAAACGTCCCGTACTCAAAATCAGGCCAATCCAGTTGCATGGGCTGCAGCCCATTATCCAAATGTTGATCCAAATTGGAATGTGAATGGTGCTGACATGCCCCAATTAAGGGCTTATCGGGAAGCCATTATTGCTGGCATGAAGGCAGGAGGGAAGAAGGCAATCAATATGTCAAAGACGGCTGAGGTGTTGCAAAAGGTTGATGAGTCACCTAGTACCTTTTATGAGAGATTATTGGAGTCATATAGGTTGTATACTCCTTTTAATCCAGAGGCTCCTGAGAATTCTAGGATGATTAATTCAGCATTTGTCAGCCAGGCCAAAGGTGATATTAAAAGGAAAGTGTAGAAAGACAGGGAAGGGAAGTGAATAGAGGAGACGAGAATAGGCTGAGCAAGGGACCTTTAAGTAGGAATCAATGTGCGTATTGTAGAAAGGAGGGACATTGGAAGAGTGAGTGTCCACAGAGAGAGCAGTATGAAGGTGATAGACAAGGAGAGAGAAGGGTACGAGGAGGTTATAGTGCTAGTTATAGAGGAAGAGGAAGTTTTAGAGGGAATGGTGGGAATAGTAGAGGGAGTGTTCAAGGAGATATATATTATCCACCCACGCAAAGACCTAGAGAAAGAGAGGATAGAGATTTTGTGGGTCTGGCTGACACTATCATGGAAGACTATTGAAACCGACCGGGCTCCATCCCCCTTGGTCAAACGGAGCCTATGGTCGATGTAGCAATAGGGGGAAAGAGAAGTTCTTTCATGATCGACACTGGTGCTGAACACTCCGTGGTGACTAAGATGGTGGCTCTGCCTTCGGAGAAGACTATAACTGTGATAGGAGCTACTGGGAGAAGCGCAGCTAGACCGGTTCTTAAGAGTCGCACTTGTATTCTGGGAGGCCATTTGGTGAAGCACCAGTTCCTATATATGCCGGAGTGTCCAGTTTAACTTCTAGGACCAGATCTATTGGCAAAGCTTCAAGTTCAGATGACATTCTGCCCAATGGATCAACGTCTCTGAAGTTTAATGGATTACCAGGCATAATGGCGATATCGGTGCCAAGGGAAGAAGAATGGCGCTTCTACTCCATAGTGACAAGTGTTAACCCTAAGAGTGATGAATCTTTATTTGACATTCCAGGAGTATGGGCAGAGAATAATCCACCTGGACCTGCCTGTAATATCCCACCGATATATGTTGAGTTAAAGCTTGGGGTGTATCCTGTTAGCCTTTGTATGTTGTTCTTTTATCTACCCCAACAGCTGTAAAGGTGGCAGAAGTTACTCCGTGGATTCATCATTCTAGGGTTAAACCAGCATCAGACTCTTGGCAAGCTATCCCAGATCCTGAGAATCCTTGCAAGATCCGGTTAAAGCGGGCAACTCAGTCGGAGTGAGAAATAATACGAGGAAATATTGGGACATCGTGGTTGAAAGTAACATCCGAGATCAGCAAGTAGGTGTTTTGACGGCCATAATAAAGCCTGACCACCTGCCTACGTGTCATAGCCAGAGTTTCTCGAAGGGATCTCTGTGAAGGAAAGTGAGGATCAGAAGAACAACATCCTTGCAGCCCTCACAAACGGGAAGCTGAGGTGCCGTCGCACGGTCGAAGAAAAATTAGGTATTTTTAAATGATGTGTTATATTGTGTGTTTAGGTATTTGTGTGATTTTTCAGGAAGGTAGGAGTACAGACATACTGAATTGCGATAGTTGCATTAAGACTACGAAAACAGGTAATCAAATATCCCATCTGGCACTCACAGTATGAATGTAAGGGATCTGTATCTAAATGTACATATTTGGATATTGATTACAGTGTGTGCAAGCCAGTATCAGGAGAGTCTAAATGTTTCGATCCCCAATTCCAACCCCGTACAATTTGGTTGGTAAATCAGAACAGTAATTCCCAGGGAACTTTGATAAATAGGACTGTGATAAATACCATACATTCTACGGGTGTTCTGCTATTTGATGCATGTAAGGCGATTTCTGGTAGTAGAAAACCTTGGAATGTATGTGGTAATCTTAAATGGGAACGAACTTATGGGTTTAATGATAAATACTTATGTCCCAGTAAAAGATCTACTGATCCTGATTGCCCGAATAGAGATTTTAATTTTTGTCCCTATTTGTCTTGTGTAGGGTGGGGGACCTGTGGAAAAACAGTGGATCAAGATATGATTATCGAAAGGTTGCCTACCACACCATATTGTAAAACTATGGAGTGTAACCCTGTGCATATTACCATTTCTAATCCACAGCACTTCATTGATAAGTTTGGGAATCTCTTTGGGTTTCAAAATATATGGTACAGGAGTAGATCCAGGAACAATAATATATGTAGGACTTGAAACTGAGACAGTAGTAACTCAAACTCATCAGGTTTTTCATTCCTTCTATGAGGAGATGAGTGTTGGGGATAAAATTCCCCATAATGTTAAGAACCTATTTATTGATTTGGCTGAGAGTATTGCGGGCAGTCTTAATGTAACTAATTGCTTTGTATGTGGAGGTACTAATATGGGAGACCAATGGCTATGGGAGACAAAAGAGATTTGGTACCCTGGTTCTGAGACATATGAACAACAGATACCTTTTCAGTCTTATCATCAAGTAAGTACTAGAAGTAAATCGGAATGGCGGTTAAAAACCCCCATTATAGGTCATGTTTGTTTAGCCAGGAAAGGGACAGTTAACTTGTAGGTAAGTTAACTTGTTTGGGACAGAAAGCCTATACTGCCGATACTAAAGATACTACTTGGTGGTCAGCTTCAAATGTCTCGGAGCCTACTAATCCATTTGCCAATTACACTCATTTAAAGGAGGTATGGTTTGACTTATCTGCTGGAAAGCCCCAGCAAATTTATACTGGATCTGTGGTAAGAAAGCTTATTCGGAGTTACCACAAGATTGGGAAGGGGCATGTGTATTAGGTGTGCTCAAACCATCCTTCTTCTTGTTGCTAATCGAAACAGGAGAGACCTTGGGAGTTAAGGTTTACGATGAAAATCATAAAAGGAAGAGAGCATCCTTGAATATAGGTAGTTGGGAAGATGATGAGTGGCCTCCCTAACGTATCATAAATTACTTTAGACCTGCTACTTTGGCAGAAGATGGCACCTATGGATATAGAACCCCAATATATATGCTCAACCGTATTATAAGATTACAGACAGTGGCTGAACTTACCAGTCACATGGTTAAACTGACGCATGTACCGACTCAGGTCTGGAATGGGTATAACCCAAGTAGTTGGTTTGTAAGTTGGTATGAGCAGCTTGGAGGGATTAAGGCATTAGGAGGAGGAGTAATATTCATTATATTCTTTTGTCTCTTTCTGCCCTGCCTAATTCCATTAGTGGTCAGATCTTTACGTAGTATCAGAGAGTACTATAGAAAGAAAGACATCTGCTCATGTAATGGCTGTCTATAGATATGATCCCCTAGCCCAAAGAGAATATATTCAGGATGAGGAATGTTGAAGGAGTTTTTAAGATGCTTACAAGGTCTGCTCTGGTTCAATGGCTACTTGAGAGATGTAGGTAAAACTGTGATTGGTGATTCATCTGGAATAATTTTGTATCAGAGGCATCAAAGAGGGGAATGTGGTGGAATTTCAGTGAAATGTAAATTTAGTAGGCCGAGATTTCCACGTGGCATATGTGTATGTTGTGTCAGTTAGTTAGCTACACGTAGCTAGGATACTGTCATCAATGTACTGAGCATGTACAGGAATGCAGGAACTGAAATTGCACTTATTTCCTTTGTCTTGGATGGGCCATGTGTTTTGACCAGATGTACAAGTCTATATTCTGCTCATTGATTGGTTAAAGGTATATGCGGGTGTAGCTATTAATGGGAGGAGTTATAGCGCTATATAAGGAATGTACACCATGTGTTGGTCTCTCAGATATTTTTGGAACAGGAGTTAATCTGAGGCCCGATCGGTATGTTAATAAAGACTTCTTACTTCCTGAGGACCTGCATCCATCTCTCTGTGTTTGGCTTCTGCTAGTTTACTCGGTAACAATATATCAACCGTTCGACAAGCGGGTTGATTGCATAAGGAAACTACCAATCAAACTTTCATTAGGATGTCTCTTCGCCAGATACTACTATCAGAACGTTAAAGCATCAAACATGATTCCCTGGAATGATGATGCCTGGAATGATGATGCCTGGAAGAAATTGGAAGAAAAGAGCTGAATTTATGAGATGTGAGTGAATAATGGTGCAAAAGGCCCATGTCTAAAGAGGTAAAATAATAATTCTCCAAAACTCTTGTACAGTTTGGAAAGTAACACAAAGTATCGCCTATTTGTCTGGATGTAAATATGTTAAAAGATGGTGGCAGATTAGCAGTAATGTCTCCTCCTGTCCTGGCTCCTGTACCCATTACTGCATTAGATGAAGGATGACGATCGCAGGACAGGTAACTGAAAAATAATGCTCGCTGCTGCCAAATAATCCAAAAACATTGTCTTCAAAACATTGACACGTATTTTGAGAAAACAAGCACATATCAGATATTCTTTTTTTTTTTTTTTTTTTTGTTGTGCATGTTATACATAGCAACGGCATACGCCACAACAGCGTGTCTGAGAATACACTTAGGTTGAACAGTGGCATGAGGAATCGCACAGTTTTTTATAATTATACAATCATCAGCTTGGTAAAGCAGCGAAGTCGTGAGAGTAAAGTGAAAAGGTCAGCGCTTAAACAATGCTAGGCTGGTGGTGCTAAAACATTTGGAAATTGCATATTTTTTATTATGATGACTTGCTAGCCACAATTTTTAAGTATATAATGGAAAGAGAACCCGATAAACATATGTCTTTAACCCCTTAAGGACCAAACTTCTGGAATAAAAGGGAATCATGACGTGTCACACACGTCATGTGTCCTTAAGGGGTTAAAAAACAATGAGACGACAGGCTAAGCTTTAAGTACTCTGACTGATAGCATATAAATGAGTAGCCAAGGTGAGTATCCAATACTTAAGCAGGGTTGCAGTTAGTGCCTGCCTATCATTCAGTGTTCTGCAATGAGCATCCTGATGTACACAAGATTTACAGGTTCACAGGTTAACAATAGACGCAGAACAGCGCATTTCAAGATTCACCATCATTAAACAGTGGCATGATATTTCTCACAATTTTTACATTTTGCGAGTGTAGCTAAGCAGTTAACATATCAGATATTTTAATGGTGATTCATCTTGGCATCCCAGATACGGCATGCCCCATAGTATTCAGAGATATTTCAGCTAGCTGATCAAGATGGGAATTGTAGTTTACACACAGTTGGGGTGCCAGCTATGGTTTGTCATGACTGGAACACATGTTTTTAAAAGCTACAGATGGGAAAAATAATATCCTAATGGTGCAGGATTTTAAGGTTTTCAAACCCAAATAAATCCCAGAAAACAGAATTCTGTCAGATTGGTCAGAGATATGGAACCGTTTGGCACTCCAGATGTTGTGGACTATATCTCCCATAATGCTCTTACAGCCATACTGCTGGCAAAGCATCATGGTAGATGCAGTCCACATCACCTGGAGGTTGCCTACCCATGCTATATGTATTCAAATACCTGATGCCGAGCTGCTGGCAAACCGCATTTCTCTTTGAGCTCACAACACTTCGACTATTGAAGCCCATGGAACAACGCAGTAGGAGGAGTGGCCCTTGACAGAGCCAGGAAGTGGGCAGGTGCTAGTGTTTGGGGGTTGGCTTAATTTAATGGAGCTTGGGGGCGGAGACAGGGAGTATAAAGAGCAGCCATTTTAGAATAGGGGCCATTTTAACCAGAGCCTTTCTTACCTGTAAATTGTGTCAGGTCGGCGAGGTTCTTTTTCTTTGTCGTTTCTGCAGGATTATGGCGTCGCTAGATGAGATTCTGGATGGTGTTCGGGCAGCGGTGAAGGACAGAGGACTGGATTGGCTTCATCAGCAGTTGGGGACTGCCGGGCCTGCTCCTGCGGTACCGGCCCGTCGACCGGCGAGGGGGACGAGACCACCTCAGCGTTTGAGCCCAGGCGCTGGGCCTGCAGCGCGGCGGAGGAGGAGCCCTTCAGCGGGAAGTGGGGTGAACGTCGGTCCGGGTGAGCCCCGGTCAACAGAGCCAGGCAGGCGCACGGCTCGCTCCGGTGGGCGCGGCGGCGGCCTGGCGAGGACGGCCGCACAGCGCATGGTGGCGGATGGATCTAAGCCACGCGGTTCCGCGGCTGGCAGGAGGAACGGTCCGGGCGGATCTCGGAAGACGGCCGGGGCGGAGGCCAGGCCGGCTGGGAGTCATATGAGCGGCGGCACGAAGCGGACACGTCCCGGTGAGTCAGCCACTAGTGCGAATGCTGGAGGGCAGGGGTGTGATGGTGATGGCGGATGTATGACGGCCCCTCAAGCCGTGGGGGGAGGCCAGGACAGCAGTGTGAGGGCAGGGACGTCTCAGGCTGAGGCAGGTCAGGGAGACAGATGCGGGGATAAGGGGACCTCACAAGGAGCGAGTGGGTCTGGGCACACGGCAGGCTGCCAGGATAGCGGAGATGAATCTGACATGGGGCAGACGGCCGAGGAGAGGCCTGGCTCGGCACTGACAGTTGAGGGACAGGGTGCTCAAACTGTTAAGCTGGTTCGGGATGTCAGCGGTAGGCGGGAGGGCCCATCTGGCCGCTCCCAGGGTCAGCTTCATGACAGGGAGGCCGCAGGGAGTGAGTGGAGAGCAGAACGACGCTTCTCTGGCGTCAGGCGCAGCGTTTCGAGGAGCAGAGCAAGGAGTTCAGGGAGCAGGGAAAGATCACCTGCGCGGAGCGGGTGCAGCTTGGCGGGCTCATGTTGCAGGAGGCGTGATTCCAGGGATAGCAGGAGGAGGAGTCAGCGGAGAAGATCGGGTTCGCCGGGAGAGAGGCCTAGTGATCGGTGGAGGGGATCATCTCGTGAGGGCAGTCGCCCTGCGAGACGCAGCGTTGCTGAGGAGGATTGGGAGGAACGTAGGGAGGAAAGGCGGGTGAGGAAGGTTCAGGACAGACTACCCAGATTTCCTTCTCCCTACAGGTCTCGGAGCAATACCCCTACGGTCTCGAGGCGAGTCCAGGCGGATGGGAGTCGGCGTCAACGGGATTCTCCGGTGCCTGAAAAGGTGGACGGAAGGACGGCGCCTCTGCTGCCAGCTACGGCCAGAGGTTCGAGTGGTGAGTTCCTACACACACGACACCCAGGACAGTTGTTAAATGATTTAAGAACATTTTTAGATTCTTGGTCTGGGAAAGAGGGGTCGCCTGCACAATTCGGGAAAGTGTGGGCGCGAGAGAGTAGTCGGGACATAGCTACAGGGCTCGGGGTTACACAGCTGTCCGCGCACGGCGGAGGTGAGTCGGGAGCGGGGGCTGATTTGTCTGGGTTGGAAGGAGGGGGTGAAGAGCGGGAGGTAGGTGATGTCCCGGATGCGGCGCGGCAGAATGTGCACGTGTCCTTCGCGGGCCCCCTCGGATGTCATTTAAAGGTGGAAGTGAAGGAAAAGATATGGAAAGGTGAGTTTGTGGAGATATTTTCCCTCCTTCCCCTAGAGGAGTTCTTAGACTTGAAGGAGGAGGATAAGAAGGATGCTAAAAAGGAGGAAGAGGAGAAAAGGCGGAGGTATCGCAAGATACCTAAGACCTTTGGGAATTGGTTGAGGGCCTTCTGCATTCTAGCTAGCGTAATCGGGGAGAAGGCTCCGGGGCGTTGCTCAGAATTATTCTGTTATTTGGATGGGATAGGTGATGCGTACCGAACCTACGGAGGTTTGGCGTGGTGGAGGTACGACGAACAATTTCGTCAGCGGCTGGCAGCGAATGCGAACATGCGGTGGGACCAAATGGACCTGCCGTTATGGATGCGCCTTATGATGGCCCAGAAGGCGGCGCCCTTTCCTGGGGCAGCCGGCACGGCCTCAGGGGCCGGGTCGGCTGGGCAAAAGAAAGGTTTCTGTTGGATGTTCAACGAAGGACATTGCAAATGGGGAAATAATTGCAGGTTCCGGCACGAATGCTCAGGCTGCGGGGGGTCCCCGGTGTCAACCGTTGCTTCAAAAAGGGTAAGTCTGGCGGGGGAAGCGGTCCCGCAGGGGCGGCAGCTACCGCAGCTCCCGTTGGGAGCGTCTCCGGTGAAAATAGACGTGATGTTGCCTTGGCTAAGGCGATACGTTAACAGGGAAGATGCTATTTTCTTGTGGCGGGGTTTTCGGGAAGGGTTCTTTATTCCCTACGTAGTTAGGGAACCTGGTACGTTGTGTGGGAATCTTAAGTCAGTGCGGGAACACCCAGAGGTAGTGAGGGACAAGCTAAGTAAGGAAGTGCAGCTGGGGAGGATGGCGGGGCCGTTCTCGGCACCGCCATTGCCCGATTTGCGAATATCCCCGTTGGGCGTGGTTCCCAAGAAGGAGGCAGGCAAATTCAGGTTGATTCACCATTTATCGTACCCGAAAGGGGCTTCGGTGAATGATGACATCGACACGGCTCTTAGCTCCGTCTCTTATACGTCATTTGACAAGGCAGTCGAGTTGGTTCGGAGGCTGGGGCATGGTGCGCTGATGGCAAAGGTAGATGTGGAAGCAGCATTTCGACTGCTCCCGATACACCCGGACTGCCATCATCTGCTCGGTTGCTGTTTTGAAGGGGAATATTTTGTTGATCTGTGCCTGCCTATGGGGTGTTCGATCTCGTGCGCCTATTTCGAGAAGTTTAGTACCTTCTTGGAGTGGGTTGTGCGGACGGAATCGGCAGAGGGTGCGGTGGTGCATTACCTCGATGATTTTCTTTGCGTGGGCCCGCGGGATTCGGACCGCTGTAAACAGATATTGGACGTGTTTCAGTGGGTAGCGCATAAAGTGGGGGTTCCCCTGGCGGAGGACAAGACGGTGGGGCCTACGACGTGCCTTAGTTTTTTGGGCTTAGAAATTGACTCCTGTAAATGGGAATGCAGGTTACCGGGGGACAAATTATCACGGCTGCGGGAGCTGGTGGCCACGGTAGGGAGGGCCAAGAAAGTGACACTGCGCGGGCTCCAATCGCTGGTGGGGAGCCTTAATTTCGCGTGCCGGGTCATACCCATGGGGAGGGTTTTCTGTAGGCGCCTCACACAAGCTACGAGTAAGGTGCGTCTGCCGTCACATTACATTAGGGTTTCGGCGGATATGAAGGCGGATTTAATGGTGTGGGACCGGTTCTTGCAGGATTTTAATGGAACGGTGATTTTTCGAGAGCCGGCGGCATCAGGGAAGGTTGTTGGTCTATACACCGACGCTTCTGGTAGCATAGGCTTTGGGGCTTACCTGGGGGGGTCACTGGTGCGCTGAGCCATGGCCGGAGGCCTGGAGGCAAAGCTCGCTGATTAAAAATCTAGCTTTTCTGGAGCTATTCCCGGTGGTGGTAGCGGTGAGTTTGTGGGGGCGGGTGTTGTCCAACAAGCATATTACATTTCACTCGGATAACATGGCGGTAGTACAGGCGATCAATAGTTTGTCGGCGTCCCCCCCCCCCTGTTTTGTGTTTGCTGCGGCGTTTTGTCCTTCTTTGTATGTCTTTTAATTTGGTGTTTAGGGCTAGGCACATCCCTGGTATGTTGAATGTGGTAGCTGATGCGCTTTCTCGTTTTCAGTGGGAACGATTTCGGGAAGCGGCGCCGGAAGCTTTGGCACAGGGGCAGGCTTGCCCTGGCGAGATGTGGCAGCTCGGGACCGCATGCTTGGGGAGTGTATAAAGAATTCCCTTGCGCCGAGCACTTGGTCAGGCTATGTCAAGGTTTGGAAAGAATGGGACGAGGCGGTACAGCAGGTAGGGGGTGACAGTTCGCAAGGGCAGAGGGTGAATGTGCTGTTATGGGTACTGTGTCGCTTGTTTGCTAAACAAGCGTCGCCGGCCGTGATAGATAGGTGCGTGTCTGCCATGGCGTTTTTGTTCAAGTTCAACGGGTGGGAGGACATTACGAAGAATTTTCTAATACGCCAGGCTTTGAAGGGCTTTAAGAAGGGTAAGAGGCTCGCGGACCCGAGGCGACCAGTGTCGTTTTCGGTCTTGCAAAACCTGTTAAGTGTGTTGATCGATCTGTGTAATTCCCCTTTCGAAGTGACACTATTTTCCGGGGCGTTTGTCTGGGCGTTTTTTGGGGCTTTTCGCATTAGTGAGCTGGTGAGTGCCAACAAGTCGGGGAACGGCGGTTTGATGTTCAAAGACGTGGTCGTAGGTAATGATCAGGTGCAGATGTGGCTGCGACGGTCTAAAACGGACGTGTACGGCAAGGGACGTGCGGTGGTACTGTATGAGTTGCCAGGGTCAGAGGCTTGCCCGGTGGCTTGTGGCAAAAGGTACTGTGAGGTGCGGCCAGAAGGTAAGAGTTGTTTCTTTTTACACGCCGATGGTTCAGCGTTGTCGAGATTTCAGTTTCTGCGGGTTTTTCGAATGGGTCTGCAGAGAATGGGCTTAGAGCCGAGTCAATTTGGGACGCACTCCTTTCGCATTGGGGCAGCGACGGAAGCTGCGCGTTTAGGTTTGGGGGACGAGCAGATCAAGCAAATAGGGAGGTGGGAGTCCGTGCGATTCCGCTCGTATGTAAGGCCTGATAAGTTGGTGTAATTGCTAGGGTGCAAGTATCTGGGGATGGGGACGTTGCCTTTGTTCTGCCACTAATTTTGTCTCTTTTCAGGTTTGAAAGTTTGGTTGCTGGGCCACTCGTATGTGTACTGGGCGGAGAAGAGAGCCGCAGTTCGCAGAAGCGGATCACAGCTGGGCTTTCCTTTGGAACGAGTGACTCTATGTTGGTTTGGTTTCAGGGGCGCAAGTTGGCAGAGTTTGTGTAATTTCTTGTTTCAGAAAGTGGTTGGTGGGTCGGTCCCGGATGTGGTATTGATTCATGGAGGAGGGAACGACTTAGGTGGGATTCCGCAAAGGGAATTGGTGAGAAGGATGAAAAGGGATGTAGATCGGCTGAGGGAGCTGGTTCCTGGCGTGGTGGTGGTGTGGTCAGAAATGGTTCCGCGATTTGCGTGGCGGCACGCCAGGGACCCGGCTGCAATAGCTCGATCGAGGGGTAAGGTTAATAAGATTATGTCAGTTTTTATTAGACGTTCTGGGGGCGTAGTGGTGCGTCACAGAGAGTTGGAGGGCATGTTACCTGGGTATTTCAGGAGGGACGGTGTACACCTGTCAGACGTGGGGAACGATTTGTTGAACCTTGGGTTCCACGAAGGTATTGAGCAGGCCCTGTTTAGGTGTGGTGGGGGTCGCACATGCGCTTAAGGAGGTCAAGCCATGTGCTGTGGCGGAACAGGGCATAGTAGAAATTGGAATTTGGCGTAGAGTTTGGACTGGACAGGCCGAGGTGTAGGCCTGATGGAATTAAGGACTGGTTGGTTCTAGCTCTTCGGTGGCGACGAACCTGTGGGTGTAGGGGTGTCTGAGGTACACCCCTACAGTTAACAATATGATGTGGGGCCTCTTTGGTAGGCCGTGTTTCAAGTGAATTGTTATTTGTTATATATTGTTCAATTGGTAGGGTCATTGTCAAGGGTACTGTGTGGGGGGTATAGTAATTTAATGTATAGTTGGACAATGACCCTAAATTATGTTAATTATGTTAATTTATGATAATTTAATTAATAATTTAATTAATAAAAGCTGTGGACTTTATACTCCAACAGAATTAACTGTGTCCGTGTCTTATTTAGTTTAAGGTTATAGTGCATGACGAATATCGTCTGTACAAAGGTTTATATAAAAGTTTCAGCACATGCCGAATAACGTCTGTGCAAATGTCATGAAGCCCATGGAACAACGCAGTAGGAGGAGTGGGCCTTGACAGAGCCAGGAAGTGGGCAGGTGCTAGTGTTTGGGGGTTGGCTTAATTTAATGGAGCTTGGGGGCGGAGACAGGGAGTATAAAGAGCAGCCATTTTAGAATAGGGGCCATTTTAACCAGAGCCTTTCTTACCTGTAAATTGTCCCACCCACCCTCCCTCGGTTTAGCAGTTCCGTTTCAGTCACAGCGGCGGAACAGGGCATAGTAGAAATTGGAATTTGGCGTAGAGTTTGGACTGGACAGGCCGAGGTGTAGGCCTGATGGAATTAAGGACTGGTTGGTTCTAGCTCTTCGGTGGCGACGAACCTGTGGGTGTAGGGGTGTCTGAGGTACACCCCTACAGTTAACAATATGATGTGGGGCCTCTTTGGTAGGCCGTGTTTCAAGTGAATTGTTATTTGTTATATATTGTTCAATTGGTAGGGTCATTGTCAAGGGTACTGTGTGGGGGGTATAGTAATTTAATGTATAGTTGGACAATGACCCTAAATTATGTTAATTATGTTAATTTATGATAATTTAATTAATAATTTAATTAATAAAAGCTGTGGACTTTATACTCCAACAGAATTAACTGTGTCCGTGTCTTATTTAGTTTAAGGTTATAGTGCATGACGAATATCGTCTGTACAAAGGTTTATATAAAAGTTTCAGCACATGCCGAATAACGTCTGTGCAAATGTCAAAACATTTCCAGAGAATAGTATTTTGCAGTAACCCATGAAGTTGGAAATGTTAATCTTCACTTTTATTGATTCACCCCAAAAGGATGTATATTAAGCATCTGTGAAACAGTGGAAGTTCTAAAATGACAAATACGTATTGGATCTTTATTCACTCATCAGGGAAATTAACAAGAATTAAAAACAGGCCAAAATCGCCAATTTGGAAAATTATTAGAACTCCGCTATCAAGGCCTAACATGTCCCAGAAACCTTACATCATTCAAACAGGATGTTTTTAACTACTATATGTGAAAAAATGGTATTCCTGCCTCCGTGCAAATATTCAAGACACTGACACTGAGCAGGATAAGAGAAACAAATACAATCTCTTTATTTTCCTGTCTGTGTAAAATGATCAATGTATAAATTAAAAACTATGAACAAATTAATGGGGTATAAAATGTTGTCATTTTTTTGATGTTGCTGAACACCAATCTACATGCGAAATTGCTGTAATATCCTGTGTTTATGTGTGATAGCTAAGCATTCCTCGTTTTAAATAAATTTTAGGCTAATCTGTTTACAACAAAATGAGCATGGCTGTGAAGGGTTAACACTGTGTATCACCTTATTATGTAAGCCCTTGTACTGAAACCAAGACCGTAAATAGCAAAATAACATCACGGGAAGTGCTAACTAAAATCAATAGAACTTTATTCAGCACAAGATAAAACAGGGGGAAAAAACGGGGGGGACACTTCCTTACGTGTTTCGGACCTCCAGGTCCTTAGACATAGGAATATCTCATATAGGTAATGAGCCCTTTTAAATCTCCCGCTAAACCCGATACAAAAGAAACTCCACCCCACTACTAAAATCTTAAAGGTGCACAAACCAGACCTAAAAAAACAATGTTAGCTCCATCTAGAGAGGCTACTGGCAAATATATTGGTGAGTATGGACAAAAACAACTCACATTAGAATGTTTATCCGGCTCAAGAAAAATAAACACATAAGAATAGTACTAAAAATATATAAGGAGGGGGAGAAGGGACAGACAATATTTAAAAGTTTTTTTTTAAATATATAAAAAAAATTAAATCATTTTATATACGCAAATCGAGACACAGAAAGGTAAATAAAAAATGAGTGAGTAATAAAAAACAAAACAAGCAAACAATCACTGTAGTTATTTGAGGAGAAAAACACACAATGTGTTTATATATTCCACTCAATAAGCAAAATATAAAATAATCAAAATATAAGGGAGCAAAATAATATATGAGTTAATCATAAAAATGTATACGGACGCTACATCTAATGTTGTTTAATCGTAATGACACCCCACTCACAGTTTATGCCATGAGGGTGTCTTGCATTCAAATAAAATATCCAAAACACTTCTCTCCTGTTGAGGATATATTTGAGATTACCTCCTATTTTAGAAGTAAATTATCTCTATATGCTTTGAAAGGAAAAATAGGAAATATCACCCCTATCATATGCCTCAAAGTGGCGACTCACAGGGAAATTGACATTTTTCTTATTGAGGTCCAAAATATATACCCTAATGCGCTCCTTAAAGGGACACTGTAGGCACCCAGACCAGTTCAGCTCATTGAAGTGGTCTGGGTGCATTGTCCTATGTTACTTAACCCTACAGTGGTAATTATTGCAGTTTCTGAGAAACTACAATAATTACCTCTGAGGGTTAATTCCAGATAGCCACTAGAGGGACTTCTGGAATCAAAACAGATCTTTGGTCCATTATCTGACGCTATCTGATTTTTCCACATAGGAAAGCATTGATTAATTCTAGTGTGAGTACAGCCATTGCCACCTACGTGCATTAGGTCTCCTCCGCCGGCTGACTTCGCTGGGGGAGGAGGCTGGACGGAGCCTGACCCAACACCGAGGGACATCGGCGAAAGATTCAGGCAAGTGGCTGAGGGTTTTTTAACCCCTTCAGCCATGCGGGAGGGCGGGTGCGAGGGAGGGCAGCACTGTAGGATTCTACAGTGCAAGGAAAACAGCTAAAGTTGTTTTGGTGACTATAGTGTCCCTTTAACTCAGGATCACAGAGAACCTGGTTCGTCTCTTTTTAAGATTGCAAATTAACAAAAAAGAATCCTTGTTTATTCCCAGTGGTAGACCTGCTAAATCTACTATTGCTAACTGAGTCTTTGCTGACTGCTTTTTAAACTCCGTATTATTCACTCTTCAAAGCTTTATGTTTGCAGATAAAGGTTGGCCTATGTTTCAGCAGTTTCATTAGCAGTGATAAACGAGAGGTCCACTTACCCTGCTGCTGAACTCCAAACCAGCTGGCTTCTGGCTGTCAATAAGGGAACGGTTTTTCTATGTTACTGTGTCTCATTGTGCCCCTGGGAATATCTGAATCATGATACTATCTATCAATACAGGAAATGATCACGATCTCACTCTATTTCTGTTCTTGTGTCCAGGCGCTTTCAGTAGAATTTACTACAGAAGGATGTTCATTCATAGCCAGACAAATGCGGCTTCTGCAATGTTGCGGTATTACAAACGTAATGGACCAAGTCAAGTATTAATACCTTCTCACAACAGCATTAGAGCTTGCATGTGGATAATATGGAAAAATGCAAATCTACTTTATTGCAACAAAATACGTAAAATCCAAATTATTATGCAAATTATATTTTTCTCATTTACCTAAATAAGTGATGTAAATATCAGTCAGCATAATTCTCATGTTATCAACTATTACAATTCAAATTTTATTGAACAAACCTAATGATAACAGTAATTTTTTTAAACATAAACTTACAATGCACTGTTCCAAATTATTACGCACAGTAAGTTACAAAACACTTTATAGGTTGTAAAGAACTGAAAATTTTCATTTGTTGTGTTTGCAGCATATTTACTGAAATCAAAAGCTATTTCAATCAAACTTATAACAACATTTTAACTTTTTAAACATTTTAACAGGTCATGTTACATTTTAACATAGTACCCCTTATTTGATAGCAGCTTCACAAGTCTTGCATCCATTGCACTTATGAGTTTTTGGACAGTTTCTGCTTGAATTTGTTTGCAAGATGTCAGAGTAGCCTCCCAGAGCTGCTGTTTGGATGTAAACTGCCTCCCACCCTCATAGATCTTTTGCTTGAGAATGCTCCAAAGGTTCTCAATAGGATTGAGGTCAGGGGAGGATGGAGGCCACACCATGACTTTCTCTCCTTTTATCCCCATAGCAGCCATTGATGCAGAGGTATTCTTTGCAGCATGAGATGATGCATTGTCATGCATGAAGATGATTTAATTACGGAAAGCATAGTTCTTCCTTCTGTACCAGGGAAGAAAGTGGTCAGTCAGAAACTCCACATACTTTGCAGAGGTCATCTTTACACCTTCGGGGACCCTAAAGGGGCCGACCAGCTCTCTTCCCATGATTCCAGCCCAAAACATGACTCCACCTTGTTGGAACAGGGTGGCCGTCCACCAACCATCCACTACTCCATCCATCTGTACCATCCAGGGTTGTGCGGCACTCATCAGTGAACAGGACTGTTTGAAAATTAGTCTTCATGTATTTTTCTGCCCAATGCAGCCATTTCTGCTTGTGAGCATTGGTTAGTGGTGGCCAAATACAAGGTTTATGCACAGTTGCAAGACTCTGGAGGACTCTACAACTTGATGTCCGTGGGACTCCAGAGGCATCAGCAGCTTCAAATATCTGTTTGCTGCTATATAATGGTATTTTAGCAGCTGCTCTCTTGATCCGATGCATGGATCTGGCAGAAATCTTCCTCAATGTGCCTTTATCTGCACAAACCTGTCTGTGCTCTGAATCAGCCACAAATCTTTTAATAGTGCGATGATCACGCTTACGTTTTCGTAAAATATCTAATGTTTTCATACCTCGTCCAAGGCATTGAACTATTTCACTCTTTTCGGCAGCAGAGAGATAATTTTTCTTCCCCATATTGCATGAAAATGGTGCTCTGCTTAATACTGTGGAACACCCTCCTTTAATAGTTTTTCCTTAAATTGGGCTCACCTGGCAATCTAATTATCACAGGTGTCTGAGATTGTTTTCAGTGATCAAAAGAGCCCAGAGACACAATGCCATCCATGAGTTAAACTGAAAAACAAAATATTTAATCTTTGTGACACTTAAATAGAATTTGCATAATAATTTGGAACAGGGTGAAAAGCTGTAGTAAAATTCTAGCATAATATTACATCATGGGGGGCGGAGCCTGACACGGACCGGAGCGGCCGCACATTACCGGAGCTCCGGTGCAATCTACTGCAATCTGCAGAATCCGGAGAAAACTCACATCACCCACAGCCGCACAACCGGGCACTGACCTCGGAGTACCACACCGACCCGCCGATGCCGTTTCTCCTGACACCCGGCTCCAAAACGAAACGCCGAGGCGGCAAGGCCTGCAGGACGAGAGGGCAACCTCAGACCCTTTCGGGAACACACTGGCCCTGGAACGTCCCAGACTTTGAGGACTGGCACCCCGACACACTGAGCTCAGGTGAGATGGGCCGCAAGATGCAAAAAACGCCCCAAAACATCACAAAGCCACAGCGTGATATAGGCCAAATGCTACAGGCCTCAAACGCAGTAAAGGCCCAAACTCCCAGAGACACATCCCCACAGCCCTCAGAGGAAGGGGAAACACAGGACAATCCACAACCCAGTCCCCAGCACCCAACACCCACATGGAAATCGGACACTAGCGCACCGGCCTCCAAAAGTGACATACAGGCCATGCTGACAGGCCTCCAGCAAAATCTCAAACACATGTGGGAAGCAGATCTAGCAGCACTTAAATTGGACGTACACGCGGTGTCATCGCGCACACAGGCAATCGAAGTAGAGGTCAAGGGACTGAGGGAGAACTACCTAGCCCTAGGGGAGAAAGTGCGGCACTTACACACCGCACAAATGACAATGGCCAGGCAAGTTAATCTCCTGGATGACAGAGGGCGCCGCAAAAATATTAAAATCCGTGGGGTGTCAGAATCAGTGCCCCTGGAAGAGCTGCCACACTTCGCTAGATGCCTGGCGGCCACACTTTTACCAGCCAAGCAGACAAAAACATTCCAATTTGACGGGATCTATAGGATAGCTAAGTCCCCACAAGCACCCACCTCAGCTCCTCGGGATGTAATCCTAAGATGCCAATCAATGGCGGACAAATTGAGGCTAATGGCAGCAATACAAGGGCAGACCCCATTCGACTTCGAAACATGCAAAATCTCCTTCTTCCAGGACTTGAGCAGAGCCACACTACAATGGCGCAAAAGCATGCACCCGATCACCAAGCAACTCCAAGCGGCAGGTATAGCCTATAGATGGGCGACCCCAGGAACTCTCTGGATCACCAAGGACGACAAGCACTTCAAGGCCACCGAACCCACGGAGGGCCCAGCACTGATGACTGCCCTGGGACTACCAAACACCGCAGCGACTATGGGGACACCAATAGACCTTCAGCCTGAGACTTCCGAAGCTGACATAACCGTGACTCCTGGAAGAGGCAGGGGTGCTAAACCCAAGACCTGAGAGACATAATTAATCCGCAAGCCGAATAGGCTTCAGTTCGAACACTTTATATCTCTTAAATGTTTTGTGTAACTAACTCTGTTTTTTCAAATCATATACCGTTCTCTATTTTTCTCGTTCTCACAACTGTTGCAGTACGAATGAGGCTCGCCAGAGCCAACCACCTTTGCTCTGACAACACCTCGCCCCCCCCTCTCCCTGGGGTTATAGGGAACTGATAGCAAGGGCGACTTAACCACACGGACCGGCGTCAGACAAGTCGAATAGGTTGCCAACCAAAACCAGGAACCGCACAGGTTCAACCTGATCCTGTCATATTGTAGCGACCTGGTACCACCTAGACATACCAGCCATACCTGTGAACAGATTTAGCGACTACACGCAGCCACCAATAGGGGGGAAAAAACAAAACAAAAAAAAGGGCACCTTAAAACTCCCTACATGCCATGCACACGGGTGCACCTAATAACCTTAGTCAGGTATGAACATGAGAGCGGACCCAAAACTAGAAGGGACACCCACAGAGGGACCCAACGACCATCATGGTCCGTTCCTAGACCTAAGCGCAGAAGGGTCACATCATAAACCCACATCCTCGGGACATAGGGCAAGACGTTAGACATAGCACTCAGTACTAGTAATTCCCACCCTCTCCCCGCAGCTTGCAACCCGAAAATATTAGGGGTGACACTAGCAAATAGGTACCCTTTAACATACCAATTACAAGACTTGTATTACTCATTATAACATTGAGACCAATTATAATTATAAAATGTTTGTGAAGCGATTCTAGACATCCATGCACATGTTGTTTACTGCTTCGATATGTACAGGCTTTTGTGACCTTACACTTATGTTTATCATTATCATTCTCACATTCGAAAAATAAAGATTTACCAAAAAAAATAATATTACATCATGGTACTAGAATAAAGAGCTGAAACTGATCAGCCACAACATTAAAACCACTGACAAGTGGAGAATCCTACTGAAATTCTTATCCAGACAGTTTGGAAACAGGATCCTACACCGGCACTTAATGTTATGGGTCGCAAGAATAAAAAGTCCAGGTTGGATAAGGTGCCCACAAGATGAGATATTGGTGACCTCCTTCGACGCTCACAGTAGAACGCATGGCCTAATATGACTCTGCAAGATGACGGATCCTCCTACTCATCAGAAGACTTCACCACGGTTCTGGAAGCAGGTGCGCCCTGTAGTAAAATAACTGGAGCACAACCTACCTCTGCTGCTGAAGATCGAGAGCTGGTTACAGCAACCATGCAGTGTTAATTTTGTCGACTAATAATCTTAGTCGACTAACATTTTTTTAGATTTAGTCGACTAAAACAATTCAGATGACTGAAATACGACTAAAACTAAATTGAAATTTGCCGCCAAAATTAACACTGCACAGAGGGGCTGTGGAAGGGGCAAAACAGACAGACCAGGGCTTGGGAGAAAGACATCTAGAGGGAGTGGGAGGACACAAAGAGACACAGAGGGGCTGGGAAAGAGGCAAAAGAGACAGATAGAGGCTTTTACTAAACCCATTAGATTTTAGTTGTGTCGACTAAAATCTCCAGAATATTTAGTCGACTAAAACTAAAACAATTCAGATGACTAAAATATGACTAAAACTAAAATGGCTTTTTAGTCAAAAGACTATGACTAAAACTGAATTGATTTTTGTCGACAAATTTAACACTGCAAACCTGCTTAAATCAATGCTATGGGAACTCCAATATTGCAGCTGGCATCTCACAATTTAAGACAGCCATGGAAAATGCCACCACGAGAATTACAAACATGGATGATACAAATGGTGTTCAAGACACAAAACTGGCTACTGTGGAGCAGAGGCTGGAGGAAATACAGCTGGCTCAGTGAGCCATGGAGGCCCAAGTGGAGACACTAAAAGATCAAAGAAGACGCTACAATTTGAAACTAAGGGGCATTCTTGATGCAATTGGTACAGAGGAGCTGCCACACTACATCAGAAGACTTTTTGAAACACTGATGTCGCCCAAACAGGATTGAAAATTGATGGCATGTTCCGGCTACCTAAGTCATCAACTGCTCTTGCCACAGCTAAAACTGACCTAATTGTCCACTTTAAGACCATTCAGGACAGGACCCTGTTCCTCATGGTGGTACGAGGGAAAACATCCCTCATTTCCTTCGTCAGTACCAGATTATCATTCATTATAGTATGGGTGGGGGTAAATTCTCCAGGGGTTAGCAACATGCCCCACGAAAGCCATTAGTTGTGTTTTACTTGTATGTTCTACTTCTTGGGAAAAAAAGAGAAAACACTCTCTTATCCCTCTACTTATCTTCAAAATGTAATTTTACTGGTTACGATGTGCATATTGTATCATACACCTGACAATGTTACTATTGACTTTGTACTTATAAGTGAAGTAAGGTAGAAATAAAAAAATAAAATAAAAAAAAAACACTGACAAGTGAAGTGAATAACATTAATTGTATTACTAACAAGGCACCTGTCAAGGCGTATGATATATTAGGCAGCAATTGAACAGTCAGTTTTTGAATTTCATTTGTTGGATGCAGGAAAAATGGGCAAGTGAAAAGATCTTATTGAGTCTGACAAGGAACAAATATTGATGTATCTCAGCGCTCTAAAATGGCAAGTCTTGTGGGGTGTACCTGGTACCTACAAAAAGTGGTGCAAAGAAGAACAACCGGTGAACCAGCATCAGGGCCATGGATGCCCAAGGCTCATTGATGAACAAGGGGAGCAAAAGCTAGCCTGCCTTGTCCTAACATACAGAAGAGCTAGTGTAACACAAAATGCTGAAAAATAAAATGATGTCCATGACAGAAAGGTGTCAAAACAGATGTACACCTTTAATTGGAACGTAAGCATCAGAACTGGATCATGGAGGAATGGAAGAAGGTTGCCTGGTCTGATGAATTTAGATAATGCGGATGTCCAGTTTAGTGTGTGTTGATTACCTAGGAAAGAGTTGGCAGCAGGATACAGTATGTGAAGAAGGCAGGCAATGGAGACAGTCTACTGGGAAACCTTATGCCCTAACATTCATGTGGATGTTACTTTGACACGCACCACCTACATAGAGATTGTTGTAGACCACGTACACGCCTTCATGGCAATTTTGGTCCCAGTTGACAGTGACCACTTTCAGCAGGATAATGCGCCCTGCCACACAGGAAGAATTGTTCAGGAATCATTTGAGGAACATGATGTTGCCTAATCCAATTGAGCATCTGTGGGATGTGCTGGAACAACAAATCCATCTTGGTGTCAGATACCACAGGACGCTTTCAGAGGTCTTGTGGAGTCCATGCCTCAATGCATTAGAGCTGTTTTTGCAGCACAAGGGGAACCTACATGATATTAGGCAGGTGGTTTTAATGTTGTTGCTGTTCAGTTTATATATGCTGTGACCGAAAGCAAGGAATTGTGCTGGAGGGAATCTATATACCTAATAACCAATGTGTGAGCGCTAAAATCCCATGCAGATAATATGGCAGAGTTCAAAAATACAATACACAAAAAATTGTGAAAAGCAAAACAATAATTACCAAAAAGAACGCGCTAAATTAATCTGTAAATACAAAGAAACAAATAATGGTGCAGACCATCTGATAATAATAATATGGGGAAAAGGAGTTATATGTATAAAAAACTCACATGTCCCAGAGCCCTATCACCCCTGGCTCTGGGTTTGAAATGCTCCTTGGGAGAGGGGATATTCCCACACTGCAGGGTAGTCAGGAGGATATGTTCACTGATGATTCTGTTGTGCTGTGTATAAAAGGAAGAAGGGCAGGACCCCCAATTGAATAGTATCACAATTAGGTTTATTGTATAAAATAGGTTAAAAACCCTTACTTTGGATGTGGTGGGTATGAACTCGCAGAGTCACCCACATAAAAGCATAAAACACATATACTCGAAAACGCTTCCTGGTTGTAGTCCGGTCACGTGATCGCTTCCGGGTCCGCCCTCCAATGACGTCCGTGTGACGCGTTTCGCCCGCCTCCACAGGCTTCTTCCGACAACGTCATGGGGTTCCAGTCTTCTTTTTAAGTTCATAGTGCCGCCCTCCTCTCACCCCATTGGCCGGGGGGCGTGGTTTCGCACAATCTTTTTTTCTCTCAATCATTCAATTACACAATTGTAAACTTCATAGACTTAACCCCTTCCAGCAACCACACTAAATCGATTATATTCAGTGCCACATATTAAAAAGACAGAATCATCAAAGTGATGTTAATCACAGTTATTTCAAATACATACATAGACCATATCTAAATTATTCCACATAGTAATTCTACAGGGCTTTATCAAAGAGACATCTTCTTACTCCATTAAATTAAGTTTTTATAGGTATACATAATAGACATTATACAAGGGTAATTCATTCTAAATAAAAATTACACATTATATCAAAGTGATCAATTCTAGACAGCAGGAAAAATCTTCGCTTTTCCAGTATCCCTTAAAGTAGACAGTACAAATCTATATTTATACCCATTTCAAAAGTACTCAATTCCTATACTTAATACAGACTGAGAATTTTATAAGGTGCCTGCTGATTGAAAAAGGAGAAGTTGGAAAAGGACAAAAAGAAGCATTATAATTTATTCACAGAAAATGACAGATTTCAAATTCTCCATTTAAACCCCTAGGGAACAGCGATTTCAATTTAAACACCCACCTCATTTCTTGTTTTGACAATTTATTGTCCAGATTTTCACCCCTCCAATTTCTACTAACTCTTTCTATCCCAATAAATTGTAATTTGGTAGCATCTCCCTGATGTTTGTGAATGAAATGGGAGGATAGGGGGTGCTCCTTGAAACCTCTTTTTATGTTACGCACATGCTCCTCAATACGGATATGCACTTGCCGAGTGGTTTTGCCGACATAGTGCATATTGCACGGGCATGTAAGAACATAAATGCAGTTAGTAGTGTGACAAGTTATCAATTGTTTCACACTATATACTTGTTGTGTATTTCCCCCTACCAGTTCTTTTTTAACACACTTAGTGGCTCCCGTGGTTCTGCACGCCAAGCAGTACCCGCATTGGAAAAAACCCACATCTTTATTGAGGAAGTTCTTATTTGAATTTTCTTGTTTAAAGCTACTCTTTACCAGATGGCTCTTAATACTTGGTACCCCCCTGTAGATGATCCTTGGTTTTTTCGAAACTATCTTTTCCAACAGGGGGTCCTCCTTTAAGACAAACCAATATTTATTGATTATATTTTTTAAATCCTTATTCTTCCCTGAATAATCAAAGATTAAGGAAACTTCGTTCTTGTTAATATTCTTTCTATTTTTATTTGTAATCTTTTTGCTTGACTTATCTAGTAGCCTTTTCCTGTCTATTTTCCCCACTTCCTTATGGGCCTTATCCAGTAGAGTCCTAGGGTAGTGTTTGGCTGTGAATTGTTCTACTAACTTGCCAATCTGGCTTCTTTTTGTCCTTTTCCAACTTCTCCTTTTGCAATCAGCAGGCACCTTATAAAATTCTCAGTCTGTATTAAGTATAGGAATTGAGTACTTTTGAAATGAGTATAAATATAGATTTGTACTGTCTACTTTAAGGGATACTGGAAAAGCGAAGATTTTTCCTGCTGTCTAGAATTGATCACTTTGATATAATGTGTAATTTTTATTTAGAATTAATTACCCTTGTATAATGTCTATTATGTATACCTATAAAAACTTAATTTAATGGAGTAAGAAGATGTCTCTTTGATAAAGCCCTGTAGAATTACTATGTGGAATAATTTAGATATGGTCTATGTATGTATTTGAAATAACTGTGATTAACATCACTTTGATGATTCTGTCTTTTTAATATGTGGCACTGAATATAATCGATTTAGTGTGGTTGCTGGAAGGGGTTAAGTCTATGAAGTTTACAATTGTGTAATTGAATGATTGAGAGAAAAAAAGATCGTGCGAAACCACGCCCCCCGGCCAATGGGGTGAGAGGAGGGCGGCACTATGAACTTAAAAAGAAGACTGGAACCCCATGACGTTGTCGGAAGAAGCCTGTGGAGGCGGGCGAAACGCGTCACACGGACGTCATTGGAGGGCGGACCCGGAAGCGATCACGTGACCGGACTACAACCAGGAAGCGTTTTCGAGTATATGTGTTTTATGCTTTTATGTGGGTGACTCTGCGAGTTCATACCCACCACATCCAAAGTAAGGGTTTTTAACCTATTTTATACAATAAACCTAATTGTGATACTATTCAATTGGGGGTCCTGCCCTTCTTCCTTTTATACACAGCACAACAGAATCATCAGTGAACATATCCTCCTGACTACCCTGCAGTGTGGGAATATCCCCTCTCCCAAGGAGCATTTCAAACCCAGAGCCAGGGGTGATAGGGCTCTGGGACATGTGAGTTTTTTATACATATAACTCCTTTTCCCCATATTATTATTATCAGATGGTCTGCACCATTATTTGTTTCTTTGTATTTACAGATTAATTTAGCGCGTTCTTTTTGGTAATTATGGAATCTATATACCTCCCCAGATTTTGCAAGGATCCTACTTTGTGTAATTAGCCCCAGGGAAATGTGTTATGTTAAAATGAATGTTGCACTTTAAATATGTGTATATTTGGGCCCTGGGGTGGAGTACTTGGAGAGTAGGGTGGGCCAGTGCTCCACTCCACATTTTGGAAGTTGCTTGTAACCTACAGGTGAGAAGTCCAGTTCCAGAGTTTGAATCCTAATTTAACTCACCTGAAAAGGATTGTCAATTACCAGTGCTATTAAGTACTCCCCTGCCAAGGAAGGAGGGAGATTGTGTTTGGTTTCTGTGAGTGGAAACAGAGAGCTGAAAACCCTGAAACAGTAAGGTTGTTTATATTTATGTTTATGTTGGGAAATGGACAAGCCATCCAACCCAGTTAGCTAATTATTTTGTTTAGTCAGTGCTCAGAAGAGCAAGGCTTTTGTTTTATATATTTTTGTTACCTTTATACCTTACTGTGCATTTATTTTGGAACCACAATAAAAGAGCAAGTCCTTTTACCTCATCCAGCGTGTGAAGTGTCTCTAAAGCCTGAAAAGACTGTGTGTAACACCCCAATCCCAGGACAAGGTACCAAGGGAAAGGAGTACTTTTGTCACAATGCCCTATATGAATGTCTAAAGGGTGAGCAATACAAAGGGACATGAAGCATATTTAACAATAACAAAATTCCTCACACACACACACCACACAATTTCCAATATATTCAATTTCCACCACCAAGACTCAAGCAGGAGACTGTGGGGTACAGAGGTAGAGTGAACAAGAAAGTTTGAACGGAAAATTAGATCCATGTGCTACAGCCTCAGGAATAAAAGCTACAGAAAAGTAAGGTGGGCAGTAGAGACTGGTGGAGAGACAGCAATGAAAACTAAAAGCTGGTGGAAAAGGAAAGAGAGACAAGTGCAACATGAAACAGAGAAAACCATTTCAAAAAAGTCTGTTAAAGGGAAAATCTAGAGAGTTTAACCCCTTAAGGACCAAGCTTCTGGAATAAAAGGGAATCATGACATGTCACACATGTCATGTGTCCTTAAGGGGTTAAAGAGGTGTGAAAAGAGTCTATGAAGGTGGGCATGATCAGAGTCAAATATATAACTTTTTTTTAGAGTGGAATAAATCCGTGCAGCGGATCACTTTGTTCTGTGCGAGGAGCCTGAACTCTGCATAGTCCTACCCCACAGACTGAGCACAGTGATCTGAGCACTACCCACAGAGGAGAGGGCTATGACGCAGATAGAGTGCCACTGGGTCCATTGACTGAGCTTCCAGGAGGGCAGGCTCCTCAGACGACTCTCCCCAAATTGCACTGCAATCCCATTGTTTAGAAAAAGTTAATTGTAGATTATGCTAGCTTTAGTGTACCTATAATCTTAATTTTATTAATGACAGGAGGCGAGTATTTGCTTAAGTCTCTCTTTACTAGAACTCCACAGCAGCACAGAAAAAACAACCAATCAGAAAAAAGTTAGGTACTATAAAACTCCCCTCCCCATGCATCATTTCCTCTTTCAAGCTGCGACAAAACAGAATAAAAGGCAGAAAACATAATGGGGAAGAAACGAAGTCCTAGATACGATGAATACAACGATGTCCACCACCCGAGAAGAACTGCCAAACCAGATCTTGATGGACTGTAAACTGAAACGAGAGAAAAAAACAGAATCGACAGGTTGATTATCCAATGAAAGGCACTCTGAATAAACATGTGTGCACCCAATGTAGCAACCAAAATTACCTTAAAATGTAGATATCCCAACCCTACTTATGAAAGAAAAGACATAAGAGCAAGCAACAGGTAGCAGAGACAACAAGCAGAGTTGCATACGTACCTGATTAAACCAAACTATAAACATAGAACAAGGGAGGGATAAAAATGGGTGGGAAATACTCGCCTCCTGTCATTAATAAAATTAAGATTATAGGTACACTAAAGCTAGCATAATCTACAATTTTATAACATGACAGGAGGCTTCGTATTTGCTGTTTCAACGCTCAGATCACCAATCCAACGCTGGTTGTGTCGCTGGTACCTATTCCAGGAGATAGCAGAGTAATCTTAATTGTACTTACCAACTGCGAAAACGACAGTAGACGAATCAATGAAGATGTCAGCCGATGAAGCATCTCAAAACACAGAAAAAACACCATCTGCTGATAGATCCAACAAACTTGGTGTTGTCACCCGCTTCCTAGCGGTTGGGACCTGAGCTTGCAAGCTGACCTATCAGCTATTTTCCTGTAGTTGTAAAATAACGAAGGTCTTTTGCGGATGCAAGGCCGCGAGAAGAAACTGCCACCATGTCTCAACTCTTGATCTGTAGGGTGGTTCCTCCGATCGTGTCAGGGTCATCCGGCGACGCGGTCTTGCAGGTAGATCCCCAATCGCAAGGAATGCGTCTAAGTCCACCACCAAGATGCAATATAACCGAGTATGATCCTTCGTTCTCTCCTGGTCTACCTGGTGAGATGTCTCATCCGAGAATAAATCTGTAGTGCCTGCGAGAGTGTTGTCAACTAGCCGTATCCTAAGTGATTCCGACATTCCAAATGGGCTGTGTAATCCTCGGACTCTGTAGAGAAAAGATTCCAAAAGGACGTCCAGTCATGGTTCCGAACTGAACTCGTGTGGAGGAACAGTGGCCGCCTATTTTCTGGAATAGTGAATCCCAGAAATATTCAAAGGGATGGAGAGTGCAAACCGGAGTGCAGATTTCCATCCAGGTATGTCCTCGCCTAAGAGTGAAAGGTGTCTGTGTAGAAGTCGGGGTACCCCAGGTACTCTCACAAGGTCTCGTAGGTCTCCTCGACGGTAGTTGAAGAGTAGGTTAGCGTGAATCAAAAAAACAGAATGGCTCCCGCGAGGGGTAAATGGCTAATAGACGGAGGACCCACCAACTCCGAATCCTGTTTACCAGGTATGCGTTCCGAGGAGATGGGGCCGTCCTGCCCCCTTCTCCCAAGATCGTAATGACCAGGGAACTCCAGCCAACCGGGATGTCCGGTCTTACCATGTGAACCATGTGTACGGTTACCTAGAGACCGGATAACCGGCCTTCCTTAATCTAGGTACCTGAGCAAGGCATTGTACTTTCGGTCCATGAAGGTTTCCGTAGCTCCTGTCATCTTGATATGGGAGAAACGGTCTGTGCGGTTGGTCCGCAATAGTCTGGATATCCAAAACAGAAAGCAGATTTCCGATTTATAAGGTGCAGAAAATACCAAAAACCTGCACTCTCGTAATACCTGAGGCCATCCGTTAGCCGTACTATCTCCAGTAGTGTGTGTACCTAAGTGATCCGGACCCAGTAGAGCCCTCACGGGAGATAGAATAGAGGGATCCAGACTAAAATTTCTATCTTGTATGACTAGGCAGTCCTCTATAACGAAATCAGTAGTACGGGCGTCAGATCCAATTGAATGCAGGAGGGACGCCCCTCTATGTAGTCATCGATGTCTTGCACAGGTACAAGCCTGTGTGATGGGCGAATGGCCGGCCCTGTAGAGTGTCGAGTGTATGAGAGAGCCGCGTTCTCTTCTAATGTGATCGACTAACGTGATAGCGTCCGGCCGATAGCCTGAGCGGGCCGCGCCCGTTAATAACCAAAACAGTAGGGTTTACATCCGTGACCGGTTCCTTCTATGAGAACGTGTCCTCCAAACATGTACTCTGTATCCAGCCCAGTATTCGGCCGAGGTTGAGGGAGGGCTGTGTCCTCCAATAACAAATCAGTGTCCGTCCTGTATCTGAGAGGGGTTCGCTCTCTGTTCCTGAAAATAAAGTATTCTTGAATCGGGATGATGGAGGGCCGCACCCTCCTGTGGTCCAAACTAGAGTCCCTAGAGACTCAGGGTGACCCATTGCAGGGTACACCCAATACCAATATCAGTATAAGGCTGATGGAAATCTACGGAAGAAAACCACAATGAAAAAGAAAAACTACCAACTGTCCGCCCGGATCCCGTGCGCGCGCGCGGGGTCCAGGACGACCGTTGGTAGCCGGAGGAAAGCTGGAGACGTTCTCCGCAATCCACAAGCGCCCGGGAGGTCGGGGGAGGTCAAGTCAGGCCTCTCGACGACCCGAGCGAAAGGAAAAAGAAGTTACGAAACGAAAAAATTAACGTAGATGTAAAAGACAAGGAAAAAGCACCGCGTTCTCCTTAGGTGTCTGAGCACCGATCCTTGCCTGTGCGAAGTCTTCCTTGGAGATGTATGACCGGGTTCCTTATAAAAAACCCTGCCCTTCAGGCATGAGGTTTAGGGCCTTCACCCTACCCACCATATTCAGATGGCCGTATACTGGTTTCCTCTTGGATAGATTGGCAATGGTGCCTGTCTGGACACCTGCCTATTTCCATGTCACTGGTGGGCACCGGCATTTCCTCAGTGATATTCCCCCAGGCCTAGAAGGGGTTCGGCACCCAGACATAACAGGCCGTCTTAATAGGTACCGACATTCTTAATAGGCACAGACATAGCAGGCCGCACTTATGGGCACAGACATAGCAGGTCGTACTTATGGGCACAGACATAGCAGGCCGATCTTATGGGCACAGACACAGCAGGCCGATCTTATGGGCACAGACATAGCAGGCCGATCTTATGGGCACAGACATAGCAGGCCGTTCTTATGGGACAGACATAGCAGGCCGATCTTATGGGCACAGACCTAGCAGGCCGATCTTATGGTCACAGGCATAGCAGGCCGTTCTTATGGGCACAGACATAGCAGGCCGTTCTTATGGGCACAGACATAGCAGGCCGTTCTTATGGGCACAGACATAGCAGGCCGTTCTTATGGGCCCAGACATAGCAGGACGTTCTTATGGGCACAGACATAGCAGGCCAGTCTTATGGGCACAGACATAGCAGGCCATTCTTATGGGCACAGACATAGCAGGCCGGTCTTATGGGCACAGACATAGCAGGCCGTTCTTATGGGCACAGACATAGCAGGCCAATCCTGGGTTGTGTATTATTGTTATATTATGATAACATGTTATTCAAAATAGCGCCCTCCGATTCCGTAGCGCGTTACAATGGGTATTGAATGAGTAATGGGGACCTCCTAGTTCCAGTGGAGGTCCCTAAGAATAGTAGATTCTGAGAGCATCCTGTGACATAGGATCTCTAGACGCCAACCCATTAGGCAGTGTAATGCCGTGTGAATAACCTGAACCGGGACTGGCAGTCCCTAGATGCCCAGCAGGCAAATAGTGGTATTCAATCTGTATTGGGTATAAGCGGAAGTTGTTCCAGAGGCTATCATGTCCATGAATGTAAGATACACTGAGCAATACTCTCCTTAAACTGTGAATTGGTATGCCCATGTTCACACAGATCTGTTGGAAATTCCTTATCATATAATAGATTACCCTCATCATACCACCTGAAGGGTATTGTAACCATGGGCACTTCCAGGAGTAGGGCCAACGATAGCCAACCCAATGAATTCCCCTGGGAATCTGATAAAATGTATGGTATCAGCGTAGACTGGTCTCCCTTACTAGTTTGAGTCAGAGCCAGGTCTGTAAGCGAGAAATATATGCCATGGACAGAGAAATCATACCAGAGTAGTCTCAAACTACAGCTGGACAGAAAAAATATATATACTGAGAAGGAGATGAATCCTAGAGCTAACTGGCACTGTAAACACCCTGTACAGAGTCTGTGTAACAGAGTTCATATACCTGTAACTCACAATAACCTGTGATATATCCCATCAGGCACTCACAAAACCTGTTGATATACACTGACAGTAAAAACTCACAGCGATCCGTGACATACACTGTCAGCAAACTCACATCAATCTGCGATATACACAGTCAACAGAAACACGCAGCAATCTGTGACATACACTGACAACAAAACCCACAGTAAACCGTGATACACACTGTCGGTAAAACTCACAGAATCTGTGATATACACAGTCAGCAAAGCAAAACTAACATGTCATGTACACCGTCAGTAAAACTAATATGTGATATACACAGTCAGTAAAACTAATATGTGCTATACACTGTCAGAAGACCAGAAGACTAATACGTGTTATACACTGTCAGTAAAACTAATATGTGTTATACACTGTCAGTAAACCTAATATGTGTTATACACTGTCAGTAAAACTAATATGTGTTATACACTGTCAGTAAAACTAATATGTGTTATACACTGTCTATGTGATGTACACTGTGGGAAAACTAATTATGTGATACACATTGTCAGTGAAAAGCACAGCAAAACAGAATCTATGCCAATAAAAACCCACAGCAGATATGAAATATATTCCACTAAAAAACTCAGAACTATATATCTGACATGAAAAAAGCCCTAAGACACACAGAAGCTGTGGGATACACACTGTAAATAAATAGTACATAGGAAAAGGCATAGTACATTGCCTTCCGGCAAAACTGAAGGCAATCCGCCGGGGAAAAAACAGGGCAGCAATAGCCGCGATCCGACCACCGTGGGTGGAGGAGGGGCCGCGAGAAAGTGCGTTCTCCTCCACCCGGTCGGCCGCCTGCGGCTCTGTGAAGAAGTTGAGCGCGGCGGTCGACCACGGGGCGGCCACGAGGGTGAGCGGAGCGGCCACCGGGTACTCGCGTCCGACCGCGAGTACCTCGGTTGCCGGTATGGAACTAGGGGGTCGGGAAATCAGGAGGCAGCCAGAGGCTAGTCTCCTGAAACCCCTATACCGCGCAGGCATCCCGCGGAAAATGGCGGGCAAAGAGAGTGGGCAGCGAGGGGAGGGGGGGGGGGGAAAGGCATGGCGAAACAGAGAAAAACCCCCAAGACTCCCCTAAAACTACCCCCTGAAAGGGAAGGAATCCCTAAGAAGACAGGGGAAGCAAAAGCAAGGCAAGTAGTAAATATGTATAAGCAAAAAGTAACACAAAATATAACCTATAAAATAAAGGAGTACAGAACACAAGATACTAGATAAAAGGTACAAATAACAAATAAGAAAATATACTGAGATATCAAAATAAATCCCAATAAGTCATAATACAACCCAAAGCCACCCACTATAAGCAGGAGGCAGAGGTACTCTGACCTGTACTGATGCGGAGCAGCAAAGAAAGAGGAAATGATGCATGGGGAGGGGAGTTTTATAGTACCTAACTTTTTTCTGATTGGTTGTTTTTTCTGTGCTGCTGTGGAGTTCTAGTAAAGAGAGACTTAAGCAAATACGAAGCCTCCTGTCATGTTATAAAATTCTCAGTAGGTTTTTAGTGTTTTAGGAAACATTTCTCTTATTCTCTATTTTATTTTTTTCTGTTATTCCCTGTAATTTCTTGCCCTGTGATGTCACACATTTATAATTAATTATGCAAATTACCATTGCTGGTATTTTTTTTTCCACAAAAAGGGGGCAACCCTATCTGGCTCCCATGAGTAGACACACTGCCAAATGATTAATTATTTTCTATTTTTTGTTTGTGCATTTACAGACAGGAGTAGTAAGTATATATATCTTGTTAATCACACAAAGCTTACTGCTGAGACAATAGTATAGAAAAACCAGTTGGCGGTTCCAGGCATGTATGTTTTAAAGATAAATATACTGAGAATCAAGTTGTTGGCATGCTGCTGCTTTGCGATTAAATAATAATTTATGTTGAACTGAAGTAGCTTTAATAAGGGAAAAATAACTGTAAAATATGGTTGGTTGAAAGAAGGCCCATAACACATATAATTGACTTGCATAATACGAGGGGTATACTAAACGTAAAAACAATAGTAAAAAGAAACATAAAAGATTATAATGGGGGCCGGGGCCTGACTATCATGGCGACTGGACTTATCTCCTGAGAGCTCCTCGACACACACTAAGCAAATCTAATTTTATGGCTGAATCCACTATAATTCAGCTGCATGCAACATACTCTTGGCTACAATAACCAACTGATCATTCTTGAAGCGCATCCAGCGGTCTACTAAGCTCTTCCAGAAGCCGAGCTCCAGTGCGGCCTAGCAGGCGGCGTGTGGGGGAGCTGCATGTCTGTCATTATTAAACAGCACCCTGGAAGCTGTCTTTGACGCCTTTTGGAAGAAGCTGAAGCACAAGCTGCACATGTCTGAGACAGTGGAGGCTTCACCTGAGCCATCCCACCGCCCTCCTGCTACCCAAAGAGGCTACAGATGCCTGAGTTGGCACAGGTGGCACCGGTGCATTGTGACAATGGCGGAATGTTGAAAAGCACTGCAGCCACAAAATTCCAGAACCGGCATGAAAGGCGGACAGGTGGAGGGACAGCAACTGCAGGATCTCCAGCTGACACTTTCGGCTCGAAGCAAGAAAACCCAGGCAACATGGGACTGTAACATCCCTGTCATGGGGATAGGCTGATAACCTTAAAGGGCCTCCGGTTGCCTCACAAAGAGGGCCGGGGGGGGGCAACACAGGCGGCCGGGGGGGGGGGGGGGGGCGCAAGATACGAGTGACCCGGCAGGAGGGAAGCGCAAAGCACTTTCCTCATACCAATCATTCAGTGTAGCGTGGCTGAGCGGAGCGCGGTACAGGAACATCTGTTTCCTGTATCCGGCTGGACTGACAGTTAGTGTTCACTGAGAGAGCACATGTACACTTGAAGAAGCCCCTTGTTTGGCGTGTTTTAATATTGTTTTAAAGCATTAAAGTTTATTTGGCTTACACATATTTTATAGTGCAAAACCATTTATTATACTTTTTATGCTTTTTATTACTTTTATTTTTTTATATTGTTCCTGGCACATTTAAAAACTCCTGAAGTATATACTTCACTCTACACCCAATCCCTGGCAAGAATTGCCCTTGGGAGAATCTGCTCAACATTATATACTTGGTGGGGATCATATCACCCAGGCACTATCTCTTGAGCATGTGTTACTGCTCTACTAAATGTGAGTAAATTACCATTTATATTTTTACCTGTTTTTGGTTTTAGACAGTAAGCACTATTGTTTGCTTTTTATGTTTTACTATTTTGTATACATCTGGACGTACCTCTAAGGAGCTACATATCCATCAGTGGGGATTATACCGCTGTACACTGTTTTACTCAGAGCTGGTCTATAGCTCTAGCAAATGTGAGTGTGATCCCACATATCCTTGTTGTGTGTCCTACACCAAGTATCTGGCTATCTGCACTATTACTGGTTATTTTATGTTTTATTACATATATTTGTATTTATAAAATATTTTACCAGGATGGATACATTGATATTTCTCTTGTTTTCAGGTATGTCCTGGGTCTTTGTCCACAAAACATTGCATTATTACAATAAGATACAATATTACATAAATACAATATACATATATAAGAGCAAGCATTAGGCTGCTAGAGTAGGACCTGCCAAGAATGGGGTACATTGACGTTGTGGCAGGCTTATGCAATGTATGATCATATAATGTAACTAAACCCCCATTATTTTTTGCCTAGGTGAGGTGTTTTTAAATAAAACTATTACAATCTCTCAGATTGTTACGCTACTAGGGGTGATTTGAATTGGAACTCAACTGCAGCTTGTAAACTCCCTAATTACAATAGTGAAGAAAAGGAGAATCCTTAAGTATCAATACTGTAGCTTTAAGAAAAGAGAGAATCTCTGGTAACTTGATTCAACCGAAGTTTTAATAAGTGTTAAACTTAAATGAATTGCATTTAGGCAATAATCCAATAAGTAGAAGTGCAAGTAATCAACAACACAAAGTTCATTATTAAGTATTTCTTCAGAGATGCATTAAGTAATATTAGTTCATGAGAATAATCTTCAATAGGAACAATAATCAAGTAGCTAAGAATATTTGCAAAGCAAGAAAAGTTCATAGTGAATAAGCATGATGGGAGTTGTCCTTCATGAGATTCGTAACTTGTAGCAATAAAGGTTTGAGTAAGCAAGCATTAGTTCATTAATAAATGATTTTGTAGACAAATAGCTGAAAGATATACTTAAGGTTAATATGGGTAGTCCTCCAATAGTTCAGAGATATGTTCCACTTGTAAAGTAGCAAAGTATCCGTTCTCCAGTAATCCTTTATGGCATGCAGCAATCCTTGCATTTGCTCAAAGGCTGGAACGGCTTGTCTCAGCTTGTGGAGAGGCAAGTCCGGTGGAAGTTGCTCCCAGTAGCTGAGCCTGTGGAGCCCGCGGTCTCGCGGAGGCAGCTCACACGTTAGCTCAAACCATCAATCACCAAGCACCCTCTCTCTGGCCCAGTCTCCCTAAATACCATCAGAGCTGTGTCAGAGGGGGGTGGGGTCTGGCTCCTCACAGCTGAGTGCCGAACCCGGAAGTGGTACTCCATGACACAGATTTTAAATCATTGTTTAGTGAATAAGCGAGTGCGCTGGGTTCTGTATTTTGTATTTCGGTCCCAGCAGCACCCTATAATGTATGCATGTTCAGGTGAGTGCAGCCCTCTTGGTTTCTTTTATATATTTGGGAGTCCAGGCCAACTCCTTGGTTTTGCGCCCCTCCCGGTCACAGGTGCCTCATTCCAGGACCCTATTTAGCCTTGACTTGCAGAGTAAGTGGATTAATCTCATAAGAGCAAGCATTAGGCTGCTAGAGTAGGGCCTGCCAAGAATGGGGTACATTGACGTTGTGGCAGGCTTATGCAATATATGATCATATAATGTAACTAGACCCCCATTATTTTTTGCCTAGGTGAGGTGTTTTTAAAGAAAACAATTACAATCGCTAAGATTTGAAATCATTGTTTAGTGAATAAGCGAGTGTGCTGGATTCTGTATTTTGTATATATATATATATATACATGTGTGTGCATATATATATATATATATATATATATATATATATGCACACACACATATATAAATGGAATACATAGCAGGTAATAAATATATTCAACCATGACAGGTGCATTCTGTGCTGAGGTATATTGCCATAGATCTCTTAAAAGATTTTAGATTGAATGAAGATTTGACTGTGTCCCTGAGATTATTCTATAATTTCGGTGCTCTGTAGGAAAAGGAGGATCCAGACACTTTATTTTTGTATTGCAGTATGCTAAATATCGTGCTAGTACTGGATCAGAGTTTATAGGAGGTGGGAACAGCTGGGGAGAGCATTCTACTCAGGTAGGGTGGGAGCTTCCCAGAAAAGCTCTTATGCACAAGGCTAGATAGATGAAGAGTGCGTCAGGATTCCAGTGACAGCCAGTTTAGCTCTTGTTAACATGTCACAGTGGTGGGTAAAGTAATTACATTCTAGTATAAAGCGGCAGAACAAATTATGTAACGTATTAAGTTTATTAAGGTGGGTTTGGGTTTGCATATACTTACCACCAACTGAAACCTGGACGAAGCCAAGCCAGGATCTTCCAAAGAATTGGACTTAATACATACAGTATTCAGCGCAACCCGGTTTTTGTGTATTGTGTTGTTTTGCTTCTTTTCAGTAAGGTGTTGGGGGTATTCCTTAATGTACTGTTTATATTAATTGATCCCTTAGCGCTTATTCTACCTTTTGTACTTGCAATGTCAGTAGGCCACTCTGGAAAGTCTGCTCCAAGTCCACTCAGGCAAGCGTAGGCTGTGCCATCACCACTCCACACCATGATGAGAGTATATCTTGGTTGGATGAATCCAGCAGAATGGCACTTCACTCCCTCGATTCTCCAAACCCTGGCTGTAGTGAGCTGTTGTGAGAACACGTGCCCTAAATTTTCACTAAGGCAGTGCATCCTTCCATCTTGGCAGTCAGGCCATGCCGCACGCAAACTGGGAAACTTGACACTCCTCCACACCCTGTGACTTCAAGCTCTCGGGATTTATGATTTCTGTGGACACTATAATCTTTATTTTTTGTTTTTTTACTTACCTCCCTCCCCACAACATTTCTGATATTCTCTATCTAGACCTAGTTCACCCTTCAATGGATCTACCATGCCTCAAAAATTACTGGATTATGTGGCCAGGATTGTTCCAATTTCTACAGGTGTCAAATGCAACTTCCTGTAGTTATTGTGCTACAACTTGGACAGAGAATTATGTTGTAGCTCAACAACGTTACATTTGTTGCAGTTATACCTCTTTCATAGAGTATGAAATTGAAGAGTGGGTGCTGTTTAATATTGACAGACCTGCAGCTCAGATAACAAGGTTGGAATGTACAAAATGTGTTTTCTGAAGCAGAAGTTTACTACAGAAAGCAAGGTACGGGAATCTGATGTCACTATATAAATAATAAAATAATAATAATAATAATAATAATAATGACTAAATAGTGAAAATATAAGAAACATGAAACTTCACAAATACAAATAGGGTATTTGAATGCTAATCCTTCTTAAATCATCTACATCTGATATTAATGCAGGGGATTTGAAGGATGCACAGAGCAACGGAGGTCTATGTTTCATGAAAAGAAACCATGTGGGTTACAAATACAGATAAGAGAAAAGTAGTCAATACAATCAAAGCTGGACAGGGAGGCTCAGCTCCACGCAAAGCAGTGAACAGAGAGGTCAAAAACATCTTAGCAGACACTCGAGCTGTCAGACTAAGGCTGCTTTGACAAATACACAGAATGTTAATACTGCTATAAGCGAAACAAAACCCGAAAGGACACGGCAGATTAAGAGAGAGATTTAAATACATGATTCAAGTCATGCAATAATAACTACTGGCAGGAGAAGACATTTTCAAGGCCAAATATTCTTATAGAGCACACTGCCCTGTGTATCAGAATGTGAAATGGTGTGGTAGAAAAAGGGACATTGCTAAATTAACTCCGGAACGGATAGCTCCCAAAAGCTTCACAAATAAATGATACGGGGGTTATTTGCTAGTAATTGTGGAGAATTGGCAATGGAATTGCACATTGTAGAAAATACTCATTAAAGGGACAGATTGGGCACCAAAATCATTTTATCTTAATTAAATGAATTTGGGACATTGATGCTGTCTTCACAGCTTTGCAAATAAAGACAGTACATTTATGTGAAACTGCATCCAACACAAATAGATTCAGAATTTAGGAGCGACAGTCCCTATTTTTTGTACAAATCCCTCTGTTCCTCTTTTCTAGGAGCTCCATATTGTTGGTGTATGAGTGTAGAACAGAGGTCCACAGCAAAAATACTTGTTTTTAAACTACATTAAATGTGTTCAGCGATCAGTCTGTGTAAGTAAGATACATTGTTTTTGTACTAAATTAAAATGTTGTTGCATAAATTGTTGTTAGGAAGAGCCCTGTGATGGTAGCAGTCTTTTTATTACATCTGAAATGTTATTGTGATGACTCTGAAGCGCCCTCTGGTGGACAACGTGGAATGAATTGACGCGAATATTGTCAGTATTCAAATTAGAAAATTGCAAACGACTAAGCAGTTACATCTGTTTATCTCTGTTTTTCCATATGTCTGAAATTTGTGTTTGCATTATACATTCAATGCATTATTATGTTGTTTGTTCTTCAATGTTATGTATGTTTATCGTTAAATGGTTTTCACCACATGCTTAAAGATAAGTCACCAAAGGGTAGTGCTTGTAAAAAATAAAATAAAATAAAAATACAAGTATTGTGTTGTGGTTCCATTAGGAACTGTATCTCCTGTCTGGTTCTTTCAGGGATTCCACTAGCAGAGTTTTAGGACCTGCTTTTTAACGGCATTATATCCTGGTACCAGGAACCTTTAAAGGGACATTGCAGTCACCAGAACCACTACTGCTTAAAGTAATTGTTCTGGTATCTATACCATGTCCCTGCAGGCTTTTTAATGTAAACCTTACCATTTCATAGACAAGCAGGGCCGGCGCTTCCTATATGCCAACTAGGCGTCCGCCTAAGGCGCTGCTTAACCCCTTAAGGACACATGACATGTGTGACATGTCATGATTCCCTTTTATTCCAGAAGTTTGGTCCTTAAGGGGTTAAAGGGGGGCGCCCTGGATCTTTTATTGCTCAAACACAGAGGCTGCCCCTTTGTGTTTGAATAATTATACTGCTCATTTGGCGCAGGCCATGTTACCGAGAGCCAGGGAGCACTTACATTGCTGCCGACTAGCGCCCGGTGTAACACTGGTCCGGCGCCATCTACTTCAGCCTGCTCAGCCAGGCCCCCCACAAGGATTCCCATTAACGCAGCAGCGCAAGGGTGCTTCAATTTCTCGCCCCGCCCCTTGCCCTGTACGTGGGAACAAGTGGGCGGGAGCATAGCAGGGGGTAGTTGCGACGGAGTAAAGGCAGCCAGGCACAGGGAAGCTGCCAGGAGGAACACATGAAAAGCAGTCGAATATGCAAGAAAGGTAAGTGGGTCAATGGGACATCACAATGTGTATTTGTGAAGAATTTGTGTTTGTGCATGTCAGTCTGTATGGGTCAGCGTGTGTCTGTATGGGTCAGTGTTTGTCTGTATGGGTCAGTGTGTGTCTGTATAGGTCAGTGTTTGTATGGGTCAGTGTGTGTCTGTATGGGTCAGTGTTTGTCTGTATTGGTCAGTGTGTGTCTGTATGGGTCACTGTTTGTCTGTATGGGCCAGTGTGTGTCTGTATGGGTCACTGTTTGTCTGTATGGGTCAGTGTTTGTCTGTATGGGTCAGTGTGTGTCTGTATGGGTCAGTGTGTGTCTGTATGGGTCAGTGTGTGTCTGTATCGGCCAGTGTGTGTCTGTATGGGTCAGTGTGTGTCTGCATGGGTCAGTGTGTGTCTGTATGTGTGTGCATGGGTCAGAGTGTGTCTGCATGGGTCAGAGTGTGTCTGCAGTATGGGTCAATGTGTGTCTGCATGGGCCAGTATGTGTGTCTGCATGAGACAGTGTGTATGTGTGTGTCTGCATGGGTCAGTGTGTGTGTGTGCGCGTCAGTCTACATTCATCAGTGTGTGTGTGTGTGCCCTAATCTGCCTTCTTCAGTGTGTGTGCGTCAGTCTGCATGGGTCAGTGTGTGCGTCAGACAGCGTGTGTCAGTGAGTGTGCGTCAGTCTGCGTGTGTCAGTGTGTGTGTCAGTCTGCGTGGGTCAGTGTGTGTGAGTCAGTCTGCATGGGTCAGTGCGTGTGCATCAGTCTGCATGAGTGGATGATACAAATGGGGCGGCTAAATATTTTTTGCCTAGGGCGGCAAAAATCATTGCACTGGCCCTGTAGAAAAGGCAGTGTTTGCATTACTGCCTAGTACCCCTCTAATGGCTGTCACTCAGACGGCCACTAGAGGTGCTTCCCTGGGTCAGTGCTGCACAGTGCATGGAGATGCTGAACGTTCTCCATAGAGATGCATTGATTCTATACATCTCTGTGAGGCAATGCTGATTAGCGCAGTGTGGCATTTTTCTGCGCATGTACAATAGCCTCCCAAGGCTTTCCTATGGGTAAGTGCTAGATAGGCTCAGATTGTCAAACAACAAGGGCAAGATGAGGGGGAGGGGGTGCTGGGGCCTAAACAGTGCGTTTAGATATATGTATATTACTGACATTATTGTGTTCCTTTAAGTTGGCCTGAAAGATGCCTGTGTAAATGTCATAGTTTAGTACATAGATCCCCAAATTGTAGCAATTGGCTGAGAGTGTCCGCAGGCTTTTCTTAGACATGCACAGAATTGGTGTACAGCTATGATTGTCCTACACGCACCTTGAGGATTGATGGAAGGGGGAGTGGGCAGCAGTGATGAGTCTGCCCTAGTACTGGAATGTATATTAGAACAACTCCAGCCAAAAATGATTCATTCTTGCAAACCCACCCCTCTACTTACCGGAGCCTCATTAGATAATTGTTAAAAAAGCTAAATATGAAGCGAGCCTCTTGAAGCTGTTTCAGCAGTATATTTTACAGTTATCATGTGGACAGGAAGTGGAAAGAATCGTTTCCTAACTGCCCACTAACAGGTCTCACCGTCACTCAATAATTGAGTGATGCACACCGTGTAATAAGCGACTGCTTTTACACTACCAATCATAGGAGGGTGAGTACTTTGCAAACTCCACTTGCCTGTACACTAAACACCCCCTTTCCCCTAACCCTAAATTTACCCCCTTCCAAAACCTTTCCTTAGTCCCAAATGTAAGCGTTCAAATCCTAAACCTGGAGAAAAAACATTACCTTAGGTTTAACTAATGTTAAAAATGAAACACACTATGTATTCAATACTAAATGTAACCACATTCTATCCCTAAACCCAATAATTCTAAACAGCTCTTTATACCACAACTATAACCCCTCTCAGGCTATCAATTTTCTTAACACTAAACACTTTGATATTAACCCCTTTATAATCTCAGCTGCCCCCTCCTCTCCCCCCCCGATTTACCATAACCAGCTCTAACATTATTTTTAGCCCTGTGCACAGCTGCTACATTTACTATATTTACATATCAAACATAATAAATTACAAGTAGAAATATGCACATACATATATACATATGCAGTTGTCGAATTTGAATACGTTTTTTTAGATTTGTGTTATTTTTAAATTCATTAAGATGTATCTGCTTTTTATTTTGGGGGGTGGGAGGGCCTTATAAATCTGTGCTTACAAGCACCTCACACAACATTCATCTAACACAGGAGTGCCCAAAAGGTAGATCCCCAAATGTTTTAAAACTACAGCTTCCATGATGGTGTGAGCATAATTCATTAACATCTAGCTGTCGAGAGATTGTTGATATTTTTTTTTTATTTTTTTTTTGTAAATCTCTTTTTTATTGAGGCATAAAAGTTTGAGGGTACAGAATATAAGAAGGGAGACAATAAAGTTTCATACATGTCGGGAGCAATACGATGCCATGTATATCATCTCTAAACATTTGCTAGCCTCATTTTATAATTTTTTCATTTTTGTGCGCAAGGTTTAAACATACAATTTTTGCCATGCCGCAACAGTTACAAACAGTTAATTCGAGAGGCGTGAGAATTGTGGCATATGATGGTGCTGCACATTTTAAAAATGATAGACCAATAAAGAGGGGTCATATTTTGTGTACATTTGTTATGCTAAGAAGATTGATTCACATGCTAGGCGTGTTTTGTGTGAGTCCTGGCAGCTGGTGATTCGTCTATGGGACGTTGGGTGTTCGGAAGGGATGTATCCTTGCTGCTAAGTGCGTGAATTTACCATACGCTGAGGTTGTGGTCATGGGGCCCTATGGCTGTAATGGTCAGCTTGTGGACCAGTGTCGACGTGTGGTGCGGTTGTATTATATATATGTCGTGTTGGCCCAAAAGCTGGGTATCCCTTTGGGGGTGAGCTAAGGCCTCATTATCGTGAGGTGTCTAGTTACCCGGTGTATTGGGTTTGATTACTCCTTACCTAGGGAGTAGCGGGGGGGGGGGAGAGGTATGTGGAGAGGTTCAGGGTTCCCTCAGGGACTGTGCGTGGCAGTAGATTAACGCTCTCTATTTGTGAGGGAATTCGCCACTGCTGAGACCCCAGCCTTAGCTGTAGTGCCAGGGAGTTGTCGTGTCTCCAGAGTTTGTGTGAGTGGGGTACAAAAACGCAAAGGTGAGTTTGGAACGGGGGAAGGGGAGGATAATAATAACATAGAAGAAAACATCATCGGTTGAGAGCCGTATATAAAGTCCCATCAGACAGTCCAATAAGTTGAGGGCTGGCAGGCCATGCAAGCAGGTCACCAGTCTGGCAAGTAGTCCTTCAGGTCGGGTCGTCACTCGAGCTGGTTCCTGGTGCTACAGCTCCCGCAGCTGTCGATCTCGGAATGAAGGCTGGTGCGTGTATCGGGTCCCAAGTGGAAGTGGGGTTGGGTGCTCTCGCTTGTGTGCTTTCCGGTGAATGGTTTAGGCCCAGGGCCGTCAGGAACGGAGTTGCGTCTTCTATCGAGGTGAGTGTATGTAGGGTTACTGTCAGGGATCCATTCATTCCCCACCTGTAGGCCATGTTGGCTGAGCGGAGAGTGCTGGTCACAGGCGTGAGCGTTTTACGCCATAAGAGCGTTGCCTTTGTGAGGTCCTGATAGAATGTCAGGGATGCCTCTTCGAATCGTAGAGGCGTTTTTCCCTTAATCGCCGTCATTATCAGGATTTTGTCATGGGCTGTGGCACATCGAAGAATGACATCTCTCGTCGCCGAGGTGGATGCTCCCGCAGGACCTGGTAGGCGGTAAATTCCTGCAATGTTTAATTTTTTGGCCACCGCCTGGGACAGGATGGAAGTCAGCAATCGTCTGACATAGTGGGGTAGTTCGTCTACCGTAACTGTCATTGGGATGCCTCTTACTTTAATGTTGGTGCGGCGTTGGCGGTCTTCCATGGCCGTGATTTGAGCAGTGATGGCCCTGTGCTGGGACCGGACCTGTTGCACCGTAGTCTGGAGCTCGGTCACCTGCAATTGGATATCTGCAATATCTCTCTCCGAGGTCTGTACCCGGTCCGTGATGGCCTTCATGTCCGTTTTAATGGGAGCGAGTTCATTCGCCAGTATCTTATGAAAGTCCGATAATAGGATCTTCAGGTCGTGTCTGGTTGTCGGTGTGCAGTCGGCGGGTTCTGCAGGCGCCATCGGGTGAGTGGCTACCGATCTAGCAGCCCCTGTTTGCTCGTCTAGGTGTGTGGAGGCGTTAGGCCGCGGGGTAGTGACGGGCCGCTGAGCCTCTGAAGGAGCGGGTTGGGGTGGTGCTGGCCGCTGGAACATAGTCCCAATATCCCTGTTATCCATCGCCGTGTTCTTCTGCGAGCGGCGGCCCATAGCTGGCATGTGGGCCAGGGTGTCGGGCAAGATGTGAGGGTAGTCGTCGCTCACCTGCCGCGTGAGCAGCGTCTCCAGGCCAGAGAGGGATGACGCGGGGTAGGCCCCAGTTCTCCTCTTCCGTCTTGGCTGGGTCTTTTGTTGAAAAAAGGGCATCTATCGCCTCAGGAGTCGATGCTCGTTGTAGCTGGCTACTTTTGAGGTTAGGATGGGCTCCCACTTTCGGGTTATTTGCGTTTTTGGGTGTTTGTGCTGAGGAGCTCACAAGCATGGCGTCCGTGCAGGCTGGTGGTCAAGCTCCGCCCCGAGATTGTTGATATTTTATGTCCATCACAAGGAGCATTCTGTCATCAGGCAGCTCGGCTGAGTTCTGGAATACAGGGTCTTAAGTTATCGGCAACTGGAACGAAGCAACAACCCACTTTCTCAACATTCACAACATTCACTACTATACAGCTGTTATGATGACGATGCTCATTGCTGCTTTATTGTTATTTAATGAACTTTTAATTTTGTTGGAAATTCAAAGTAAATTCATACTGAACTTCAAACAGCCCAGTTGAATACATAAGTGACTTACAGGGTTATTTAATAAAGTGAGAATTCCAAGTACACTTTTCATTTAAGGCCTGATTAGCCGAGCTAAGATCATAGCTGACAGATCATTTTTCCAGTTCGGCTATTTTAAACCTTAAATTGAAATTCACTTGGAATTTACTTTAAGTTCTCATTTTAGTAAATAACTCTGTTAGAGAATATTTCCAATTCAGTAGGTTTGACCTAAAAGTTTAACTGATTTTGAATAAATACTGAATTCCCAACGGGTCACATTTGAGTAAATAACCCCTTAACAATTACAATCTCCTGACACAGACAGCCTCAGCAAGAGAGACATACGGACTGCATCTTGCTGAATTCAGAATGGTATCTGGGTGCTGTCAGGGCCATCTTTAATATTGATTGGGCCCTGGGCAAGCATTTGGTGGGGCCCCCTGACCTCCACTCCCTGACATGCAATCACACTCTCCACTTCCCAACGCAGTAGCGGAACCATTTTCCCATGTTTGCAGAGTTGTATTTAGCACTGAGCTGTGTTTGTGTGTTTGAATGGAAGCATGTTTTTGTATGGAGTATGTTTGTGTAAATGTAGGGGTGTGTTTGTATGTGGTGTTGGTGTTTGAATGCAAGCATGCATCTATGTGTAGTTTTTTTTGTTTGAATGCTGGGTGTGTTTATATATATTTTTGGAGTACTTGTGTGTAGTGTTGAAGATTTGAATGATGAGATGTATGCACATGTACACATACACTGCCACACACACACACACTGTGATACACATACACACAGGTACACACACACACACACACACACACACACACACACTGAAACACATGCAGATACACAGATATAAACACTGACACTCACACTAACACACATGCAGATACAGACTGGCGCAGATGCACACACTAACACATACAGACACACAGATACACAACCTGACACACATACAGAGACATATATACAAACACTGAGACATATGGATACTCAGACACACTGATGCATATACTGACACACATGCAGATACACAGATAAAAAGACTGACTATATACAAATGCACACACAGATATACACATGCAGGTACACACACTGACAACATGCAGATACACAAATACATACAATGATAACATACAGATGCACACACTGACACACATACAGACACGCAGTTACACAACCTGACATACATGCAGATACAGATACACACAGACCACAAAGAGAAACATAGATATACTAAATAGATATACAGATATACACTCTGACACACACACACAGATATACATACTGACAACATAGAGATACACACTGACAGACATACTGATACACACACAGAAGCACACACACACACAGACACCCTGACAGACATACTCACACACATACACACACATACTAAGACACACACAGACATACTAAGACACACACATACATACATACATATTAACACACATGAGAATTTTTACACTGACAGACATACTGACACACTGACACACACACAGACAGACAAATTGTCATGCACAGACACCGTGACAGACATACTGACACACACACATACACCCTGACAGACATACTGACACACACACATACAGCCTGACAGACATACTGGCACACTGACAGACATACTGACACACACACACGCAAACATACACACAGAAATGGTGACACACACACACACACACAGACACCCTGACAGACAAACTCATACACATACTAAGACACACACAGACATACTGACTCACACAAATACTAACACACACACATACATACTGACAGACATGCAAAGTTTACATATATAAAGCCACCTTATGGGTTCAGGAGGGTGGTTCCTTGGGGTCCAGTGGCAGGCTGAGGTGGGTGGGAATGGCCACTGTGCCCGACCGGGCACTCTTAGTGTGTTTGGGGCAGACAGTGGGCAGACAGTGGGGCCCACAGGGTAGCTGCTTTGCCCCCCCCCCCCCCCCCAGGAGTAACTGGGCCTGGGGCAGCTGCCCGTTTGCCCTGCTTTAAAGACGACCCTGGTTGCTGTGCTCTATAACCTTTTTAAAACATAAGTAAAAGTGATAATGCGGTTGCTTGCCTCCATCTCTGGTCAAGGACACTTTGAAGACATTTCTGAGAAGCCCAACACTTGCACATCATTTCGGGATTCACGAATACTCACTGCCTTTTAATTACCTGCACAATACTGTTGTAGAATTATTAAAACCTGTATTAAATTTCTCCATTAACTCCATCTAACTTCACCATATGACAGATTTTCCTAACAGCATTTAGAATGTTAGACAGAGAATGTATTTTCTAGAAGAATATGACTAACACCGGAATTATCAAGTTCCTGTAATATGTAACAATGTATGCCATAGTTAGATCACGAGAAACTGCACTAATGAAATGTTCATTTACTAAAAAGCCTTGAAACTAACCTCGAAGCTAAACGGTGCCAAGTACTCAAAATGGCTGGCTGCCAGATTCCCCCTCCCATTGAGCGAGCCTCGTGCTAAACAACAATGGCGCTTGAATCTTATGTCCAATCCCTGTCAAAGATAACAACATCCCATGATGGGAGGATGCCCCACTAGCCACTTAACCCTTAAGCCAATTACTAATATAGATGGGAGGGCATTTAACTTACCACTTAACACATAGACCAATTAATGATGTTTATTTGTTGTTATCTTGATATTCAATGATGATGTAATATTGCTCTTATAAGGGTCTGCGAGCCCGCTTTTTAACCAGATGCCATTAAATTTTCTCTAAGTTCTTTTAACCTGAACTCCATGTGTCAGTGTGAATTTACTTCTGCGTATACGCAATTTAATCATCTCAGATTTGGACAGGAACAGATAGTCATTCAAACATATTTGTTTGTTTAAGATAATCTATATCATTTGGCGCATCCAACGTGGGGCTCTGGGTTATGACCTATTTGGCAGCCGTCCAAGAAGACATGCTGGGTGGATGAATCCTGGGGGAAGGAAGGAGATTGATCACCTCTCGGTACACGGTGGAGACTGCAGCAGCCCCGGTATGTTTATTTTCCCTGTGATTTATCTGTCCCAGTGTCTGTGATTGGCTGCCAAGAGGACATCAAAGACAGGTAATATCTTGCCCAGAGAACCTATACCTTATTTGTTAATACTTTTTTACCTGCATTTTGACTATCTGTTGTCTGGGTGTGTTTGTATTGGTCTGTCTTTAGCTTAAGTGCCCGGGTTGAGTGTTTGCCTGTTTACCCCTTTTGGGATAAAGGGGGGTGGACCTGTGGAAGTTTTCCTGGGGGTCCTTTGTTGCCTGTTTACCCCTTTTAGGAGCCACGTGGCTGTGGCTGTGGGGAAAAAGGGTGGTGGACCTGTGGAAGTTTCCCCTCTTTTAGGTGCTGGGTAGCTGCGGCAGTATGGAAAAAGAGGTGGGGGGAATCTGTGGAGGGGTGTAGACTCATTGCTTCCTGGGGATTCCCCATGGTGTCACTTTGATAGCCTAGCTAGCCTCATTGTGCACATTGCTCTGCTTGCAGAGAGGTGGTACCCTCCAGCCTCGAGCGCTGAGGCTGGTGGCATTCCTATTTTATTTGTGGCGCGTGGATTCGGGCAGGCATTGCTGTCTCCTTCACCACGTGGTAGTGAGACTTACGGGTGGGTCCGTAGGGGCGCTACGAGAGTGAGGGAAGTGGTGGTCACGTTTATCGGACCGCTGTAACGGGGGAGGCATACGGATCTCGGGCCGGTGTCAGCTGTTTTCCGTGGCCGCTGGTAGTGAGACTTGAGGAAGTCGTTCTCCGAGCGGGGACACTACGAGGTTGAGGGAGGTGGGTTTTGGCCACATGAGTAAAGGAAAGGGATTACTGTTGAATTTATTTGAACTGTGATGCATGCACTGTATTTCAATTGAATTGTTGTCTTAATTGGGAGTCATTCAAACTCCTGTGTCTGTCTCTACTTTCACTTTTTACTTTTACTCTACTTTCTGTGTTATTTACACTTTCCCCTCCTATTTCTCTTGTGAGAGAAGTGATTGGTCACACACTTCTCACCTCGCTCCAATCCGTGGCTACCTCGGGTAGGCGGAATAAGTGACTAGTCTACGTTTTGGGAAGACGCACGTAGGGACCCACCCCTCACATGGCAGTCGAGCATTGTAGACACTCTGTTTCATCTTCCTTCCTCTATATCTGGGACGCCTTTTATAGGGGGAATGGGACAGGGATTAGATAAGCCCAGTAAGGGCTGGTTAACATGTGATCTAGTTGAAGACAGAGAGGGTGAAGAGATGGTTAAGGGAGTTGAAAAGATTGCTAAAGTGTGTAGAATTGCTGTACCTTCATGTGGTACATTACAGCCAGAGAGCTGGCGCAGATTACTGACAGAGAAGAAAGGCAAGCTTACAGATAATGATTTGCTTCGTACAAGCAGAAGCCTGGTACAGAGTAGCAAGAGCTATTCAGCAGGAAGGTTGGGTTGAGGAAGAAATTGATCACAAAGGGTTAAGAATGTATGTATATCATAATAATTGTGTTACTGGAAGGCTCTCCCAGCCAGAGCACTGTCATGGCGTCCAGGAGGTGACCACTCCCATCATCCCATCAGTAATGACCGAAATGTAGCTGACCACGGTCACCATCCCTGGTCCCCACCCTACCCCAATCTTAAATGCTGTGGGGTTTTTGTATTTTGTGTTTTTGTATTTTGTGTTTTTGTGTCCCTTTGCTTGCAAAAACTGCAACATAACTGTCCTTCCAGCGCTGACATGGTTAAAGAGATTCATGCTTACAGTCTCTTTGTCTTGTTCCTCTCCCCCTCTTCCCCCCCGCCTCTCCCTCCTTGCCTTCTGTGAGACGCGAGGGGGGAGGAGGGAGGGGTGACATGCTTGCGATTCAGATGGAATTTTTGCTAGAAAATATTCTAATTGTGTATTTTGTTATTCCAATAGAAATTGATAGGATGGTTAAGGAGTGAATCTGATGCAAGTATTAGAAGTTGTTAAGTTAGTATTTTAAAAGTATATGTTTCTAGAGACAGCTTTACGGGCTGTTAGATGTATGTTGTTTTCAACTGTCTTATTTAATCCGTCAAGTCTGTCCATAGTTTAGTATTTCATTTTGCCGAACAGAATGTTGCTTCTCTGATTTATTTTATTAACTATAATATAGTGTAATGTTGAAATGCCCTAAAAGAAAATGGCCCCTAGAACAAAAGGAGGTTGGCCAAAAGGTGACATCACTTCTGCCCTTACTTCTGCCCTTACCTCCAGTCTCTTCCTTTCTGATCATTTCCTGCCCGGCCTCTGTCATGGCTGCCTAGACCTACTCCTATCATGCTCATCCTATCTTAAGACATGCTGTTTTCCTTAAATCCCAGGAAAGTTATAATTACTAAAGGAAACATTAGAGAGTTTCAATAATTTAATTTAATGGTAATACAATTAAAGATTGGTCTCAGAATGTTTTGATCTAATTGAAAAGGAACCAGAAAACATTATAAGCCTAGCTATAAACAAATGGATGAGGTGGGAGTGTGTTCCAATCTGTCTTTATTGGATAATGTTTGCCTCCAAGATTAAAGACTGACTAACATAATTTTTTACGTAAGCCCAGATATTTTATTATTGCATATACATATAAGTCGAGACTTTGGGCATTATAGTGTATTGATTCCAGATCTGTTACTAGCAGCAAGTGCATTACATAGAAACATAGAATGTGACGGCAGATAAGAACCATTCGGCCCATCTAGGCTGCCCAGTATTCTAAATACTTTCATTAGTCCCTGGCATTATCTTATAGTTAGGATAGCCTTATGCCTATCCCACGCATGCTTAAACTCCTTTACTGTGTTAACCTCAACCACATCAGCTGGAAGGCTATTCCATGCATCCACTACCCTCTGAGTAAAGTAATACTTCCTGATATTATTTTTAAACCTTTGTCCCTCTATTTTAGGACTATGTCCTCGTGTTGTGGTAGTTTTCCTTCTTTTATATATAGTCTCCGCTTTTACTGTGTTGATTCCCTTTATGTATTTAAATGCTTTTATCATATTTCCCCTGTCTCGTCTTTCCACCAAGCTATACATGTTAAGATCCTCTAACCTTTCCTGGTAAGTTTTATCCTACAATCCATGAACAAGTTTAGTAGCCCTTCTTTGAACTCTCTCTAAGGTATCCATATCCTTCTGAGGATATGGTCTCCAGTACTGTGTACAGTACTCCAAGTGAGGTCCCACCAGTGTTCTGTACAATGGCATGAGCACTTCCCTCTTTCTACTGCTAATACCTCTCCCTATGCAACCAAGCATTCTGCTAGCATTTCCTGCTGCTCTATTACATTGTACATTGTCATTAACAGCCAGAAACTGGAATACAAGAAAGGTGAATTAATGTATAGCTGTTTATAAAGCTTAACAAAATCTCCATTATCTTTTTCATTTATTTTGCAGAACACAATGTAATTTGTCTATTTTTTTTTTTATGTTTTAATACATTATCAGTGAAGAGTAGAATAAGTTTTATCCCTTTTGCGAGACATAAAATTGTGATAATGTATATTTGTGATGTATGTAAGAAAATACATTTTGAGATGTTAGAAATAAATAAATAAATAAAATAAAGAACGGAGAGTCAGGGATAGCGTCTGTCTCCACGGGCACAAGTCTGGTGTGGGAGAAGTAGTGGGTTAGCCACTGCGGGGCACCCACGGAGTGAAGCGTTCGAGGCCTGTTCAGACAGATGAGCATGTTAGCCTTTTATTATTTTTCTCTAGGGAAAGCATAGGGTCAGTTAATAATTGTTTTACATGGGCTATTTGCAGCCTCCATAGGGGAAGAGAATCCTACCTGCCTCCTCATTTCTACCTAGTCTTGAATTCTGATGTATCCTCATTTTTCCCCCCCAACCGTCCTATAGATCTCGTCACCCTCATCCTCTCCTTTACCACCCTCCCCCCTCCAACCCATTTCTCCCGTCTGCTCTTCCTCCCTTCAAACCCATTCACAACCCTGCCCACCTCCACTGCTACATCACCTGTCTGCTCCCTTACCTGCCCACCTCCGCTTACTCTTTCCACCGATCCCTCCCCTTCATCTACAGTCCTTCCTACTCCACCTTCTCCTCCTTCTGCTCCACCTTCTCCTCTTCTCCTCCTCCTACTCCTCTCTCTACTCCACCTTCTCCTCCTTCTGCTCCACCTTCTCCTCTTCTCCTCCTCCTACTCCTCTCTCTACTCCACCTTCTTCTCCTCCTACTCCACCTTCTCCTCCTCCTACTCCACCTTCTCCTCCTCCTACTCCTCCCTACTCCCCCTTCTCCTCTTCTCCTCCTCCTACTCCTCTCTCTACTTCACCTTCTCCTCCTCCTACTCCATCTTCTCCTCCTCCTACTCCTCTCTCTACTCCACCTTCTCCTCCTCCTACTCCACCTTCTCCTCCTCCTACTCCACCTTTTCCTCCTCCTACTCCTCCTACTGCTCCTCCTACTCCACCTTCTCCTCCTCCTACTCCTCCCTCCTCCTACTCCTCCCTCCTACTCCTCCCTCTACTCCACCTTCTCCTCCTCCTACTCCACCTTCTCCTCCTCCTACTCCTCCCGTCCTTCCTACTCCACCTTCTCCTCTTCCTACTTTTCCTGTCCTTCCTACTCCACCTTCTCCCCCTCCCGCTCCATCCGCTACTTATTCCTCCATCTCCCCACCACCATATCTATATCCTTTATATGCTTCCTCCCTTCTTATTCCTTACCAATTTCCTCCGCCCATAGGCAACTCTGCCTCTACCTGACAACATTATATTTTGAAGAAAAGTTGCTCCAGCCACTCTTCGCCACTTCCCAGGGGGGAATACCACACTACGAAAAATTATTCAGACTGATGAAGGTACACTTCATCATGAAAGACCTGTTTTGGGCACTCTTAAGGAAATAGTGCGGTCCTGACCCAGATACCCATGGAAGTAAGACACCTGTATCATCACTGGGAGGTGGCTGTCCCTCATGTTTTTCTTCACTAAGTCCCCAGAAATCTCATGAAAGGAACCTGACTCATTAGAACAAAAACATGAAACACTAAAAATCGATATCAGCTCTCACACAGAATCTCACACAGAAATAGGTGAGGATACCTCTTCTACTGCTCCTCATGGTTGCAGATGAAAGAAGAAACAAGACACCTCTCAACAGGGCATGCAGTAGCTTTGCCAGATCCTGACTCCACTCTGTTTGCGGATAAAGAAGATCAGGTACGTCAAGCATCTTCACTTTCCTCACCCACATCTGCTCAAGACGCTGAATTGACAGCCTTCTCAGTGGCATGCAAAATGCCTGAAGGAAGACATGCCAATACCTACACTGACTAGATATGCCCTGGGTGCGGCACATGATTTTGGATCAATCTGGAAGACAAGAAGATTTCACACAGCGACTGGCACGCCAGTTAAGCATAGCACGGCTATTAAGAAGTTGGTGGATGCCCTACACCCGCAGAAAAAGTGGCCATACTGAAGGTAAAGGTCCACGGAAAACTGAATTTAGAAGAAGCACCACTCAGCTGACCAAGCTGCCAACCAAGCCACAAGTGCACCAAGGGAAGTGGACAGAAGGGTGTCCGCTGAAGAATCTTCTATACCCACCATGTAGATCCTATCCACAGATCTCAAGTTCCTGAAAGAATGACAAGCAGCTGCTGACCGGGCTGTACTCCAACACTCTCAAGTTCTGTTTACCCAAAAACATGTACTGGGCAGTGGGCCCATGGAACTTAATACCTATCCAAGACCCTCATGAACTCTTTGATCTCTAAATACTCTGAAGCACCTACAATTACTCCTCTAATCAACAGTTACTGCCGATCCTGTGTCATTTGTGCCAAGGACAGCTCAGGCAGAAGAGGAGGAGAATCCTAAGCACCTAGCTAACTCTCACTATCCCTTTCAAGAATCCAAGTGACTATATCCAGGTGCCAAAGAGCTGCCGGGTCAAATATGCACTAGTTATAATAGACATTTTGTAGGGGGCGGAGCTTACCAGCCGAGCAAGCCGGACGCTCATGGCGGGAGCTCCCGACACTGAAGCCTTGATTCGGGGCCTTACGCCCGACCACCGGATCGTGCCGGCAGCGGACAATCACCCTCGTATCCAGGAGGGAATGCTGAACCCGGAGACACCCGTTTCGGGGCTCCCCGCCGCGGAAAAGCCATTATCTCAACCCGCGGCCTGCACGGGTGGGAGCCGTGGAGAGACGGCCGCTCTCCCGGTTCTCAGGCTGAAGAGGAGACACTCACACGCCACTTCCCCCCCCCCTTTGGACCGGTGGGGGATATCCCGGTCCCCACCAGCACGAGACACTGCAAGGCAAGCCAGCATAGCAGACGCCACTGACCTTCCAAGCAGAATGGACACGGTGGCGCCCAAGATGGCGGAGGAGCTCAGCATCACTACACGTGGCCTGCTGCAGCCACGACACAGCGATGACAAGCAAACAGCAGTAGGGAGAAAGAGGGCAAAACATGGTAAAAGCAGTACCCTTGCCACCCCACCCAAAAGCACCCAGGAGTTTTTTTACCGACTCTGCTCTAGTTTATGGTCACAACTCCGGCATAAGATTCGCCCCTTTAACCGAGCGGTCCAGGCACTAGCACTATGGGTCCGACCAGCTACAAGGCGGCAACTATATAAGCACCCACAGCGAGCCCCCAGGACAGCCTCCAGAAGGGGACGAAGGCAGAGAGCAAAGCAACGGGTGGCGGCGAATCGCCCCTCAGGCGCCAGCATTCTCCTTCCCAAGCGACCACAAGCGGCGGAGAAAGCCCCAGGACAAACGCCTGCCCAGCTCCAGCACAGCCAAGCCGCACACAAGCCGCACACAGACAAGATGGTAACCAAGCTCCAGCGACGGCGCACAGCCGGAACCGTACAGCCGCTGCGCAGGAGGTAACCCCTACACAGAAAGCCGCGGACGGCTCACAGACCTACACCGAAAGCCTACCGAACTCTGGTATCGGGTAAATGGGGACACTGGCAACAAAATGGCAGTCTGATAAGCCACTGTGCACGGTCAAATGACTAACTTGCACCCCTGGCACAGTTCATGCTAACCTCCCAAATATTGCGATCACAGACTCACCCAATTTGTCTTTGTGGTCACTGTTACTGCACCTTGTTTATTGCATATTTTAAAAGTGTATAATTGAAAGAAAAAAAAAGTTTGTGTTAGGCATTATAAGTTCCCTATCTTACTGCTTATTCTAATTACAATATCTGAGCCTGTCGCTCTGCTGCTCCCTGGTGGATAAACTTACGCCTACAGAAATCTATTATTAATAGTGACCTTAACTCGCGTCTTCACGACAAAACGCAGCTTTCTGTTATGTTATTCACAACATCTGCCCAGCAAGAATGCCGACTTAGATATGTTAAGCGACAGTTATCCTGATGCATTTCTAATAGTCTACTAGACCAATTAAAAATCTGCCAAGCTTAGCGTGTTTAAACCAATCTATTACTGTTAGAAAGCCTGATATCTCTATGTATTCACACAAAATGTATATCGATGTATCAACGTTACATTAATTAAGCTGGATAACCGAGACATACATTATAACCCATCTGTTTGAATAACTCAATGTTTTAAGCTTGTTTAAAAAATATAAAATGAGGCTGATAATTCTAGGAGATTTTGTAACTTGTTATGACGATATTAGCCTGTATAACCCCTGCAAGTCTCCCTCTCTTTATTCTGTACCACCATAACCATATGCCTCAATAAAAGAAAGATTGACAAAAAAAAATAAAAAATAATAGACATTTTGTCAGGATGACCAGAAGCCTAGCCGGTCATCAATGTGACAACCAAGACCATATACCCAATAGTGCATTGTGAAAGTTGCAGAGATCATTCAGTGGATTCACTGTTCCAGATTCAAGACTCTCTCTGCAACATTTGTTGTTTTTGACAAACCTTTGACTCTAAAGGAAAAATGACTTGTTAGGGAAAAAAAAAAAAAGATATCAACAAGTAGGTGTTTGATGGCCATAATAATGCCTGACCACCTGCCATCGATGGAAAGCCGAGGACCCCAAAAGGAGACCTCGTGAAGCTAAAGAGATTCAAACGCCAAGCTTCTTCAGGATTATCTGCCCATCCTGAGTTTGTGGTGATATTAAAATTGACTAAATGATCCGAGTCCACCTACACTGATGTAGCGTGGGACAGGTTTAATACTATGATGAATAAGTAAATGTGCCCTAGCCAAGGTTATTATGTCCATACACATAATACATGACAAGGTACTCTTGACACACCACATTCATGCTTCAGAACACAAAGAGGAGCACCCCTCTAAAGGGAAGTTTGACACATATATACATATATATTGATGCCATAGGTGTGCCAAGGGGGGTACCAGATGATTTTGCAGTTAAAGAAAAGTTTGAGTCCATTTTCCCAACCGTCACTGCTAATAATAATATTTTAATTTGCATTTATTATATCTATTGCAACCAACAACGTTTTGTCAACTACACCAGAGATGCCCTTCAGGGCTTGGCCGAACAGTTGCAGGCCACATCCCAGATGACCTTCCAGAACAGAATGGCCTTAGACATGATTCTAGCTGAGAAGGGGGGTGTATGTAAAATACTACCTGTCACCATGACTTGTTGTGCCTATACTCCAGATAACACAGGTCCATATGGTAATGTAAGCCTGTCTATTGTATGATGTCCCTCTGAAGAACTAAGAAGACTTTAAGAACCGTTACTTCATAGGGTTTTGTGCCTTTGGGCTAACATGTCTTCTGGAACTAACAAATAAAGTTTATCTTCTTAGTGCCCAACATTTCATAGGGGGGACTGTTGTAGAATTATTAAAACCTGTATTAAATTTCTCCATTAACTCCATCTAACTTCACCATATGACAGATTTTCCTAACAGCATTTAGAATGTTAGACAGAGAATGTATTTTCTAGAAGAATATGACTAACACCGGAATTATCAAGTTCCTGTAATATGTAACAATGTATGCCATAGTTAGATCACGAGAAACTGCACTAAAGAAATGTTAATTTACTAAAAAGCCTTGAAACTAACCTCGAAGCTAAACGGTGCCAAGTACTCAAAATGGCTGGCTGCCAGATTCCCCCTCCCATCGAGCGAGCCTCGTGCTAAACAACAATGGCGCTTGAATCTTATGTCCAATCCCTGTCAAAGATGACGACATCCCATGATGGGAGGATGCCCCACTAGCCACTTAACCCTTAAGCCAATTACTAATATAGATGGGAGGGCATTTAACTTACCACTTAACACATAGACCAATTAATGATGTTTATTTGTTGTTATCTTGATATTCAATGATGATGTAATATTGCTCTTATAAGGGTCTGCATACCCGCTTTTTAACCAGATGCCATAAAATTTTCTCGAAGTTCTTTTAACCTGAACTCCATGTGTCAGTGTGAATTTACTTCTGCGTATACGCAATTTAATCATCTCAGATTTGGACAGGAACAGATAGTCATTCAAACATATTTGTTTGTTTAAGATAATCTATATCAATATTACTTTGTTAAACTGAGTTTCCGAGCTAAGAGGACATAGAGGACCACTATAGTGTTTTTAATACAAACCTGTGTTCCTAATTTTACTTAAATTTTTTCCAGTGCCAAGGCTCCCTCTGTGCTTCTCCCCTCTCCTCACTAGTGGCGTCTCTAGGATTCATTTTTAGTAGGGGGCACATGGTGGGCCAGGGACAAAAGTAGGTGGGCACATTTAACCCCGCCCTCACCGCAGTTTGACCCCGCCCCTGCCGCATGTTAAGCCCCGCCCCTGACACAATGTGTTTTTTTTTTTTTTTAATAATCCCTGGTGGAGAATTCATTATTTTCCACCAAGGATTATTAAAAAACAAACACATTTCCCTTGATACAGTCCACACACACACACACACACAGACTGCTGAGTCCTTACACACATACAGACTGCTTAGCCCATACACACATGCACACTGCTGAGTCCGTACACATACAGAGACTGCTGAGTCCATACACACACACAGACTGCAGAGTCCATACACACTGCCAAGTCCATACACACTGCTGAGTCCATACACACATACAGACTGCTGAGTCCATACACACATACAGAGTCCATATACACATACAGACTGCTGAGTCCATACACACACACACACAGACTGATGAGTCAATACACACACACAGACTGCCGAGTCCATACACACTGCCGAGTCCATACAGACTGCTGAGTCCACACACACTGCTGAGTCCATACACACACACAGACTGCTGAGTCCATACACACATACAGCTACTACATTGAAGGTAGTAGCTGTCACTATTCACTCCTTAATGCACCAAAGGCCCAACTCCTGAGAGTCAGACGTAACTGTACTGATACAAAAAATTATTACTGATTTCTCGGATAAGGGCTATAGTAAACAGTTACTTGATAAAGCTTATGATGAGATAATGCTTAAAGAGAGAGAAGTCCTTTTAAAATATAAAGAGAAGTCAATATCCTCTGCAGAAAATGAATTGGCCTTTATCTGTGACTTTAACGTTCAAAGTAAACAAGTTAAAAAAGTAATTTGCAAACATTGGCCTATTCTTAAAAGTGATGAGACACTTAATGTTCTTCTACCAGAACGACCCAGAATTATTTACAGAGGAGTATCAAACTGAAGAAATAGCCTTTCCAATAATAATTCCAATAGGGTTAAAGAAGTCACGAACCCATTTAATGAATCTAAAGGCTTCTATGGCTGTGGGGTCTGTGGGGCCTGTAAAAATACTAGCAACAATAAAAGAACAATTAGTGAATTTTCAGATCCAAAAAATCCCAATAAAAGTTACAGAATAAAAGATATCATCACTTGTTATACTAAAAAGGTGATTTACATGCTGACGTGTCCATGTGGCCTTCTGTATATTGGTCGCAGTATACGCCCTCTTCAGGTGAGGATACAGGAACACGTCAGAAATGTAAAGAATGGATTCATAAAACATAATGTATCACTTCACTTTAAAAATATACATAATAGCGATCCAAAGAAAATGACATTTATGGGTATTCAAAAAATAGTTACAGATTGGAGAGGTGATGATTTGGTGAAGAAAATGGGTAAGGCTGAGATGAAATGGATATTTCAACTAGACACTTTATATCCCAAGGGTCTAAATAATTACTTCGAACTTTGTAATTTTTTATGAAATGTCCATTTTTAAAGTAGATATGTATTTATTTTAGTATTATTTTTATTTTTATTTTAAAAAGTTTTTATTATAGTTTTTCATCTCAGTCTTTTCACATGCCTTTCACTTTAAATCGAAAAGTTTAGTTTCTTTTTAGGGTTATTTTATGTGTCCTTCTAATGGCATTAAAACCATCTGTTATCAATTTATGCACTAATATATTAAGTATTTTAAGACGGGGCGTGGCCTGGAGGTGAACCGTAGCGGTCGCATGTGTTAGCAGCTCCGCTCAGAAAACGGCTTCAAAGGTGCAATTAAGCCCGAAAACGAAAATATATATACAAAAGACTCACTTCAAACATAATGATCACCCCACTATCCAACCGATACAATTCCCGCACCAATATCATGCCACATCACCAGCTATATCCAGAGGCGCCTCTATCCTCTTAAGCAAACACATAAAATTTGAACCACAATGAAGCGGATGCCAATGGCAGATACGTCCTCTTGAAGGGCAAAATAAATGATATGACTTACACAATAGTCAACATCTACACGCCCAATACGAACCAACGAAATTTTCTACAGAGCATTCTTAAAAAAAAAAAAACACTATACAACAGGGAATCACGATAATCTGTGGAGATTTCAATCACATTTTAGACCCCAAATTAGACACCACACTACAGCAACACAGGCGTAGACAACGCCCTCTGAAAAGACAATGCAAAGCCCTGCAGAAACTCATACACGAATACCATTTCCATGATACATGGAGAATCACACACCCGGGGGACAAAACATTTACTCATTTCTCAAACGTCCATAACTCTTACTCCCGGATAGATGGGTTCCTCATTTCGAGGCCACACCTAAACCAAATCCACGCCTGCGAAATAAAACAAATCACATGGTCCGACCACGCTCCAGTGCTCCTTAATGTGAAAAACATGTACGATTTCAAACACCGCAGCCCCTGGAAGCTAAATGACACATTACTCCAAAACAAAGAATACACAAAAGAACTCACAGACGATCTCACATTGTACTTTACACTGAACGACAACGGAGAGGTGTCACCGACCACTATCTGGCAGGCACACAAGACAGTAATCAGAGGGCTGCTAATTAGGAAGGAAGCACACATTAAGAAAAAGGCACAGACTAAACTAAAAACATGGCAACAAGAACTATACGACTTAAACACAAGTAACCAACTACAATTAACAGCAGAAAAAAGACGCTGCATCACTACCGTTTCTAGGCTGATAAATCAACAGGCACTAGAACAAACACATACTAACATGACAAAACTTAAAATATCCCATTACATGCAGGGAAACAAAGCGAGCAAACTCCTAGCTAACCAATTGAAGCAGAAACAGGCCAACCAAAAAATAGCCTATATTCTAGACAACAAAGGCCAGAAACACACCACACCCAGAGAAATAAGCGAAGAGTTCGCTAAGTACTACCACACCCTGTACAACCTAAATGGAGACCTAAGCACGACACAACCCACGGACGCCAGCATAAAGGCCTATTTAGACAAACTAAACCTACCACAACTCACGCCACAACAACAGGCAGATTTAACCAAACCCATAGACACACAGGAGATGCTTAAAGTCATCCATACACGGGCAAATCACCAGGCCCAGATGGCTTGACAAACCTATACTACAAAAAATTCAGCCACACATTAGCACCCTACCTAAAAACGGCATTCAATCATGCTACATCCAAGAAATCTCTACCAAAAGAGATGATGTTAGCACATATCGTTACACTGCCAAAACCCAACAAACTGCGCACAGTGCCACAAAATTTTAGGCCCATTTCGCTTCTAAACGCAGATGCGAAGTTGTTCGCCAGACTAATTATACCACACATAATACACAACGACCAGGTGGGATTTGTGAAAGGGAGACAGGGAGCAGACAACACAAGGAAAGCCATAAATCTGCTATACAAACTACAGACAGGAAAGAGGGAGGACTGTTCCTATCCCTGGATGCTGAAAAAGCCTTTGACAGACTACATTGGGGTTTTTTAAAAGCGGTCCTAAGAAAGTTCGGAATGCCGGACCAATTTGGAGCAGTGGTGGAAGCACTATACAGCTCACCCGAGGCACAAGTGTTAAACTCTGGGTTTTTGTCGGAGCAATTTCGGCTCTCCAACGGAACAAGGCAGGGCTGCCCCCTGTCGCCGCTACTGTACATCCTAGCCCTGGAACCGCTAGCCACACGATTCAGAGACAATACAAACATACACGGGATACAGAAGGGAAAGAGGGAATACAAAGCAGGACTTTTTGCAGATGACAACATGTTGACAATCACACGTTCACATATCTCACTACCAAACCTTCTTGCTGAAATTAAGGAGTACGGGGACCAGTCATACTATAAATTGAACATTACCAAAACACAAGCCATGGGGATAGGGATGACACATACCTCGATAGACAAAATGAAAGACAATTTCCAATTCGACTGGAGGGAGGACTAGATCACTTTCTTGGGATTAAAATTACCAAACACCCTAACCAATTACTTGAGCTAAACTATGGCAAACTCATGAAGGAGATCGAATTATCCAGAACACACTAAATACAAAGACGTCCATACAGCCAGAATGTGGTTTGCTGTTCATGACACTAGAGACGTACAATAGGCCACAAGCGATACTGCTATTCCATATCCTAATAGCTGCAAACACACTGATCGCAAGGGCCTGGAAACAAACCACGAGACCTGAAAACACTGACTTACTGGCTCAAATCTCTACCAACCTAATGTACGAAACCAAGCTAAGCGTCCAATTTGGAGCATCCGCTCATACAATACAAGCCAGAGAGGGATGGGAAGAGGTTATAGAGAACGACATGATGTAAGAACTGGGGAACCAAGATATAAAAGACATCGGGAAGGGGGGTGAGAATGAGAGAGAAAAAAAAAAATCAAAACAGGGAATAAATCACGGCTACAAAACACAGGGAAAACCCGACACACACACACACATCAGTATCAAAAGAGAGCGAGGGAAATATGACAGACAGGTACCAAGTATGTAAATAGTTACGACAGGGAAAGCAAATGACGCGGCAAGCGCTGTACACAGACTAAGCCAACAAAACACCCATGGCGGCATTGCACCACCGGGAATAGATGATGTGCTGATGTACAAAGATAAAACTGTTTCCACAAAGGTTAGCGCTATACCCTGCTATGTTGAAACCCCCTCCCCGTAGGGAACTTGGATATAACACAAACGAATGTCATAACTTGTACAATGATTCCCTTCCCCTTTTTCATTTCTGTACCCAAACACGAAAATGCTTAATAAAAAATCAATTGGTAAAAAGTATTATTAAGACAATATGGTAAATAGATTTATAAATCCACGTGTGCAATATAAATATGTTCAAGATATTAGACTGATACTCCTTTATTTCTTTCTTTCTTCTTCTTTTTTGTTCGAATATGTATGCAATACTGATCATATGGGTACCATATGAATGATATTCAAACTATTGGTGGCCGCCAATATTAAAGATGGTGACTAACCGGAAGTGACGTTGCGGGAGTTGCGATACGTCACTTCCGTATTTATGTACATTAACAACAGATGAACCGGATATCTTCTCCCTTATTTGGGCAGACGAAAGTGAAGAAAGAAGACGGCTGGAACCAATAGGAAGGAGCCTTTTGGGTATTTAAACGGAGGGAAAATCAAAGCAGGAAACCGATTGAAAAAGCCTTTTTATAAGGTGAAACGCGTCTCGGACAGCGAGGACTTTTATATTGACCACTATCTGATGGAATTTTATTTATATTTTATGTATGTTTATACAATAAATTGTTTTTATTTTTATATGAGTTCTATGAGCTGCAAATACTGTTTCCTGCATTAAAAGAAGAGCTGTGCCCTCTTAAAGGCATAGTGTTTATTAGACTGAGAGCCCAGTTTGGATTGACTCTCAACAAGGTGAGCAAGTACCTGCATTAATTCTAATTGCAATATTGGTGTAAAGGATAACACACTAGGACTCTGGTCCACTGTTTCTTTTCTCCTCTTCCTGAGTATCTGAAAGTCGTCATAGAAGAAGTCTGGTATTCGCTTTAAATACCTCAGCGTTTGTGACTTGAGCCTATCCTTCCCAGGCTCTAAGCCATGTGAGTTTGCTACATTTTTTTTTTTTAAATTCTTTATTTTTGCAGTGCAGGATTATGTATACAATTTTAGGTGAACATTGTAAAGGATAAAACAAGATAAAGCAATGGTGTAACATACAATATCAGGAAAAAGTGCACTGTTTTTTATATTTATACATGACTATTTTCAGGTGAGCTAGTTACAATTTAGTTAAGCCTAGTGACAACATTATAACGATTAATGATATGGTGTCCACCAGCATTATTATTCCTAATATTTAGTCAGGCTAAGTAACTGGTGGAGTGTAAAGGTTAAGTAACACAAGAAGTATGCATGCTGATTAGGTCAGGATATAATTACATGTGAGTTGCGCATTTTATTTTATATTGTTTGGAGTAAGCGAAAATTAGCCTTGGCATGGATGAGGTTGATTGTTGTTCAGCATATAACCAACGTTAAACATAACATCAAAACAATATGAGGATGACATGTTTCGGGTAGGTAGCTGTAGTACAGTGTGAGTGTAGCTGGGGTGGTTGTGGTGGTGGTGGTGGGGGGGGGGGGTGATAACTGTCGACTTGGGCATAAGTACCACAGTTTTGTCTTGACCTATAATGTTTCACTGTGAATAAGTTAGCCAAAGAGTTTTCTATGCTGGTGTGAGTGGTGCCGTGTTGTGTGTTCTGTTTGTGTGATGTCAGTCCATAACAAGTAAGTCGGTGCCCCCGTTGGTGTTGTTTAAAGATCCCCTGTTACCCAGGGGAGGGGGTGGGAGATTTCAAATGGCTTTACATAAGTGGCTTTAAAGTGCCCTTGGTTGCCAACACTCGTGTGAGTTCTACCATAAAATTTCGGCAATATCCTTTCAACATATATACATTGTAACTGGTTCATGAGTCCAGGGGGTGTAGCGTGTAATGCTGCTTAAAGTAGACTGGTCTGGATACCGGGTAGCTTCAGGGCTGCGTCAAGTGTTGGTTGACGCGGTGATCGCCGTTTCGGCTCTTCTAGGGACAAATGGGACCGCTGTTGCGGGGTTCCACGCGGTGCTGTGTGCCGGTGTGTTTCTGTTCTCCGGTGGAGGATGAGCAATCGGGGGAAGTCCCAGGGTCGGTAGCAGTTCATTTGCCTCTTGTAAGTCCCGGATGGTAGAGGTCGCATTCCCGTGGTGGATCAACAGTGTGCGCGAACCTCTCCAATGGTAGGTGATTTTATGTTGGCGTAGGAGGGCTGTAAAGGGCTGAAGTGTGCGTCTCTACGCCAGGGTGGGCCCCGACAAGTCCGCGTAAAAAGATAGCTGCATATTTTCAAACAGGTACGGAGATTGGTTCCGCGTGGCCTGCATCACCGCCACCTTGTCTCTGTGATTTTGGAAGCAAGCCAGGAGGTCTCGTGGGGCCTTTGGTGGGGCCTTAGCAGCTCGTGGTAGGCAATATACCCTTTCGATGAGTACCTGTCTGGCTTGCTTGGGAGGTAAAAGTGACTGCATTAGTCTCCGCAATGTGTGTGGGAGTTCAGACTCCAGTATCTCCTCTCCTATGCCTTGGATTTTTATGTTCCGGCAGCGACTCCGATCCTCTAAGGTTGCTATGCGCTGCTCGTATGTGGAGTGCTGTAATTTGATTTCCTGGACTGTTTGTTGTAGGACTTGAGTGTGTTGTTTGGTGCACTGGGAGTCAGCCTCCAGTATGCCCAGGCGGCCCATTAGGCCTTGTAGGTCCTTGCGCAGTTGGGCCATGTCGGCCTGTATTGTTAGTCGGAGGTCTGCTAGGAGGTCTTTCATGACCGTAACAGTCACAGGTGAGGAGTCTGTTTTCGGGGGTGACTTGCGAAGTGGTATTTCCTCGTGTGGGAGCTCCATCTCAGTCTCCGTGGTGAAATCATTGGATATCCGAGCCGTAGCCGTTGTAAGCGGCCATGTTAGGGCCTTGGGCGCTAAATGCCTGCTTCCACATGTCGCCGATGCTGTGGTGCTGCCGTGGGTTGTCGGGCTTAGATTTTTTATTTTTGCGGCCCATATCGTTGGTGGATGCCTGCAGGTCGGTTTGGCACCGGTTTCGTTGGGCTGGGTTCGTGTTAGCTGGTCCAAAGTACTCTTTTGCAGCAGAGCTCGCTTTGCATGCGGCCATTCAGGTCAGTTGCTTGGCTCCGCCCCCCGAGTTTGCTACATTTAAAGTCTTTCCAAACTATTTAGTTCTAAGCATACTGCACCAATTGTTTCCATTTTTTTTCTCTAGATACTTCCAAGCTATAGATTTGGATCCCTTATTATAAGGGTAAGTTATGTTGTTTTTCTAAAATAGCGCTCCACTGGGTTTTGTTTGTTGTGACAATTTTGTCCCACCTGTAATACTCCACTTTTTTGCATGCATCTGTGTTAATGTTAGAGGTACCTACACGTGTGTTGAGCTGCTCACTAGATTTGGATTCTATATTATATTGCATCTAAGCCCCTATTTCTCACAGTTGATTTGTATTTTCCATACACACATACAGACTGCCGAATCCATACACACATACAGACTGCAGAGTCCATACACACATACAGACTGCCGAGTCCATACACACATACAGACTGCCGAGTCCATACACACATACAGACTGCCGAGTCCATACACACATACAGACTGCTGAGTCCATACACACACACACAGACTGCTGAGTCCATACACACATACAGAGTCCATACACACATACAGACTGCTGAGTCCATACACACATACAGACTGCTGAGTCCATACACACTGTAACGGACCGTTTCACACACAAGAGGATAAAACCCAGTTTAGGCGATAATCCCCTTTCCAGATGCACAGACCGCTACTGCAAACACCATTCTCCCGACTGGAACCACACGAACACTGGAACAGCTGAACAAGAAAAGCAGACATCGGCTTACACTCTTGGCAGTCAGCATACAATCCCATTCCCCCAAAGACCGAGACGACACATCGCTTTGAGGGTTAAGCAAGAACTCTGGACTGGGACACCCAGTCTGGCTTTTATTTCCAACTCACACATACAGGCCACACCCAGGGGGAGGCATAAAAGAACCAATGACATAGATGTTACCTCCCACACATCCCCTCCCCTTAGTGTGACACATAATCCCATTATGCATACAGAGTAAAATATACTTTTACACAACTTTCATAACTTTAAAACCATACATCACATTCACATAAAAATACATATCCACAATCAATCCATTCAGGGGAACAACATATTAAAAAATGGCATGAATCCGACCAGGGGTTTAAAAGTTACTAAAAGTATCTTTTGGGCCCTGGCTTGCAGCATGGCACAATCTGGCCCAAACAGAAGTAAAACATCCCCCACAATGCATCCCGGCTTCCTCCCTTCTGCCCTGGAGATAATTGGAGAAGTAATCCAATTATCTAGGACTAGAGTCAGACTCCATTAACCACATGGTTGCAAAAAGACAGTAAAAGACATAAAATTACATACTGATACATTTAACACATAAAACACACATTTCTACATATCCCCAGTTTAACTGAACACATAAATACCTACATAATATTTAAGACAGTATTACTGTGATATGTTACAAAGTCTTAAAGGGACATTAGTCCCAAAAGTCCCAATATGTCCATCGCTGATTTTAAAGGGCCAGTAGCAGCAATATAAATTATTACATGCCCAAATATAGTGTTTATAGAGCAATATGTCCATGGGCCGTAGTCGCAGGGCAGGAGGCTAGCAGCCAGGCCTCTCCAGTTCACAGTGGCGAAGCTGGTTTCGCCACATTTCTCCCCTTTGCCAATTAGACTAACAGGGTACCTGACTTTCTGCCGGTCAGTGCCCTGGTTAGTCCAGCAACCCACCCACGAAACAGAAATAACAGAGCAGCCCACCCACACTAACCGGTTACTACATCTGGGTGAGGAAGGATTTTGTCCAAGTTCTGGTGTTTCACCACTGCTGGGTGGGAGACGGGTAGGCTGCCTTGGTGGGTTGCTGAGGGGGCAGAGACCAGCGGTACTCTGTCCTGTTGCCAGCACTACCACGGGAGTAGTCTGGTGGGCGCCTGGTTGCTGGAGACTGGCTGTCTCCCCTTTAGGTGCACAGCTCGACTGCCGGAGGGGGAGACCAACTGTCTCCCCTTTGGATCCATCACACTGAGGCTGGGGAACAGGACCGACCGTCCCTATCCCTTGTGCTGTAAGTGCAGAGACTACGGTCCCATCTGCACAGTTGTGGGGCTTAACATCTCCCCTTGGTGGGTTAGGTTGCCGTGGGAGAGAGGGTGTAACAAGTTCCTCTCTCTGGATGGCAAACTGCCGCTGGGGAGAAAGGATGGCACCTTCTGCTCCCTGGGGTACACACTGCCGCTGGGGAGGAAGGATTGCACCTTCTGCTCCCTGAGGTACACACTGCCGCTGGGGAGGGAGGACGCTGCTCTCCTCTCCCTTCACCTCACCCTGCCTTCCTGGCACATCACTTTGTTGCTGGGGGGCAGGAACAACAACCTCTGCCCCCTGTAACTCAGCCTGCCGCTGGGGAGGATGGACGACACCATCAGCTCCCGGAGACACACACTGCCGCTGGGGAGGAAGGACTGCACCTTCTGCTCCCTGGGGCACACACTGCCGCTGGGGAGGGAGGACGCTGCTCTCCTCTCCCTTCCCTTCACACTGCCTTCTTGGCATATCACTTTGCTGCTGGGGGGCAGGAACAACAACCTCTGCCCCCTGTAACTCAGCCTGCCGCTGGGGAGGATGGACGACACCATCAGCTCCCGGAGACACACACTGCCGCTGGGGAGGGAGGACGCTGCTCTCCTCTCCCTTTACTTCACACTGCCTTCCTGGCATATCACTTTTCTGCTGGGGGGCAGGAACAACAACCTCTGCCCCCTGTAACTCAGCCTGCCGCTGGGGAGGAAGGACAACACCTTTATCCCCCTGGGACACACACTGCCGCTGGGGAGGAAGGACGGCACCTTCAGCTCCCTGAGATACAATCTGCCGCTGGGGAGGAAGGACGACACCTTTAGCTCCCTGGGACTTACTCTGCCGCTGGGGAGGATGGACGACACCATCAGCTCCCTGGGTTACACACTGCCGCTGGGGATCTGGGCCGACTGCCCAGCATCCCTGTAGGGCCGGTAGAGAGACCTCGGTCCCATCTCCACCTGCCTGTTGTGGTTCCTCACAGGACCAATCTATGAGGACCCCTACTTCGGGTTCTTCCTGCCGCCTGGGGGGGGGGGCGGCTAACCTCCTCGGATGCAGCCTCTACTCTGCTGCTGTACCACTCTTCCTGCTCATCATACTCTTCGTCCATCTTTGAGTTTTGCTCAGCCATGATCTGGTTCCAGATCCCCTGGAATGTGTCCATGGATATATAACCCCCATACTGGGCCACTTGCTGCCTCACCTTGGCCATAAAATCATCTTCAGCGTCAGAGCCTTCCATACTTGTCTGCTCCAAGTCGCTGGATACCTCTGCTGCCAGGGGCGCTGCACGAATGCTAACGTTGCCCTCAATTTGTAACTCCAAGGAATTGGTGTTCTGTAGCTGTCCTTCTGGCTGTGGGAACAATCCCGCAGCTTGTTGGTTCCTCTGCGTCGTTCGCAGCATGAGGTACGCCTGTACATCGTTGTAGACCCGGTCTGCCATCCGCTCCGCTCGGGCTGGTGAGAATAGAGCCATCCTGCTCCTATATTCCCTGGCAAACTCGGATTCCTCCTCCTCCCTCGGAGGTGCTGCAGCAGCTGCGACTCTGTCTCCTTCCATTTTCCTGATTTCCTTTGTAGATAGGGTCGCTGTACGGATACTAGCGTTGCCCTCAATTTGTAATCCAGAAATGGTGTTGTCTGTAGCTGTCCCTCTGGTTGTAGGAACGATCCCACCGCTGCCACCAATTGTAACGGACCGTTTCACACACAAGAGGATAAAACCCAGTTTAGGCGATAATCCCCTTTCCAGATGCACAGACCGCTACTGCAAACACCATTCTCCCGACTGGAACCACACGAACACTGGAACAGCTGAACAAGAAAAGCAGACATCGGCTTACACTCTTGGCAGTCAGCATACAATCCCATTCCCCCAAAGACCGAGACGACACATCGCTTTGAGGGTTAAGCAAGAACTCTGGACTGGGACACCCAGTCTGGCTTTTATTTCCAACTCACACATACAGGCCACACCCAGGGGGAGGCATAAAAGAACCAATGACATAGATGTTACCTCCCACACATCCCCTCCCCTTAGTGTGACACATAATCCCATTATGCATACAGAGTAAAATATACTTTTACACAACTTTCATAACTTTAAAACCATACATCACATTCACATAAAAATACATATCCACAATCAATCCATTCAGGGGAACAACATATTAAAAAATGGCATGAATCCGACCAGGGGTTTAAAAGTTACTAAAAGTATCTTTTGGGCCCTGGCTTGCAGCATGGCACAATCTGGCCCAAACAGAAGTAAAACATCCCCCACAATGCATCCCGGCTTCCTCCCTTCTGCCCTGGAGATAATTGGAGAAGTAATCCAATTATCTAGGACTAGAGTCAGACTCCATTAACCACATGGTTGCAAAAAGACAGTAAAAGACATAAAATTACATACTGATACATTTAACACATAAAACACACATTTCTACATATCCCCAGTTTAACTGAACACATAAATACCTACATAATATTTAAGACAGTATTACTGTGATATGTTACAAAGTCTTAAAGGGACATTAGTCCCAAAAGTCCCAATATGTCCATCGCTGATTTTAAAGGGCCAGTAGCAGCAATATAAATTATTACATGCCCAAATATAGTGTTTATAGAGCAATATGTCCATGGGCCGTAGTCGCAGGGCAGGAGGCTAGCAGCCAGGCCTCTCCAGTTCACAGTGGCGAAGCTGGTTTCGCCACACACACATACAGACTGCTGAGTCCATACACACATACAGACTGCCGAGTCCATACACACACACAGCTTCCTCACTAGCAGACAGACAGACAGAGACACACACAAGCTTCCTCACTAGCAGACAGACAGAAAGACAGACACACACACAAGCACATTAAGCCTACCTGTCACTGGAGCCTGTTGCTGGTAGTCAGGCAGCCATCTTCCATCCTTTCCAGCAGCAGCAAGGGCTGCTGCTTAACGGCGAGGCTTATGTGCGGGAGGTGGGGCTTGGTTTGGGGGCGGGGCCTGTTTCGGGGTTAGATGCTGGGTGCTGAAAACACCCAGCACCGTTCCAGCTGCTATGTCCTGCATTCCCTCGGGCTATCACACACTGTTACAGTCAGAGGGAATAGAATGTAAGGACATGGCCAGCAAGTTGCTGGCATTTGGGGGGGCCATGGGGGGGGGCACAGCATGATGTAGGGGGGCCATGGCCCCCTCTGGCCCCCCCCCTAGCGACACCACTGCTCCTCACCCGGCATTGTTAACCTAGTGCGAATTCGCATTGAGTGCCGTGCACACATTTAAACTTCACCTTAGAAATGCACTGAATCAATGCTTTCCTACTGGGCTTCCACATCATGTGACCACGTTTTTACTTGATCAGGGTAGCAGAAGCACACCTAGTGAGCCATTAGAGGTGGTTGGGTGTGTGCTGTTTACCTGGGAAACCTTGGGTCCTGGCATTCATGTATATGTTACTTTCCTAGAGATTGTTGCAGGCCATGTTAGCCTCTTTATTGATGTTCATTGGTGGCAGTTGTCTCTTTTTTTAGCAGGACAATACACCCCGCCACATTACAAAAATTGTTCAGGTATGGGTTGAGGAACATGACAAAGAGTTTAAGGTGTTGCCTTGGCCTCCAAATTCCCCATATCTCAATCCGATTGTGAGATGTGCTGGAACAAAAAATTGATCCATGGAGGCTTCACCTCTCATCTTGCAGGACTTGAAGGATCTGCTCCTAATTTCTTAGTGCCAGATACAACAGGACACGTTCAGAGGTTTTGTGGAGTCCATGCCTTGATGCATCAGAGCTGTTTTGGCAGCACTAGGGGGCCCTACACTATATTAGGCAGGCGGTTTTACTGTTGTGGCTGATCAGTGTATGTATACTTGACATAATATTAAAGCGTTTTCGTTTAAAGTGGACAACGTTTCTGTCTTAATTCTATGGATTTGTATAATATATAAGCAAGTCTCCCAAGACAAGTTGAAAATAATCTGTATTTGCTGTCCCGCCAATTCAAACCTTTCCAAATCGTATCACTTTCATGGAATTAAAATAGCCATTAATAAATTAATCTCAGAAATGTTTCTTAGAATCAGTTTTAAATAAATAATTTTGTGTCTAGAATATTGTCTGGGTTAAATAAAGAGGTAGCAAAATATGTTTTTTACTTGTTAAGCAGAAGTACAATAGCATGAAATATTAATTCGTCCAGAGTGAATCATTGAAGGTGTTCTAATTGAGATTTTTTTTCCTTTTTATAATGTAACTTTATAATTGTGTGTTAAATAAATGCCAAGAAATCACTGATCTTAAGCACAAAGCCCAACAGAGATTTTGTTATCTAAAAAGACCTGCCCCGGAGTTCTTGCTCTGGAATGAATGAAATACGAGTTTGGAATAATTGCATTTCCTAAATATCATGTCTACGCATTATGAGCGAGAACCAGGCTTAGAATTAAAGTTCAGCCTGGAAATATATGCATCTCATACAATAAATGGACATTTCTAAGACTTGCTCTTTTTTTATAGCTTTCAATAATTACAACAGGCTGAAAAAATGGACAACGATTAAATGCTGGTACACGGAAAATAACAAAGGACTTCTTCTGAAGCTCTATGTGACAGACCTGCTCTTTAAAATGAGGATTTCATGCAATTAGTTGACCCACAGACAAAATATTGGAGGTGGGAGTAAAGGTGCCATTTTATTTCATTTGGATTTTTTCGCCAACCCTAGTTACGTTTGAGTAAATAAATAAATTCAGCTGTACTGTGTTGAAAATAAAATTGTGAGTCCCGTAGGAATATCACATATTTCATCATACAATGTTATAGAGTGTAATATGAGCAGATAAAGATAATCTCATTACAAGATGACACACATTCAAAATGCTTTGTCAACTGTATTAGAATTCAGCATCCGTGTGTGAAAAAAATGTGTAAGCTCTATGTGACATACGCTTGAGCATCGATAACCTTAATGATGTGTTTCCAGCAACTGATGGTCAGTAAGTGAGGAATTCTAGTCAGCGTATACAAAATATAAAATGTAGAAAATAAAATGTAGAAAATAATCCAGGCACTCCAGCGAATTCCAAAAAAATAGGCAATTTATTAGAACCAGCAGCTACACAGCGACATTTCAACCCCTCAGGGTCTTTATCAAGCTTGGTCCATTCTGGTACTGGGACTTGTCCAGTGAAAGCACCCCGGATTCCTGGCCGAAGGGTTGAGTGCACTTCCACAATTTCTCTATATCTAGCGTATACAAAATAGACTGGAACTTGCTAAAATGTCCTCTCAGTAGAGCCTCTAGACGAGGGTAGACCAGTCTCAGATAATGTAGACATTTGGACCGAGCACATGCGGATAATCAAGCTGATTTTTTTTTTTTTTAATCTATTAAATCTTTCTGCTCCCACAGGACCCTTTCTCAAGCTTGAGAAAGCCCCCTGCAGTAACCTAAATGTTGTATGGGTTTCGAATCATTTCTGGCTGACATCCTCTGTGTGTGCCCGGTCCAATTTCTTCATTAAGTGAGAATTGTTTTTATAGAGCTGCTTAAACCCTGTGACATTTCAACCTTAGCATGGAGTGCTGGATGCGTGACTCTTGTCTTTTGGCATCATCTGGACAGTGGCCCGGTGTATTTTACGCATTGACTTTGAACACCTGCCGTTCCTTCAAAAGTGGCGCTCAAGGTTCAGTTCTTGTTGGTCTAGGGGCAAATATATCCCTGGTCACGTGTAAGGGCTAAAACATAAAAACCAAGATCAGCACAGTAGTGGTAGTATTTATTTATTTTTAACCTCTAAGGCTAGATTTAGGCAATCATATGGCATGGTTAACTATAACAAAATGCTAAAATTAAGTATAGAAAGTTATCTTGTAATGTAAGGTTATAAGCAAAATGTTGTGTATTTATATCAGTATATTAATAGTGATAACAGGAATATGGTATTTTTTGGATTTTAACATCCTTAGTTGTGCCAAATTATTCCTTCAGGATTATTCACTGAACACAAAATCGCAGAGAATTAAAATAAAATGACATTTAGAGAAAAAAAAAAGTTTGGCAAAATCTGATCTAGAAAAATTCAAACTATAGTCACTGCGTATACAAAAAGAGAAGTCCTGCGCTCACTCCCATCACTACTGGGCCGGCAGCAATAACTACAGTATACATCAGCCCCCAGATATAGTAAAAACCAAAGAAAAGAAAAAGTTACCTGCGCTCTCTCCTTAATCCCTATGTATATTTAGACAAATGGAGGTCATTTAGTTGCTCCAATGGCCATTGGAGGGAATGCCCGCCTGCCAACGTCAAGGCAGACCCCCCCTAAGTGGGTCCTAACACTGACCCTTCAGCCTGCTTCCTTGAGCTTCTGGCAAAGATATCTCTAAAGAGACAGAGAGGGGTGTTTTTTATATACACCCCTATATACTTATTAAACTTTAATAGGGAACACATGGGATGGACGGCAGCATTGTAACCAGGCTGTGTGATACAAAGTAAATACAAATACAAAAAGAGAAGTCCTGCGCTCACTCCCATTACTACTGGGCCGGCAGCAAGGACTACAATACACATCAGCCCCAATATATAGTAAAAACCAAAGAAAAGAAAAAGTTACCTGCGCTCTCTACTTAATCCCTATGTTTATTTAGACAAATGGAGGTCATTTAGTTGCTCCAATGGCCATTGGAGGGAATGCCCGCCTGACAACGTCAAGGCAGACCCCCCCTAAGTGGGTCCTAACACTGACCCTTCAGCCTGCTTCCTGAGCTACTGGCAAAGATATCTCTAATGAGACAGAGAGGGGTATTTTTTTTTTAGAAAATATGTTTTTGTGAGAAAACCAGTATACACTCAGTGTAGGAGATAGATAATAACCACCACTAGTGTGTATGTGGAGCGCTTATAATTTGTCTTACTCACCCATATGGGTTAACATACACATGTATGTGAAACGTATTCCGTGACAATATATCCGAAACGGATATAAATACAAAATAGTGCAAATAACGTATGTAATGGGTACTGTGAAAAAGTGTTCTATATGGTCACACTCACATGTAACAGAGCCCTATAGGATAGGCTCAAATCACAGCAGCTTGCGTGTACTTGAGGTGACACAGTACCCAATCGGTCCCATAAATACCAGAGAAGATCCTTATGCATACATAGGAGAAAAAGAAAAAAACAAGGGGAAGAAGAAAAACCCCTAGTGCAGACTGTTTTAATATACAATGTTGAGTAGCAGAGAATAATTGGCTTCTCACCTTGTTAGGAGCCCTTATACCTGGAAGATTTTAGAGAGAAGGGATATAGGGAGACATTATTGGAAAAAGCCCTTGAAGAAGTTAGTGTAAAAGACAGGAAAGATCTAATTAAATACAACGCTAAAAATAAAGGAGAACTACAAACAATAGGGTTAATATGCGATTTTAATTGTAAAAATAAAGAATTTAAGAGGATAGTCTCCAAATACTGGCCCATTTTATGAAATGATCCCCTCCTTAATAGTATTCTCCCGGAAAAGCCAAAAATTGTGTATAGGGGAGGAAAAAACTTAAGAAACACTCTAACCTCTAATCACATACCCTCAAAAAGGTGTAATAAGAACCTCTTTAATGAAACAAAAGGATTTTATGGCTGCGGATATTGCAGTGCATGCAAGAATTCAAAAAGCAAGAAAAGACTAATAAAAGAATTTTCACACCCTCAAAATAAAAAGGTTATGTTTAAAATTAATGAATTAATTACGTGTCAATCCACAAAAGTTATTTATCTTTTGAAATGTCCATGTGGACTTGCATATGTAGGACGGACTAAGAGAAATTTAAATATTAGAATACAAGAACACATCAGGAATATTAGGAATGGTTTTGTTAAACACAGTGTTTCCCTACATTTTAAGAATAAACATAATAGTGACCCCACTCTGTTGAAATTTCATGCAATTCAGAGGATAACACCATATTGGAGGGGGGGAGATTTCATAAAAGAATTAGGCCAAAGGGAGATGCAATGGATTTTTAACCTAAACACTATGCAACCAAGTGGTCTCAATGATGATTTTGAGTTATGTCATTTTTTAAATTAATATTCTTACTAGTATTGTATTTATATATTTTATATTTTATATATTTGTTATATATATTTTATATCACATTTACTATAATCATCATTGATTTTGACTATTGGTATAACAGATATCTATCCATTTATATTCCACACTTGTTTAGAGAAGCACATATATATGTCTCTATGCCCTACTTTTTATTATTTTCTTCACTTCTGTGTGTATGCATGCAGTGACACTTTAAAAAAAATGAATATCGGAGGGGGCGGAGCCGAGCTAGCTAGCAGATCAGTCGCACATTCCCTGAGCTCCTGCAGTGTGAACCCAAAACCTGCGAATATCTTTAACCCACTGGCTGGAATCTACCTGCAATTGGGCTCAACGCACAGAGGAGGCTCCTAGTGACCTGCCGGTACCTTCCATACCACTGAACTCGAAAAGTGGCGATATGAGGCCTAGCGGAGGCACGGGGCTGCCTTCCCACCAGATGCCAACCGCACCAAGCGTACAGACCACACTCACCCCCCCCCCCCCATGGACCGATGGGGGAGATCTCGGTCCCCACCGGACAGGGTGCTCCGACCTCCACACCAAACGATGGACGAAGAGAACCCCCTACACAAAATGGAGTTGGACGCCCACAAGATGGTGGCTCACCCTGACACGAGAGTGTCAGTTAAGCGATGGCACCAAGCTAACAGAGCAGTAACCAAAGCCTGCTCAAGTGACTCTATTACTAAAATCTTTGACAGATTCTGGGCAAAATTGGAGGCCTGCATGCAGCCTGAAATCCTGCGCAGACAAACGCCTACTAAGGTCGGAGCCAATGGCGGACGGAGGTCTGGGGACACTTACCAGGGCAACTCCACAACCCACACTCCAGAGTCCTCCAACAAAGGCCCTCCCGGGCTGAGAGCAACACAGGGTATAACCCGACGGTGCAGGCCACACAGGCGGAAAGCAGCTCAGCAACCACGTAAGCGACTACACAAATCTTACCGCACCATCCTTCATGGGGCGACCCTGGACCACGCAGGTTCTCAGGCTCGTGGACCACAAGCACCGGCTCTCCTTCAACCCCGGGGCAAGGGAGGATTCCCACCCCCGGACCGACGAAGCTCCGCACCACCGCGACCGAAACCGGGCGTGGAACCCAAGCTTACAAATACCCACACCCCAACGGCCGCTGGATTAGCAGCAGCAACACAGCAATCAGGGCACACATTGGGGAAGGGAGCCCTGTGGAGCACAGCAACGGCACAGATCCCAGAGTCCAGTGCTACAGGACACCGGCCTCGCAACGAGCCAGGAGTGGGAGAGGGCAATCGATTGAACCCTGGTCGGCAACCAACCCCAACGAGTCCATCAGGCGTGTAACTACAGCCTCCAGATTGGGCGTCGGCTGATCTCTCAGGAACTGACCCACAAAATCTCTCATAGCCCGTGCCTGGGCATATACGTGAGAACTCATTTTACCTAAGCATACTCATTTTTAACTATACATTTTTCATACCACCGAAGTTTTCGTTAACTTGCTTTACGTTTCAAGAAGCCTTCCATTTCGAAGCATGTTTAATGTATGTCTTGCACTGAGGCAGAAGCATCAATGACTTACTTATCATTATCATTATTAGATTAAAACCGAGAAGGCATTTGTTTAACGCCTTAGGTAGCATCAACGTTAATTAACATGAGCAGCGTGTTTGCATGTAACAGGGCAAGCTTTATTATTTCTTTTAAACCATGTTAGTTGCAGGACAGTACTTTGTCATTATAGCCTTATATCTTCACTTTATTGTTCCGGCCAGTCTACTGTTCTTTGCCTTCTATAGCATGTGACTGACTACATTATAATTTACGTATTGCATTGTATATGTGCTTGCCTCTAATAGGCATTGTTACACTACTTACCACACAAAGCATATGACTTACTCCTGTCTCTAAAATGCTTCGCTAAACTACACACTGCATTATACTAAAATGGGGCACAGCTGCTCCACTGTGAAAGCAACTACTGTTAATCTACAAAGCGAGTTCACACACCATACCTATACTAGCATAGATGACCTAACAATCTCAAACAACCAGCATTATTCTTTTGTTATATGTTGTTATATTTTGTGATACTTTACTTAACCTCACTCTGTTGACGTACCTGCTCAGTTAAGATTGTAAAACAAAAATTTGTGCGAATTAACATGCCACTGTCTGACTACTGTGAAAGCTTGAGATACGCTATTGTGGCGTCTGTCAAAACCATGTAACCACCTGCACAACAAAAATAAAGAATTGAAAAAAAAAATGAATATCAGATGTTTTTTTAATTTGGGATATATATATATATATACAATGAATGAACTGTGAAGAATATGTAATAACATTATTTCCCCTTTTCCTTTTAATTTTCTGTGTATATGGCTTAATTTGAGTAACTAACTTGCCAATTTGAACGAACTATCTAAAGAAAGGGCATTTGCCCAACTCCAAAATGGACGCAAGGACTTTGCAAACTGAGATCTGCGAACACGCCCATCCCGTGACGCGGTACATGACGCTTGAGGTCACATGACTCGGTTCCGAGAACGGAGCTTCCCTCATTACTAACGAAGCACAGCTGTCCATTGAAAAAGGACAGCCGATTGGAGGAGAAGCTAATTGGATAACCATACAGAGAGAAGACCACGGTATTTAAAAGAAGAACAGCAACATACACATCACCGATCGAGAAAGCTGTCTGAGCACAGAGAAACGCGTCTCGGCTGAGAGGATTGAGGACTCCATTTGTTTCATATATATATATATATATATATATATATATATTTATTTATTTATATATATTTTTTTTATACTTATTTTGTTTATATTTCTACATAATTGTAAGTTTTTATCACTTACTTTAGTAAATTTTGCTACAAATTGGAAACCATCCTCCGTTGTTCCTGTTAAAAGAAGGGTGGGAGCCCCCTTAAAGGCACGGACACTCATACACTAGGAGCCAGGTATAAGGGCTCCTAACAAGGTGAGAAGCCAATTATTCTCTGCTACTCAACATTATATATTAAAACAGTCTGCACTAGGGGTTTTTCTTCTTCCCCTTGTTTTTTTCTTTTTCTCCTATGTATGCATAAGGATCTTCTCTGGTATTTATGGGACCGATTGGGTACTGTGTCACCACAAGTACACGCAAGCTGCTGTGATTTGAGCCTATCCTATAGAGCTCTGTTACATGTGAGTGTGACCATATAGAACACTTTTTCATTGTACCCATTACATACGTTATTTGCACTATTTTGTATTTATATCCGTTTCAGATATATTGTCACGGAATACGTTTAACATACATGTGTATGTTAACCCATATGGGTGAGTAAGACAAATTATAAGTGCTCCACATACACACTAGTGGTGGTTATTATCTATCCTCTACACTGAGTGTATACTGAGTTTCTGCATTACTTTATAGGGTTGAGAGTCCCTATTTTTTGTGGTAGCTGCTATTATCATCTATTCCATTATTAATTAATAAGCGCCTTATAAACACACATTTTGCATTTTCTGTAAATTACTTCTAAAATGTTTTTGTGAGGCCTGAAAAATAATAATTAAACGTAGAAATCCACACTTCTGTCATGGAACTGGGTGCCTCTATCTTGGCTCCCTGTTAATTATCATTATAATTGGTGCCCATTACTGCTGTTAGACATACAGTGAGAAAGGAAAAGACAAAACACTATTTCATGTCTCCTCATTTGCACTGTGTGCCCTGACTGTGCCTAGACTGAACTGGATTGTGATGTCACTTGTTAATATACATATATCCCCCCCCCCCCCCAAAAAAACAGAACATCACATTTAAAAATGTTTTTAACCCCTTGACGACCGATGACGGTTCAGGACCGTCATCGGAAAAATCTCCTTGGGGACCGATGACGGTCCTAAACCGTCATAACGGTCTGGGGCTACTTACCTGATCGCCGTCGGCGATCAGCGCTCCTCCTGGTCCAGGGGGACTGCCTGTCTGCTCTGCAGTCTCCCCTCGGCAGATCAGGACCCCGCGGCCACGTGATCACTCGATCACATGACCACAATAGGTGCCTGTGTATCTACTCTAATAATAGTGGATGTAGCATCATGCTGAGACAGCGATGTTCCCGACACCAGGCCTAAGTCGGGGCATGAAAGAGCACCCAACCTGAGCCTAGCACCCGGAACAACGAGTTTCCGTTAACCCTCACTTTCGGCAGAGCTTGTGCGTTGTCCAGGTATCCCTCCACCTTAATTGAGGCGCTCGGGTCCTCTCCCCTGTGCGTCGTGATAGATATGTTGAGATGGCATGTAATGTGGGTGCTACTCCTGCACGAGTATTTTTACCTAATTAAGTAATTTTATTGATTGCAATTTGAGGGACCTGCCTGCCAACCCATGCCGAAAGTCCAGAGCATTTAGTTTGCTAGCACTGTATTTAACCCTGTAACTTTCTATGACACCCTAAAACCTGTACATGGGGGGTACTGTTTTACTCGGTAGACTTCGGTGAACACAAATATTAGTGTTTCAAAACAGTAAAACATATCACAGCGAAAATATTGTCAGTGAAATTGAAGTTTTTTGCATTTTTCACACACAAACGGCCCTTTCACTGATGATATTATTGCTGTGATACATTTTACTGTTCTAATACACTACAATTTGTGTTCAGAGAAGTCTTCTGAGTATAACAGTACCCCACATGTAAAGGTTTTATAGTGTTTGTGAAAATTACAGGGTCAAATATAAGGCTTGATTTTACTTTTTTTTTTTTTTTACTGAAATTTGTCAGATTGGTTAGGTTGCCTTTGAGAGCGTATGGTAGACTGGACATACCCCATTTTGAATACCCCGGGTTGTCTACGTTAAAAAATATGTACATGTGAGGTGTGATTCGGGGATTTATGACAGATAACGGTGTCATAAATTAACAAATGTTCTCAGTGAGCAGTTCAGAGGTTTTGCTAAGATGTATTTAAACTAGGAGGGGGGGGGGGGCAAAAGGGTGATAAAACATCAATCCAATTGTCCCCCAAAACAAGGACAGAAGGTGCCTGTAGCAAGTGTGTTAAAAAATGATAAGCTTAGAGTCATGTCTACAAATGCTCGCAGTTTAGGGAATAAGATCCATGAACTTGTGGCAATAATGGCAACTGATAGTGTAGATTTAGTCGCTGTTACTGAGACATGGTATAATGAAAAAAATGACTGGGACATAGCAATACCAGGGTACTCTTTATATAGAAAAGACAGGGAAGGCAAGAAAGGGGGAGGGGTGGCCCTGTATGTGAAGGATAGCATAAAATCTAGCCTAATAAAGGTTAGTGAGACGAACATAGAGTCCATTTGGGGTACGTTAGAATTTGGTAATCACACAGTAGTTCGTGTAGGTGTGATTTATAGGCCCCCAGGACAAATTGAAGAGTTAGATAATCTACTAGTTGAAGAAATAGCTAAAATGACAATGAAGGGGGAAGTTATCACCATGGGTGACTTTAATCTTCCTGATGTGAATTGGAAAACAAAAATAGCTACTTGTGCCAGAAGCACACAAATTCTAAACTCCCTACTGGGATTGTCTCTAAAACAAGTCGTTGAGGAGCCAACTCGTAAAGAGGCCATACTAGATTTAGTGTTAACAAATGGAGATTTGGTATCAGATATTACTGTAGGTGAAAGTTTAGGATCCAGTGATCATCAGTCAGTGTGGTTTAATATAAGAACAGTGACTGAGTCACACCACACAAAAACAAAAGTTTTAGACTTTAGAAAAACAGACTTTTCTGAAATTAGAATATGTGTAAAGGAGTCATTATCAGACTGGAGCAACTTAAATGGAGCCCAAAATAAATGGGATTATTTAAAAGCTGCACTACTGAAGGCAACAGAAAATTGCATTAGGCTTGTCAGTAAAAGCAAAAAATTCAAGAAACCACTGTGGTACTCCGCAGATGTGGCCAAAATAGTAAAAAACAAAAAGTTAGCATTTAGTAATTATAAAAAAACCCAGAGTGAGGAAGACAGAATGACCTATAAGATTAGGCAGAAAGAGGCTAAGCAAGTTATAAGAGCTTCCAAATCACACACAGAAGAGAAAATAGCACAGTCAGTAAAAAAGGGGGACAAAACTTTTTTTAGATACATAAATGAGAAAAGAAAAGTAAAACAAGGATTAGTTAGATTAAAAACAAAAGAAGGAAGGTATGTAGATGAGGATAAAGGTCTAGCTGACTGCCTCAATGAATATTTTTGTTCGGTATTTACAGCTGAAAATGAAGGAAAGGGACCTCTGTTAAAAAAAAGGATAAATGAGTCATTTATTACACGTGAGTTTACAGAGGAAGAGGTTCTATTTCAACTGTCAAAAGTAAAGACAAATAAGTCAATGGGACCTGATGGAATACACCCAAAGCTATTAAAAGAGCTTAGTGGTGTACTAGCAAAACCATTAACAGATTTATTTAACCAATCATTGTTAACAGGAGTAGTCCCAGAAGATTGGAAGTTAGCGAATGTTGTGCCCATTCACAAGAAAGGTAATAGGGAGGAGTCGGGCAACTATAGGCCAGTAAGCCTTACTTCAGTAGTGGGGAAAGTGATGGAAACCATGTTAAAGGATAGGATTGTTGAACATCTAAAAACACATGGATTTCAAGATCAGAGACAACATGGGTTTACTTCAGGGAGATCATGCCAAACTAATCTTATTGATTTTTTTGATTGGGTAACTAAAATTATAGATCAGGGTGGTGCAGTAGACATTGCTTACCTAGATTTCAGTAAGGCTTTTGACACTGTTGCACATAGAAGGCTTATCAATAAACTGCAATCTTTGAGTTTGGATTCCAATATTGTTGAATGGGTAAGGCAGTGGCTGAGTGACAGGCAACAGAGGGTTGTAGTCAATGGAGTATATTCGAAGCTTGGGCTTGTCACCAGTGGGGTACCTCAGGGATCTGTACTTGGACCCATTCTCTTTAATATTTTTATTAGTGATATTGCAGAAGGTCTTGATGGTAAGGTGTGTCTTTTTGCGGATGATACTAAGATATGTAACAGGGTTGATGTTCCAGGAGGGATAAGCCAAATGGCTAATGATTTAGGTAAACTAGAAAAATGGTCAGAGTTGTGGCAACTGACATTTAATGTGGATAAGTGCAAGATAATGCATCTTGGACGTAAAAACCCAAGGGCAGAGTACAGAATATTTGATAGAGTCCTAACCTCAACATCTGAGGAAAGGGATTTAGGGGTGATTATTTCTGAGGACTTAAAGGTAGGCAGACAATGTAATAGAGCAGCAGGAAATGCTAGCAGAATGCTTGGTTGTATAGGGAGAGGTATTAGCAGTAGAAAGAGGGAAGTGCTCATGCCATTGTACAGAACACTGGTGAGACCTCACTTGGAGTACTGTACACAGTACTGGAGACCATATCTTCAGAAGGATATTGATACCTTAGAGAGAGTTCAAAGAAGGGCTACTAAACTGGTTCATGGATTGCAGGATAAAACTTACCAGGAAAGGTTAAAGGATCTTAACATGTATAGCTTGGTGGAAAGACGAGACAGGGGGGATATGATAGAAACATTTAAATACATAAAGGGAATCAACACAGTAAAAGAGGAGACTATATTTAAAAGAAGAAAAACTACCACAACCAGAGGACATAGTCTATAATTAGAAGGACAAAGGTTTAAAAATAATATCAGGAAGTATTACTTTACTGAGAGGGTAGTGGATGCATGGAATAGCCTTCCAGCTGAAGTGGTAGAGGTTAACACAGTAAAGGAGTTTAAGCATGCGTGGGATAGGCATAAGGCTATAACTATAACTATAAGATAATGCCAGGGACTAATGAAAGTATTTAGAAAACTGGGCAGACTAGATGGGCCGAATGGTTCTTATCTGCCGTCACATTCTATGTTTCTATGTTTCTACTATTGATAAATTTTATATATATATATATATAGTCAAAGATGAAGTAGGAGCACTCAAAAGGACTTTTTCGGTGATTTTAATGTGGTAAAAAAGGTTTACAACAAAGTGTAACGCATATCAATCGACGTTTCGACCCCTAAGGGTCTTTTTCAATATATATATAGAAACAGCAATTTCCTACTTGTATTTATAGGCCTATAACTTGCAAATAAAAAGCAATAAAGCTTTGTTTTTAAACTCGGGACAAAATTTTTAATCTATTTAGCAGTTTTTTTCATTAGCTTTTGTAGATAAGTAAAACAATTTTCAAGTAAAAGTCCAGGTTTTTTAAAAAAAAATTTCACCATATTTTATTATTTTTTTTAAATAAAATATATGACATGATACAAATAATGGTGTGTAAAGAAAGCCCTTCTTGTCCTGAAAAACCCCCAATATATAACTTGTATGGGAACCGTAAATGAGAGAGAGGAAAATAACAGCTAAACACAAACACCACAAAAGTGTTAAAATAGCCCTGGTCCTTAACGTAAAACATCGCAAAAACAGGCCGGTCCTTAAGGGGTTAATATCTTGTATAAGTGATTTAACAACACATTCTGAAATGGTGGGATTTCCAGAAAAGTCACATTTCTGCTTTAACTCTGTTGTTTTTTTCTACATTTCTCTGAGTAACTATGTTACATCAGATTGTAAAATGGATCCAGGAAAGGCTTAATCTGTGGTATATTACTACCCATGGAAAAGTATGAAACATTTCTACTGTGGTGGATCTAACAACTCGCCTTCTTCCAGAAGAGTACAGACATCTTGGAGATTCCTTTTTGAATTGCCGGTTTAGCGATTTCTTTAAAAAAGTAGAAAATTAATAAAATAATGCATATATATGATTTCATTATAAGTGTATTTTGAGATATGTGTATATATCTCAAAGTACACGTATAATGCAATCATATGAATGCATTATATATGTATAATATATTATACAATGCTTTAATTATGTTCTAATTTATTATACATATATACTATATACATTATATAAATTGTTCATGTTCTAAATTCTACATGTTAATGGCATCAATTATTACAAGCAAGTCACTTTCTTATTTCTTATAACAACTCTGCTCCCAGCCACACACTCCAAACACACCCCTAAAATGAAAGTGTCCTTCTTTTTCTGTTTAAAATATTGGCAGGCGTGTGTACATATCTTGAATATTTAGCAAAAATGGCTTGTAGCCGTACTCATCACATTTCCCCACTGTCTGTGTGGAGACCACAAATCTCAGAAAATGATTGGAGACGCAAAGACATTAAGCTAAGACTTAACCATTCTCTAATGACCTATTACTTATTCATGAAGGTCGCATATTCCATCAATCAGCAGCTGCCAGATGTAAAGACCAAAGAGATTTAGGTAGTGTATGTAAAGCAGTCCTAACAGTAATCTAACAGATCCAAATGTAGCACGCAGCAAAATGTAACAACTTAATTTTTTCTATGCAGTTACAAAGTATATAAGTGAAAACACCTGAATAATTAGTAAAAAAAAAAACAAGGCGATAAGCGCACACAAAAAGGGAAATATATTACCTCTAATACAGAAAGGACTTCTTGGCTTTTAATTACATATGCTGGTCCTATATAAAGGTAAAAACAGAACACAACATAGTGTCATCTGTAAATACATTAAATGAGTAGATGTTTGGAAGTAGAACACTCACAATTTTCTGAGCCCATTAAAGTTGGCTCTGGACTTATAGAGCATAAATGTCTCTTTATAGACATAAAATTGATGTCCTCTTGGTGATTGGGTTCCCAAGGAATGCAGGTTTGCTGGAATCAGGAACTCCAAAAAAAAGAGGTGTATATATTTAAAACAAATTTATTTGGATATAAAATCATAAACAAAAGTAAATTGCACAACGCGTTTCAACCCTAAGACTGGGTCTTCATCAGTTGCTGATAAAATACTTTTGAAATTGAGCGTTTATATATAGGTATACATTATAGATAATTAAAAAAAACGCCCATTCTCAAATATGGTCCGACCGGATGCGTGTTTTGCCACCTCCAAGATGGTAACGCTTCTAGTTTGGACACTAATTTATGTTTTCAGCAAACCTATTCTAAGTATAGAAAAACAATCACAAGTCCAAAGAGAGTATATGAATAACTAATATAGGGGGAGATTTATTAATGAAAACAGTTGCTATTGTGTACAAAAAAAAAAAAAAAAAAAGAGCTAATTACCATGGAAACCAATAGGGTATCTCAATATTTAGCTAGCTTGGGGGAAAGAAAATGTGCCTTTTGAATTGGTGGAGAACCGATAGGAGAAGGAAAATAATGAATAAAAGTGGAAAGAGAGAAAAAGAAAAGTTCGAGAATGCTTTTCTTCTACAATTAGTTTGTTTGGGTAATAAATAAATTGATAAACCTTGTTTTATTTATTTCTTAATAACACTAACATGAGAATAGGGAGAACGTATTATTACCAAATCCATCTAGACAGGAAATGGCCACTATTAATTAAACTGGGATTTAATGCTGGTTTTTCAGTCCCAACTCATTTCAGCAAGATTTTACTTGGATTAAAAAACAAATATCTGAGCTCCGGTAACAGGCAGTTTCAGAAACCCAATAAGAATTTGCTGATATACCAAACAGCTGCCCTCTTCGACAGGACTGTCTCAGTGAAAATTACCATTCTGCTTTAGGGTATTACATCGAACACGTTACAATATAGTTCTTTGGTTTCCACATCTTCAAATAATTGAAATAATTATTTTTGCAGAGAATTGATAAAGTAATGGCAAAAATTATGCCAAAAAAGATTCGAAGTAAAAATATTTGGAATATTTTTCAACTTCAAAAGGAACAATAATTAGCAATTCGGCATGATTGCTGGATTGCTTCAATGAAAAAGACTGAAATGTAACAAACGTGAGACTTGATAATGAGGAAGTCTCATTGTTTTACCAACATATTTGAATGGGTAAGCAGGGTTCCGCTGTGTCGAATCACTGTTAACCCATTTGGCACCCCCAAATTGTAGTGACCCCCCTCCCCATAGCCTCCTTGCATTATAACTACTACAATAAACTGCATTTGTAAGGTACCTGGACTGTCCCAAAAAGGGACAGCCTAAGCACCAAAATCACATAATTTAAAGGGTTACTATAACCCTTTTGAAAGAGGGGACCTTTCCAGTGCAATATGCCCTATTGGGTACTATGGAAAAGGCGCCCCTCTCGATTTGCATTCAAATCTGCACACAAAAAAAAAGGTTTTACTTACCTGCAATCCAATGCTGAGCAATAGTGATGTCCCGAACGGTTCGCTGGCGAATAGTTCCTGGCGAACATAGCGTTCGCAAATGTGATGTTCGGTCCGCCCCCTAATCATCATCATTGAGTAAACTTTGACCCTGTACCTCACAGTCAGCAGACACATTCCAGCCAATCAGCAGCAGACCCTCCCTCCCAGACCCTCCCACCTCCTAGACAGCATACAATTTAGATTAATTCTGAAGCTGCATTCATTTTTTTTTGTGTTTATTATACATTATCCCCCATAGCCAGTAACCTGTGTTTATTATACATTATCCCCCCCCCCATAGCCAGTAACCTGTGTTTATTATACATTATCTCCCCCATAGCCAGTAACCTGTTTATTATACATTATCTCCCCCACAACCAGTAACCTGTGTTTATTATACATTATGCCCCCACAACCAGTAACCTGTGTTTATTATAAATTATCCTCCCATAGCCAGTAACCTGTATTTATTATACATTATCCTCCCATAGCCAGTAACCTGTGTTTGTTATACATTATCCTCCCATAGCCAGTAACCTGTGTTTATTATACATTATCTCCCCCATAGCCAGTAACCTGTGTTTATTATACATTATCCCCCCCACAACCAGTAACCTGTGTTTATTATACATTATCCCCCCACAACCAGTAACCTGTGTTTATTATACATTATCCCCCCACAACCAGTAACCTCTGTTTATTATACATTATCCCCCCCACAACCAGTAACCTCTGTTTATTATACATTATCCCCCCCACAACCAGTAACCTTATTTTTTTTGTGTTTGTGTTTATTATTATTATTATTATTGCAATTTATATAGCGCCAACAGATTCCGTAGCGCTTATTATACATTATCCTCCCATAGCCAGTAACCTGTGTTTATTATACATTATCTCCCCCATAGCCAGTAACCTGTGTTTATTATACATTATCCCCCCACAACCAGTAACCTGTGTTTTATACATTATCACCCCATACCCAGTAACCTGTGTTTATTATACATTATCCTCCCATAGCCAGTAACCTGTGTTTATTATACATTATCCTCCCATAGCCAGTAACCGGTATGTATTACACATTATCCTCCCATAGCCAGTAACCTGTGGTTATTATACATTACCTCCCCCATAGCCAGTAACCTGTGTTTATTATACATTACCTCCCCCATAGCCAGTAACCTGTGTTTATTATACATTATCCCCCCACAACCAATTACCTGTGTTTATTATACATTATCCCCCCACAACCAGTAACCTGTGTTTATTATACATTATCCCCCCCCCATAGCGCGCTGTCTGCTGATGCCGCGGGAGCCGGAATATGACGTCATATTCCGGCTCCCGCGGTATCAGCAGACAGCCCGCGAGGGAGCAGAGCGGTGACATTAGAGCTCCCTCGCCGCGCCTGATCACAGCACTGCCGCACGCCGCCCATCAGCCCCACTGGACCACAGGGAATGATCCATCATCCACACCAGCTCTCCAGGTAGGGAGGCTGGGTGGAATTTTTTTATTTATTAAAATAATTAGTGAATGTATGTCATGTGTCTGTGTGTGAGTGTCTGTGTCTGTGAGTGACAGCGTGTGTGTCTGTGAGTGACAGCGTTTGTCTGTGAGTGACAGCGTGTGTGTCTGTGTGTCTGTCTGTGACAGCGTGTGTGTCTGTGAGTGACAGCGTGTGTGTCTGTGTGTCTGTGAGTGACAGCGTGTGTGTCTGTGAGTGACAGCGTGTGTGTCTGTCTGTGAGTGACAGCGTGTGTGTCTGTCTGTGAGTGACAGCGTGTGTGTCTGTCTGTGAGTGACAGCGTGTGTCTGTGAGTGACTGAGTGTGTGCGTGAGTGAGTGCGTCTGTGAGTGATTGTATGAGTGTGTGTGCATGTGAGTGTATGAGTGTGTCTGTCAGTGTATGATGAGTGTGTGTCTGTCAAATCAGTGAGAGTATGTTTGTCATTGAGTCTGTGTGTGACTATCACTGTGTCTGTCAATGAGTGTCAATCAGTGTGGGTCTGTCAGTATCAATGAATGAGTGTGTGTCAGATCAATGAGTCTTTGTCTGTCAGTGACGTCTGTGTGTTTGTCATTGAGTGTGTGACTGTCAGTGTGTACAGAGTGTAGCGGAGCGCGGTACAGGAGCTTCTGTTTCCTGTACCTGGCCAGACTGACAGGAGGTGCTCACAGAGAGAGCACTCCCTGTCAGTCCGGCCGGGTACAGAAAACTGAAGCTCCATTAGGGGATCTGCTCCGCTCGGCAATGCAACAATAGGAGGCACACCAGGAAGGGGAGTGTGACCACTAAAGGGGTGTGGGGTGCACCAAGGGACAGGGAGGGAATGGGAGAGAAACACCAAGAGACAGGGAAAAGAGGGGGGGGGGAGAAGAACACTAAGGGACAGGGAAGGGACCACTAATGGTCGGAGAGGAGAGAGGGGCTGGTTAAGAGGCACATAGGTGAAGATTTTTTTTTGGGGGGGAGGGCGGAAAAATGCATCTTCGCCTTTGTACCTAAAAATCCAAGCACCGGCCCTGGTTGGACCTAGGCAGCATGATGTCTTAGGCCGGCCCAGAGTGAGTGAGCGAATAATATAATATATATGTTCAGAAACATATTAGTAATATATGTAAATCGGGTTCATGCAAAGAGGGTGAAAAGGTATTAAAGAAAAACTCACTTATTGCATCAAATTTACAAAGCCAAACTTTTAAAAGCTTTCCTCATTTCTTTCTCGGGATGAGGAATATATGGGTTGTAGACTGAGGATTTCCATCTGCCCAATCTTTTAATAATATGCACTGGAGTGTCTGTGTTGGAGACCGAAGCTGCCCCTATTCTAAATGAAAGACCCGAGACATGGATACAACCCAATCTTAGGAGTAGTGTTCTGATGTAGAAGATGAATTAAGCCATAGTCAGAGGGATTCAGTGAGAGTAGTGGTGAAATGTGTGTGGCATGACTGAGTGTGGGTAAGTAAGAGTCAAGTATTTTAACTGGGCACTAGTTCTAGGTGGTGTTACTACTCACTGATAATCTTGTAAATTTATGTTCATGGTTTATGACTTTCACCTATCTGATCCTTCCTATCTTTTTATCCCAAATGTTATCTCCTTTTAGTTTTTCATCTCTAATTAATTACCTCAATAGCCCCATGTCTCCCCACCCATAATAGTGTGTTTTATTTCTTTTTTTTTTTCTAACCTCAGACCTTATATTTCAGACTGGGCCCCTTAAAACAGCATTAACACCCAGCACTCCCAAGCAACCAAGTCCTGCTGAATCTTCAGAGCAGAGGTATCATCTCTGGAAGATTGCCCACCCTCCCCTCCCCACACCATCCCACCCCATGGTCGACAACTTACTTATAGATAGTGCACATCAGCTGGTTTCCTTAACACACCAATCACATCACTAAACCTCTCCTCACCTGAATTTATTTAACACACTGCATCCTTACATTGGTTTAATCACTCATTGATATTTGTGTGTTTGTATATATGATCTACATATCTATATAATACACTTTTTCTAATGTTCTCCCTTCTATTTTTCACTTTAACACTAACTTCTCTCATCACTAAAATATCCCTATCCTTTCACTCACCTGTCCCTAGCAACACCATAATTATTACTTCCACCTTACTCCCCTCCCCTCTCTATTCATCCCATGCACTCTACAAATACCTTTCCAGCCTATCTCCACCAACTCCTCCCAAATCCTCTACATACATACCCTCCTACAAAACTTTCAAATCCTACTCCCACCTTCACTTCCTTTCTATCCTTCTGCTCCTAGCTGCTGGTGATGTCTCTCCTAACCCCGGCCCCCTCGCAACAAACTCAGCACATACTAACCCAAGGATCCACACTAATCTCATACCCATCTCATGTTCCTCTAAATCCTCCTTCAATACTGCCCTCTGGAACGCACGCTCTGTTTGCAATATAACTAAATCCACTGCTGTCCATGACTTCTTCATCTCTCGTTCTATAGATTTACTAGCCATAACAGAAACCTGGCTCTCCCCCTCTGACACTGCCACCCCTGCATCTTTGTCCTTCGGTGGTCTCCAACTTACCCACAACCCAAGAAACTCTGAATGTAAAGGTGGTGGTGTTGGGTTTCTCCTCTCCCCTCACTGCTCTTTTAAACCTCTTCCCACCCCCCCTTCTCTCTCTTTCCCATCATTTGAAATACACTCAATTCGCCTTTTCAAACCCTTCTCTGCTAACATTGCTGTTATTTACCACCCCCCTGGTTCCCCTCTTCTCTTCCTTGACCACTTTGCTGCCTGGCTACCCTATTTCCTCTCTTCTAACATTCCATCCCTAATTCTCGGGGACTTCAATATTCCTATAAACCCACCTTTGACCTCTGCAGCCACCAAACTACTTTCCATGACTTCCTCCCTCGGGCTATCGCAGTGGGCAGATTCTCCCACCCATGTAGCTGGCAATACCCTTGACCTAATCTTCACTTATGCATGTACAGTATCTAATATCTGCAACACTCCATATCCACTCTCTGATCACCACCTCTTATCATTTGCTCTCACATACCCCCTCACCCAAAAACCTCAGCCTAACCCCCCTCAACTCAGGAGGGACCTTAATTCTCTTGATCTCCAACAGTTGTCAGCTGACATTGATTCACAACTGCTGTCCATCCCTTCCCTCTCCTGTCCTTCACAGGCCATCTCCATATATAACTCTACTCTTACATCTGCCTTGAACACTGCAGCGCCACTCCAAACAAGCACCTCGAGGAGGACCCGCCCCCAACCATGGCATACTAAATCAACGCGCTACCTGCAAAGATGCTCCCGTTGTGCTGAACGCTCCTGGAGGAAGTCTCGTACACAATCAGACTTTCTCCATTATAGATTCATATTGTGTTCATACAGTGCAGCCCTTGCCCTTGCCAAACAGTCCTATTTTTCCACTCTCATTAGTTCATGTTCCCGCAACCCCAGGCGTCTCTTTCACACCTTTAATTCTCTTCTTCGCCCTGCTGTGGCCACCCCCAAAACTAACCTTACTGCTGATAACTTTGCATGTTACTTCACTGACAAGATTGAACAGCTAAGGAAAGAATTCTCCCCTCCTTGCCTTTCTGTTTCTCAATCACACATAGATCATGCCTTTCCTACCCTTCAGACATTCTCCCCAGCTACTGACCAAGAGGTGGCTGCTCTTCTTTGCTCCTCTCGCCCCACCACTTGCCCGCTCGATCCTGTCCCATCTCACCTTATTAGATCTCTCTCCACTTGTCTCGTGCCTTCTCTAACACACATCTTCAACTGCTCGCTCTCCTCTGGCATCGTCCCTGCTGACCTTAAACATGCCACTGTAGTACCTATACTAAAAAAACCATCCCTCGACCCATCCACCCCCTCTAACTACCGTCCCATATCCCTGCTCCCTTTTTCCTCAAAGCTTCTGGAAAGACTTGTCTTTACCCGTGTGTCTCATTTCCTCAATTCCAACTCTCTCCTTGACCCTCTTCAATCTGGCTTCCGCCCTCTCCACTCTACAGAGACTGCCCTTATCAAAGTTACTAACGACCTAATCGCAGCTAAATCCAAAGGCCACTACTCCATACTAATTCTTCTTGACCTCTCAGCGGCCTTTGACACCGTTGATCATGCTCTCCTTCTTCAAACTCTTCAATCGCTTGGTCTCTGTGACTCTGTCCTCTCATGGTTTTCCTCTTATCTCTCCCAACGCTCATTCAGTGTCTCCTTTTCTAATGATACCTCCTCCCCTTGCCCTGTCTCAGTTGGCGTTCCCCAAGGCTCCGTCCTTGGTCCCCTTCTATTTTCGCTTTATACTGCCTCTCTTGGCAAACTTATTACCTCTTTTGGATTTCACTACCACCTGTACGCTGATGACACCCAGCTATATCTCTCCTCCCCGGACCTCTCCCCTGCCGTCCTGCAACGTGTCACTGCTTGCCTTTCTTCCATCTCTGACTGGATGTCCTCCCGCTTTCTGAAACTCAATCTCTCAAAAACTGAGCTCCTTGTCTTTCCTCCTCCTAATACTGATCCTCCTCTTTCGCTCTCCCTCCAAGTTTGTGGTACCAACATCAGTCCATCCTTGCAAGCGCGCTGTCTTGGCGTCATACTCGACTCTGGTCTCACCTTTGAGCCTCACATCCAGCATGTTGCCAAATCCTGTAGATTCCATCTTAAAAACATAGCCCGCATCCGCCCCTTCCTCCCTCGGGCTATCGCAGTGGGCAGATTCTCCCACCCATGTAGCTGGCAATACCCTTGACCTAATCTTCACTTATGCATGTACAGTATCTAATATCTGCAACACTCCATATCCACTCTCTGATCACCACCTCTTATCATTTGCTCTCACATACCCCCTCACCCAAAAACCTCAGCCTAACCCCCCTCAACTCAGGAGGGACCTTAATTCTCTTGATCTCCAACAGTTGTCAGCTGACATTGATTCACAACTGCTGTCCATCCCTTCCCTCTCCTGTCCTTCACAGGCCATCTCCATATATAACTCTACTCTTACATCTGCCTTGAACACTGCAGCGCCACTCCAAACAAGCACCTCGAGGAGGACCCGCCCCCAACCATGGCATACTAAATCAACGCGCTACCTGCAAAGATGCTCCCGTTGTGCTGAACGCTCCTGGAGGAAGTCTCGTACACAATCAGACTTTCTCCATTATAGATTCATATTGTGTTCATACAGTGCAGCCCTTGCCCTTGCCAAACAGTCCTATTTTTCCACTCTCATTAGTTCATGTTCCCGCAACCCCAGGCGTCTCTTTCACACCTTTAATTCTCTTCTTCGCCCTGCTGTGGCCACCCCCAAAACTAACCTTACTGCTGATAACTTTGCATGTTACTTCACTGACAAGATTGAACAGCTAAGGAAAGAATTCTCCCCTCCTTGCCTTTCTGTTTCTCAATCACACATAGATCATGCCTTTCCTACCCTTCAGACATTCTCCCCAGCTACTGACCAAGAGGTGGCTGCTCTTCTTTGCTCCTCTCGCCCCACCACTTGCCCGCTCGATCCTGTCCCATCTCACCTTATTAGATCTCTCTCCACTTGTCTCGTGCCTTCTCTAACACACATCTTCAACTGCTCGCTCTCCTCTGGCATCGTCCCTGCTGACCTTAAACATGCCACTGTAGTACCTATACTAAAAAAACCATCCCTCGACCCATCCACCCCCTCTAACTACCGTCCCATATCCCTGCTCCCTTTTTCCTCAAAGCTTCTGGAAAGACTTGTCTTTACCCGTGTGTCTCATTTCCTCAATTCCAACTCTCTCCTTGACCCTCTTCAATCTGGCTTCCGCCCTCTCCACTCTACAGAGACTGCCCTTATCAAAGTTACTAACGACCTAATCGCAGCTAAATCCAAAGGCCACTACTCCATACTAATTCTTCTTGACCTCTCAGCGGCCTTTGACACCGTTGATCATGCTCTCCTTCTTCAAACTCTTCAATCGCTTGGTCTCTGTGACTCTGTCCTCTCATGGTTTTCCTCTTATCTCTCCCAACGCTCATTCAGTGTCTCCTTTTCTAATGATACCTCCTCCCCTTGCCCTGTCTCAGTTGGCGTTCCCCAAGGCTCTGTCCTTGGTCCCCTTCTATTTTCGCTTTATACTGCCTCTCTTGGCAAACTTATTACCTCTTTTGGATTTCACTACCACCTGTACGCTGATGACACCCAGCTATATCTCTCCTCCCCGGACCTCTCCCCTGCCGTCCTGCAACGTGTCACTGCTTGCCTTTCTTCCATCTCTGACTGGATGTCCTCCCGCTTTCTGAAACTCAATCTCTCAAAAACTGAGCTCCTTGTCTTTCCTCCTCCTAATACTGATCCTCCTCTTTCGCTCTCCCTCCAAGTTTGTGGTACCAACATCAGTCCATCCTTGCAAGCGCGCTGTCTTGGCGTCATACTCGACTCTGGTCTCACCTTTGAGCCTCACATCCAGCATGTTGCCAAATCCTGTAGATTCCATCTTAAAAACATAGCCCGCATCCGCCCCTTTCTTGCACCAGATACTACCAAGGAGCTTGTCCATGCTCTAGTAATTTCCCGCATGGATTATTGTAACCCTCTCCTGATTGGTCTCCCCAATAGCCGTACTGCACCCTTACAGTCCGTAATGAATGCTGCTGCTAGATTGATTTTCCTCTCTAGTCGTTTCTCTCACACCTCACCCCTCTGCCAGTCCTTACATTGGCTTCCTGTATGCTATAGGAGTCAATTCAAGGTACTAACTCACACCTATAAAGCACTGAACAACTCTAGCCCCTCTTATATCTCCTCACAGATCCATAGGTATGTCCCTTCTCGGTCTCTCCGTTCTGCCCGTGACCACCTCCTGTCCGTTGTCCGCACTCGTACGGCCAACTCGCGCTTGCAGGACTTCTCGCGGGCGGCTCCCTTCCTATGGAATAGCCTGCCTACCGCCATCAGACTCTCCCCTAGTCTTGCATCTTTTAAGAAGTGCCTTAAAACCCATCTCTTTAGGAAAGCTTATGGCCTCCAAGACTAACCCTTACCTCACATACCTGTCTCTTGCCCTCTCCTAAAGGGCAGCCCACCTTATTTGATTGTAAATTCCTGTCCTAATGTGTTTTACACCCCACCTCCTATAGAATGTAAGCTCGTTTGAGCAGGGTCCTCTTCAACCTATTGTTCCTGTAAGTTTATTTGTAATTGTCCTATTTATAGTTAAATCCCCCTCTCATAATATTGTAAAGCGCTACGGAATCTGTTGGCGCTATATAAATGGCAATAATAAATAAATAAATAAATAAAGTGGTATAGCGGATGGATGAGTAGTTTGGTTCGTTTTAGAGGTTTGTAGAGAAAGTATATAGTGATCATGATTTTTAGCGATATCCAATATTTTTAAGGTGGTCCCAGTGCCACCACTCATATCTGGTGTCACAATAGCTTGCATTTAAAAAAAACAAAAACTTTTTTGACTAATATAATAGCAGTCAGTTTCCTTCACAAGTGTGCGTTTCAGGTCCTGCCAGGGCACAGTGTCACACCAGTGCAACTCATATCTGGTGTAACAGTAGTGTACATAAAAAAAAAAACTAGAAATTTGACTGTGAAATAATAGCTGTCAGTTTCCTTCACACGTGTGCGTTTCAGGGCCTGCCAGGGCATAGTGTCACACCAGTGCAACTCATATCTGGTGTAACAGTATTGTACATTTAAAAAAATAAATAAACCTTTCGGGCACCCTTGGTGTTGTACGTGGCTGGGTGGAGGAAGAGACCTTCAATGACATCAGTGAGGACAAGGAACGGGACATGGCTAGCTTGGTATCCAACCTTGTGCAAATGGGGAGTTTGCGGTTGTGCAAATGGACTGTTTGCGGTTGTTTGCGGTGCGTTACATGGGGAGTTTGGTCTGTCACTGTGAAGCGGGTGTAACCCTTACACTACCTGATCGATACAACATCATACCTGATGTTTTAAAGCACGTTATTCCAAACAATTTAGGAATGTTAGGTGATTTATGCCCTTTATGGATTAAAACCAGACTCTGCATCAACTATGTAATTTTCCATGGGAGTTTTGCCATGGATCCCCCTCCGGCATGCCACAGTACAGGTGTTAGTCCCCTTGAAACAACTTTTCCATCACTATTGTGGCCAGAAAGAGTCCCTGTGGGTTTTAAAATTCGCCTGCCTATTGAAGTCTATGGCGGTTCGCCAGATTCGCCCGTTAGCGCACATTTGCGGAAATTCGCGCTCGCGAACGGAAAATTTTATGTTCGCGACATCTCTACCGAGCAAAGCTCCTTGCTCTCATCTTCCATGTCTCCTGTGACATTATTGGGGCCGCATGGTCCAATCACAGGTTTTCATAGAGAAACCTGACATTGGTAGTTTTTGTTGGCTCAGAGCGCATAAGCGTGCACAAGGCCAGCGATGGGAGGGAGTGGAGAGGAGGGAGAGTTAAAAAGAAAACAAAAAAAACCAATGTGGAAATGGAGGGAAGTGGGAGCTAGCTTCCCCTAAAAAACGCTCTGCCTGCAAGTGTGAGATTTTCAAATCTGTTGGCAGTATGCAGTGCACACTGACGACAGACATATTTTATGCACAGAGTTGACATTGCCAGCTCGGAACAGAATGCTGAGCTACCAATGTCATGTGCGCAGGGGGTGCAACTAGCTGCCATCACACAAATAATATCTCAGTTTGTGCATTTTTTCAAGCTGAAACACTGCTCACGCTGACTTAAACCACCATGACCACTTCAAATCACTGACGCGGACATGATGGTTGGAGTTACCCTTTGATGACATTATTTTTGGTATAGATCCTGCCCTTGCTACCTTGGAGTTGAAAGCAGCGCTGTTTCTGAGATGCTACACATTTTTATGTCCGCAATCCCCACACCACTAGTGGTGTATCGAGGCAATAGCCACCTATGTGATGTTTGCTTCTCTATATTAAGTATTTTTCTGGACAAAAGTCATCAAACTTTAGACTTCATAATAGGAAGATCAGAGTGCAGACAGGTGTCTGTCTCGGAGTTGGATACCGGTGATGTGGGATTATTTAAAAAAACCTTATTGTATTTGTATTCAATTATTGCACTAACTCCATTTTAACTTTATACTGTGACAATCCTCCATTTTGTCCCCCTAACCTGACTTCTTCAATCCTCCATTTTGTCCTCATAACCTAACTTGTTCATTTTAAAATCACCTTACATGACAGAATTTCCCAGCACATCTAATACAATAGAACAAAGACTGTATTTTCTATAAAGATATGATTAACACAGGAATTGCTGACTTTTCCTTAGATTTGCAACAAAGTATAATTTGAAGGCCATGCGAACACAGTAGTAATGAAATGTTCTATTCATAAGAGACCTTGCACCTGGCCACGAGGCCTGAGATCACCGACCGTGTAAAATGACGCTCAAGACCCCTTGTCCCCCACCCGTGTCCAGAACAATCCCACCTCTTGGTGGGTGGACACGGGATTAACCACTTAGTCTTTTGAGCCAATTAATAATATTGATAGGTGGACACTAATCCCGACACTTGACAATTAATCCAATTAATGATGTTTATTTACTGATATTCTAATAAGCAATGATGACGTAAAATGTCTCTTAAAAGGACCTGCGTGTCCGCTTTTTAATCACTTGCCAATAAATTTTCTCGAAGTTATTTTAACCTGAACCTTGTGTGTCAGACTTAATTACTTCAGCGTATATACGCAATTTATTTTATTGATTTGGACAGGAACAGATAGACATTTAAACATTTTGGTTTACTGCAAAAAGTACCATAACAACTTGGCTGCCCAACGTGGGGCACCGGGCTATGTCTGGCCGGTGAGCCGTCCTAAGGAAGACGCTGTTGGACGGAGGAATCCAGGGGGAAGGAAAGGAGATTGATCACCTCCAGGTACACGGTAGAGACTTCTGCAGAGCCACCGGTATGTTCCGGCCCCTTTGATTGACCCGTCCACGTGTCTGTGACTGCTTCCCGGGAGGACATCAAAGACAGGTAATATCTTGCCCGGTGTCTCGTTACTCATTTGTTTACCTGCATTTTAGTCTATCTGTTGCCTGGGTGTGTTTGAATTGTGTTTGAATTGTTTGCCTGTTTCCCCATTTTGAGATAAAGGGGGGGTGGACCTGCAGGGGATTTGCCTGGGGTTCTGTCTTGCTTGTTTTCCCCTTTTTGGGATAAAGGGGGGTGGACCTAAGGGGATTTGCCTGGGTCTTCAGTATATCTGTCTATCTGTTTGTATTTTGCCCCTTTTGGGATAAAGGGGGGTGGACCCGAGGGGATTTGCCTGGGTCTTCTGTTGCCTGTTTTACTCCTTTTAGGAACCACGGTGCCGTGGTTGTAGGGAAAAAGGGGGGTTGACCTGTGGATGCGTTCCTGGGGGTCTTCTTTGCCTGTTTACCTCTTTTAGGAGCCTCGTGGCTGTGGCTGTAAGGAAAAAGGGGATTGTTGGAACTGTGGATTTTGTGTAGACTCATAATTTCCTGTGATCCTTCTCGTGACACTCTGAGAGCTTAGCTAGCCTCATTGTGCACGTGGTAACCCACAGTTTCGAGTACTGGGGCTAGTGGAATTCCAATTTTGGTAACCACTGTCCCGAGTACCGAGGCTGGGGGGATTCCAGTTTTGGTAAACCTCAGCTTCGGCTGGGGGGATTCCAGTTTTCTCTTGGTAACCGCCGCCCTGAGCGCTGTGGGCTGGTGGAATTCCAGTTTTTCTGTTTATTTGTGGTAGTGAGACTTATAAGTGGGTTTTATAGGGGCACTACGGGGTTGAGGGAGGTGACTTTGGAGTAAGCACATGAGTAAAGGAAAGGAATTACTGTTGATTTCATTTGAACTGTGATGCATACACTGTATTTCAACTGTATTGTTGTCTTGTTTGTTTAAAGAGGAGTCTCATGTACTCCTGTGTCTGTCTCTAAGGATTTTTTTTTTCCTTGCCTTTCATCTTTTCTATACTCTCTATATTGTTATACTATCCACTCCCATTCCTCTTAAAAGAGAAGTGATTGGTCACACACTTCTCACCTCGCTCCAATCCGTGTCTACCACCCCGGGTAGGCGGATTCAGTGACTAGTCTACGTTTTGGGAAGACGCACCTGAGAAAGTCCCACGATTCTCGGGTGGCAGTCGAGCATTGTAGACGTTCTTGTTCAAATTTCCCTCTCTCTCTCTATATCTAGGACGCTGGTATAGGGGTAAAGGGACTATGGGACAGGATTTAGATAAGCCCAGCAAGGGCTGGTTAGCATGTGATTTGGTAGAGAACAGAGAGGGTGAAGAGATGGTTAAAGGTGTTGAAAAGATTGCAAAAGTATGTAAAATTGCTGTACCGACATGTGGGAGATTGCAACCAGAAAGTTGGCGCAAGTTACTAGCAGAAATGAAAGGCAAGCTTACAGATAATGGTTTATTAAAGACTGCTGAAGCATGGTACAGAGTAGCGAAGGCTATTCAGTTAGAAGGTTGGGTTGAGGAAGAAGTAAATCACAAAGGTGTAAAATTGTTTGTGTATCATAAAAATTGTGTTGCTGGGGTTTACCCTCAGCCAGCGCCCCAAAATGGCGCCCAGGGGATGTCCGTCCCCAAGGTTCAGTCAGCCATAGGTGATAGCCAGCTAACTATGTTCCCCACTCCCGATCCTCCCGAATCCCATCCCATCACCTCCCCTGTCTGCCCGGTCCTGAATTCTGATGGATCTTTCTTTACCCCTTCCCTTTCTCTAACGGTCCCATCATCCTCAGCCATCCCCACGCTTCCTTCCATGCCTAATCCTAACATCTCATCTGCCGCCTCCTCCCTGCAATCCCTCTCTATGGTTAATCCCCTTCCATCAGCACCCGTCCAGCTAACTACCCCTCCCTCCCATGCTACGACTCCTCTTTCTGCATCCATCCCTACTAATCCTGTCCTGTCTCCTCCGATAACCAGCTCCGCCCCAGTCCAATATCCTACCTCCTTAACCGTACCTGCCCACCCTACTCTTTTGCCCTCCCCTGCCTGGCCCTACCCCTTCCCATATCCCATGGCCCTGCCCTACCCCGGTTACCCTCCCTTTCCCCAAGCCACTCCCCAGGTTCCGGTCATGCCCAGTCCGGCCCAATCTACCCCGGAAGTGCCCATATCAAATATGGCCGCCGCTCCTTCCCTTAATCCTGAAGCAACTCCTTTCCCCGCCTCCAATATGGCGGCTCCCAGTTCAGCCCTGATGCCAGTAATTCCCGGCGACTACCTGTCCCCAGGTTACGACTCGCTAGCCACCCCTGCATCTGGGGCTCATTCCCAGCCACCGACCCTTTCACCTCACGCGGGACCTGCACCGCGTAGAAGAGTCAATATCATAGAATTCGATGATGACGAGATGGACAGGGTGTCCCATGTCTCATCGGAACTTGCTGCGGGAGCCCCATCTCATCGTTCTATCGATGATCCCTTCGGCCACAAGGGTCGGGGAGAACAGGCCCCTCCTAAATATGTAGCTTTTAACCCCACTCAAGCTAGTGCTCTGATGAAATCACTCCCGGACCCAGAAAAGCAGCCCATGCCCTTCTACCGAGGGATAGTTCAAATTCAAAAGACTTATTCAGCCGCATGGCGTGATCTATTGAGCATTTGTGCTATTAAAGCAGGGGATGCATATTGGCCAAGTATGGCCCGACACCTCAGTACAGATCAGCTCAACAGTGATGTTGATTACCCCTCTGGAGTAACTTTTTGCACCCAATTAAAAGAATGGGCTAAGGACAAACTTGCAGATCAGGCTGCTGGCCTTACTGATGTTATTCAAGATAAAGGAGAATCAGTGGAAAGGTTTCATGCAAGACTGTATCAAATGTTTACAGATTTGGGGTTTGATCTTACTGACAAAATTCATTCACAAATGCTGTCAGGTGCGTTTGTCCAAGGTGTTAAGGACTCTATACGCAAGGGAATCATTGCTGCACGCCCTGAATATAAGGTTGTTCCCCTGGACACCCTACTTTTAGTTGCTAGAGGTTTGGAATCCGCTCAGACCCCAAGAAGATCCACTTCAGCGCCTCTCATGGTATCCCGCTCCACCCCAGTCCCAAAAGGTACTAGACCGGAGGAGGGGGGACATTGTTTTAATTGTGGAGCCAAGGGGCACTTTAGAAGTGACTGCCCAGAACCTAAAAAGGAGCCAAGGGAGCCCAGAAAGCCCTCCAAACCTGCCCCAGCTCCCAAAGCCACCAAACAGGTTCCGATAATTGAGGAACCAGATGATTAGGAAATTGGCAAGCCTGTGTCTGCAACCCCTGTCATGGCAGTGTCTACAGGGGATAAAGGGGGGCCACTTGCCACAGTGACTTTGCCCATTGAAGGCCACCCTACCACATTTCTAGTTGACACAGGTGCAGCCCGTAGTGTTCTGCGAGAACAAGACCTGCCAGACCCATCCTTTCTGTCAAATATTGACGTCTCTTGTGTTGGAGTGGATGGCCAGCCAAGACATAGCCCTTTAACAACTCCATTACGAGTTGGCTCTAGCCTGCTTGCTCGCTTTGTGGTATCCTCCACATGCCCAATTAACCTATTAGGTGCTGATGTTCTCTCACGCCTGCAAGCATCCATCACCTTTACCCCGGATGGGCAGGTAGAAATGTCCACACCTCTATCTGAATCAGACACCTCAGCCTTGTGCTCCTTGCCTCTAATGCTGCATTTAGAAAAGCCCCGTGAGAAAGCAGCAGAATTAAGGTCCAATTTCCCAGAGGCATTAAAGATACAGGTGCCCGCCAAGTTATGGTCCTCAGGCCCAGAGGACATAGGTCACCTAAATGTTCCCCCTGTGGTGGTAAAGCTCATTCCAGGAGCTAAATTACCAAGAAAACCACAATATCCATTAAAACCAGCACAGGCCGCTGCCATTTCTACCCACATCAAGGCACTCTTGGAGAAGGGTGCCCTGGTGAAATGTAAATCTGAATGTAACACCCCATTATTCCCTGTGAAAAAGAAAACTCCAAAAGGTGAGCCAGAGAAGTACAGGATGGTTCAGGATCTCCGTGCTGTCAATGAAGCTACCGTCCTGGACACCCCTCTTGTACCAAACCCCCATACTCTGCTCTCTGGAGTCCCACCATCTGCAAAATTTTTCACAGTCATTGACCTAGCAAATGCTTTCTTCAGTGTCCCACTGGACCCATCCTGCCAATACCTGTTTGCTTTCACTCATGAGATGCAACAGTATACCTGGACTGTCATGCCCCAAGGGGCACAAAATTCACCAAGTCAATTTGCAAAGGCCATGGCCACCATCCTTGACCCATGGCAAGCCGAGCACCCAGAAGTTGTTCTGCTTCAGTATGTGGATGATTTGCTGCTCTGTGGAGATGATATACCCACTGCTGAAAAGTGCTCAATTAGCCTGCTTTGTTATTTGGCAGAACAAGGATGCAAGGCTTCCCTCATCAAGCTACAGTTCTGCCAACCCTCAGTAATTTTCCTTGGACATTGCCTATCTCAAGGTACCAGACATCTTACCCGGGACCGGGTAAGAGCCGTACTGGATATTCCAACTCCAAGAACTTCAAAATCTCTCCATGCCTTCCTAGGCCTTATTTCCTACTGCAGAGCATGGATCCCAGAGGCCTCCCTGCTCATGCAACCTCTCTATGACGCACTTAAGTCTGACCCTTTCTGTTTAACTAATGAAGCAATAGACAATTTCAATGCTCTAAAACGTGCCATTGCTTCTGCTCCTGCCTTGGGCCTGCCTGATTACTCCAAACCTTTCAAATTATTTGTCTCTGAAAGACAAGGCCATGCAACAGGAGTTCTCACCCAAACTAATGACTTAAGAGGCCGCCAAAGGCCTATTGGATATTTCTCATGTCAACTGGACATTGTGGCCAGAGGGACCCCTTCCTGTCTCAGGGCTGTTTTTGCTGCAAGAGAGCTCATAGAAAGAACCTCAGACCTGGTCCTTGGCCACCCTCTGGTTGTTTTGGCCCCTCATGACATCTCTGCCATCATCAACCAAGTCCAGCTCAAGCACGTGTCTCCTGCCAGACACCTACGCCTACAGTGTCATCTTCTTCTACCTGACAACATTTCCATTCAAAGATGTCAAGTTCTTAATCCATCCACTCTTCTTCCACTCCCTGAGGGGGGTATCTATTATGGATTTGTCACAGATGAAACCTACATTTACCTGCTTTGTGGATGTATCAAGAAAGTCATGCATCCACATTTGACATTTTATGAAGATGAGAAGCCTCTCTGTGAAGGCCCAGATTACGCCTTCTGTACCATGTGGTACAAACCAAACATTACTCCCGAACCTTGCTATGAAGATGAGCTTTACCACTGGACTGATGTGAAGCTCACTGCTCAAGATTTCTATTGTGACTCTGAAGGCAATAGCATGGTCTTGGTCCAACTACCTCAACAACTTATCTACCTCTACCGCCATTGGGATACTGCTATCCCACATATTCCTGTTACCAAAGCAAAGACAAGGTCATGGAATGATCTTGGGCCCATGGCAAAGTTATGGGCCACCATGGATGAAGAACAGCTACAGGAAAATGGTATTGTCAAATACCCAACAACTGACCTTCTGGAAGCATGGCCACGCCACTTCCTAGAAAAGGAATTTCAAGATCTGGTCATAGTGAATGATTATGACCCCGAAACACCTCATGACTGTTTTGAACAGATGAAGATGGAGACAGTGCACCTACCAACTGTGCACGAGAATCCATTACCAGATCCAGATTTCACCCTGTTTGTGGACGGTTCAAGATATGCTGATGAAGAAGGAAGATACCATACAGGATATGCCGTAACCACAACAGATGAAGTTATCAAATCATCATCTTTACCGCCAGCAATGTCTGCGCAAGAAGCTGAATTACAGGCTCTGACCTCAGCATGCAAAATTTCCGAAGGAAAACGTGCCAATATCTATACAGATTCAAGGTATGCTCTAGGCGTGGCACATGACTTCGGCCTCATCTGGAAGACAAGAGGATTTCTTACCACCGCCGGTACGCCAGTCAAGCATAGTACTGCAATCAAGGAACTAATGGATGCCCTCCTACTCCCTAAAGAAGTGGCCGTTTTGAAGGTAAAGGCCCATGGGAAATTGGATACAGATGAAGCAAAGGGCAACCATTTGGCTGATCAGGCTGCTAAGCTAGCAGCCAGGGATTTTCAGGAAGTGGATGAAGACGTGTCCGGACAAGAAGAAGAAGAAGAAGTCCCTATTTTTACTCTGCAAACTCTTCCTACTGATTTGCGAATTTTGCGAGAACAGCAAGCTGTAGTCACTCCTGAAGAAATCCAGAAATGGAAAAAGAAAGGAGCCGTCCAAAAGGATGGAGTATATTACAACAACTTCAAATTCTGTCTCCCCAAAAACTTATATCCAGCAGTGGTCCAATGGGCACATGGGCCTGCACACTTGTCAAAGGAATTAATGGCCGCCCTCATACAGAAGTATTATGAAGCACCCGGAATCACAACATTGATCAGCAGCTTCTGTAAGGCCTGTGTCATTTGTGCAAAATGCAATCCAGGAAGACCAATCAAGGTGCCTGCAAAACACCTGGCAAAGCCCATGTACCCCTTCCAGCGAATCCAAATTGACCACATCCAAATGCCCAAGAGTGAGCCCCATGAATATGCACTAGTCATAGTGGACATGTTCTCAGGATGGCCAGAGGCCTACCCAGTGGCCAATATCACTGCAAAAACAACCGCAAGACGCCTACTTACAGAAATAGTATGTAGGTTTGGACTCCCAGAAGTCATTGAAAGTGATCAAGGCCCAGCCTTTACAGCAACAGTGACTAAAGAAATTTGGACTGCTCTAGGGGTGACCCTAGCCTTCCACACCCCTTACCACCCACAAAGTAGTGGTAAAGTAGAGCGCATGAATGGCACTCTAAAAGCCAGAATGTTAAAAATGTCACAAGAAACAAAGATGCCCTGGCCAGAAAGCCTGTCAATAGCTTTATTCAGTGTTAGGCACACACCTAGAGGGAAGCATTCACTGTCCCCATATGAGATTCTATTTGGGACAGCACCCAGACTAGGTTGTTATTATCCGCAGCAGTTACAGCTCCAATCAGATGTTTTAGTAGATTATGTAACTGAACTTGCAAGTGCCTTAAACAAAATACATGCCCAAGTTTTCTCTTCAATTCCAGATCCCGAATTGGATACAGGTGCCCATAACCTGCTCCCCGGAGATTGGGTTCTGGTCAAGAAGTTTGTGCGGAAAAATACCCTGGAACCAAGATTTGACGGTCCATTCCAAGTTCTCCTGATTACCGCAACTTCCGTCAAACTGGCCGGTAGGCCAAATTGGATCCACGCTTCCCACTGCAAGAAATCTCCTGCCCCAGAGGAAGCAGATACCGCACAAGCATGTACCTCTGGCACATCTTCTCCTTAATCAGCCTCATAAAGGCCCAACAAGTAGCCATCACCAAAGATATTAGTGGGTATACCTTCTGGTACAATTCATCATGCACCCATGTGGCTACTTACACCTTTGACTATTGTGATATTGTAGAATGCCCGTTCCCCACATCACAAATCCAGAGTATTTACAGAGATATCCCTCATTCAAAAGATCCATATGTTTGTGTAGTTGACAAGCAATGGGGGCACAATTGTAATCATTGGGGGGCGGCGGGATGGAATGCCGGGCCTGCCTGGGGTTACAAGCCAAAAAGTGCCTTATCTAAAGTAGATGATCAAGGTAGATCCCTTCTCCAGAGAATGACTTTAAGAAAGCCTGGGGGGGGGTACACCAATGAAATTAATCCTTAACATTGAGCATCCAAGCCCAACGGATGCAGACCAGTATGTGATGGGAATGTATTGGAAAAAGGGTTCCTACCGTAAATTAGGGCATTTCTTCTTAAAAGATATGTGCAACTCTTCTGAGTGGCAAGGGGCCACCCACATGGTCCCTAACCCATTAAAACCTCACATCCAGACCTTTCAAGACATGATGGCCATTGCTAACCCCACCTTTGAAGATACCATGACCGCTGAAACAGGTTTTAATGATGTAAATCTATGGTTAGAATGGATGAAATATAATGCCAATAAGCATAATAAGACTGCATGCTATGTGTGTGGTGGTGCCCGGCCTCACCTGGGCACTGTACCTCTAATCCTGCCAGTAGATATAGAGGAATGTGTTTTAAGCCTTTTTGCCTATCACTATGATTTTAACAGGTCCATATGTATTGCATGGACAAAGGAGTATCCTCTCCTAACCAAGGATGTCAAACCCCCAGATGGTATTACCGTGTATAAAGGTAATTACACTTGTTATGCTAATTATGATGGAATTGGTAAATTCTTGGGTAACTTCTCTAAGGGGTATTGTGCTACCTACAGGAGTGTCTCTATGAACTTGTTGCAGTTTCACACCAGGTCATTAGGGGATATCTACTGGTTGTGTGGGGATTTACAGTTAAGATCCAGAATGGACAAGGAGTGGTGGGGGGAGTGTACTTTGGCTAAAGCTATTATGCCTATACATATCATCTCTGACACACACCTCAACACCCATGAGTCCAGACACACTAAGGTTAAGCGTGATGCCCCAGTAAAAGGAAGTTTTGATCCTCATGTCTATATTGATGCCATTGGGGTGCCTAGGGGGGTGCCCAATGAATTTAAAGCAAGAGATGAAGTTGCTGCAGGATTTGAATCACTTTTTGCCATAGTTACCACAAACAAGAATTTAAATTGGATAAATTACATTTATTATAATCAACAGCGTTTTGTTAATTATACCAGAGACGCCCTCCAGGGATTGGCCGAACAATTGCAGGCCACATCCCAAATGGCTTTCCAGAATAGAATGGCCCTAGATATGATCTTAGCCGAAAAAGGAGGAGTTTGTAAAATTTTGCCCGACACCTTGACATGTTGTACCTATATCCCAGAAAACACAGGCCCTAATGGTAAAGTTACATTAGCCATAGAGAAATTAAATGACCTGTCTATAGAGTTGAAAAGGAATTCTGGGATACAAGATCCCTGGGAAAGATGGTTTGGCTGGATGACGGGATGGCAAAAGGCTTTAATGCATATTGGTATGGCTATACTAATTTTTCTTTTTCTCTTTGCTCTTCTCTTTTGTTGTATTCTCCCATGTCTGAGAAAATCCCTCCTGAAGACTGTTGACCAAGCGGCACCCACTTTCGCCCATCTTGAAGTTGATGACCAAGATTTCCAAGACATCAACTCACCCTGTCTGCCGCTGCAAACAATCCCTTTTGTTGATAAAGTGCAGGAATTCTAGGAAGGGACTAGCTCAGGGACAGCATCTGTCAGTGAATGGTAAAGGCCCCATGTGGAGAAGTGGTGGGTTAGCTGCCATGGGATACCCTTGGGTGTGAAGTGTTCGAGAGCCATACTGACGGATGAGTTAGCCTATTAGGGTCAGATCTAGGGACAGCCTTGCACTTTGCATTAACACCTAGCTAGCGGCCACAGGGTTTCTGTGCCTTTGGGTTAACACGTCTTCTTGGTACTAACTTAATAAAGTTTTATCTCTTAGAATCTAACATTTCATAGGGGGGACTGATGTGGGATTATTTAAAAAAACCTTATTGTATTTGTATTCAATTATTGCACTAACTCCATTTTAACTTTATACTGTGACAATCCTCCATTTTGTCCCCCTAACCTGACTTCTTCAATCCTCCATTTTGTCCTCATAACCTAACTTGTTCATTTTAAAATCACCTTACATGACAGAATTTCCCAGCACATCTAATACAATAGAACAAAGACTGTATTTTCTATAAAGATATGATTAACACAGGAATTGCTGACTTTTCCTTAGATTTGCAACAAAGTATAATTTGAAGGCCATGCGAACACAGTAGTAATGAAATGTTCTATTCATAAGAGACCTTGCACCTGGCCACGAGGCCTGAGATCACCGACCGTGTAAAATGACGCTCAAGACCCCTTGTCCCCCACCCGTGTCCAGAACAATCCCACCTCTTGGTGGGTGGACACGGGATTAACCACTTAGTCTTTTGAGCCAATTAATAATATTGATAGGTGGACACTAATCCCGACACTTGACAATTAATCCAATTAATGATGTTTATTTACTGATATTCTAATAAGCAATGATGACGTAAAATGTCTCTTAAAAGGACCTGCGTGTCCGCTTTTTAATCACTTGCCAATAAATTTTCTCGAAGTTATTTTAACCTGAACCTTGTGTGTCAGACTTAATTACTTCAGCGTATATACGCAATTTATTTTATTGATTTGGACAGGAACAGATAGACATTTAAACATTTTGGTTTACTGCAAAAAGTACCATAACACCGGTACGTTTTAAAGTGCATTTTTAAAGTTGGCGTTTTTGCTTTTTAAAGCAGGGTCAAAAAACTAAATATTTAACCCCTTAAGCACCAAACTTCTGGAATAAAAGGGAATCATGACATGTCACACATGTCATGTGTCCTTAAGGGGTTAAACTAGCGTAGCTTTAAAAAAAAAAAAAAAAAAAAATAATATATATTTTTTCATTATATTGTCTTTTAATATACAAATTTTCTGCAAATACATTGGCACTCTGAAGATGAAAGAGAGAAATGGGGAAACAAAATGACCTAGCAATAACTGAACAAAACGTCACAATGTGTTTGTTGTCTGGTTCAGAGCTGAAGTTAAAAAATCCTCACAAACACACCTGGCAATGATTAGACCGCATCAACTGGGTCGATACATTCAGTAATCATACTGATAAAACATCCATCTGTCCAGAGCATAATTACATTCTGAGTCACCTCTCAAAGTTTAATTTACAGTTGAAAATCCATTATATTGTGATAGCCCGTAATCTCAGTCTTTTTGCTTTGTATGTCAAGAAAGGTAAAGTATGTGTTGTGATCACACAATGCAAAATAAAAATAAAGACAAAAATACTTTGATTACGTAACAGTTTATCACAACATACAATAAACCGACAACAAATTTCTAAAGAAAACGAACAAACAAAAAAAGCAAAAATGTTTTATGCCAGCATGTGTTATTACTCAAAGGCATGTCACAAAATAGGAGACCTGCAACTTGTGCAATCACTCAAGACGAACAAAGGGGGCGCTACTGCAAAAGGCCTTCTTGAGAGTTAAAAAAACTGATGCTCAGGCAGGACTAAAGTGGCACCACCATCTTCCCCCTGCCGAAAAATGAATCTTTAGAAACATAGAATCTTTATAAAATACTAATTTCACTGAAATTCCAATCCAGTCAAGAGATGTACAGAGTTAAAGTAGGGACTAGGTTGTCTCTGTATATTTCGTATGCCTGAAACTTCTATACACTAGGTGGAGTCACAGTGTCAATCCTGACAGTCGTCACCAGTGATGAATGCAGGGAGCTGGCTTTGTCTATGGAGGATCCCGTGGTCTTATGGGGATCCTCCATAGATCTGAATTCTGTACTCTCGTGCATGTGGGAGAGGACAGCAGTAGTGTTGGATCCTGGAGCTGGAATGCTAGGAGCTGAAGCGCACCGGCCGGAGGAAGATGGCATTGCCTGCAAAGGACAGGTTCAGGTATTTAAATATCACTTTTACCTGCGCCTCGTCACTGGACCACCAGCAGCGATGTCACCCTTGAGGGTCTTTGCGAATTCTGCAAAGTTCCCAGACTGGATGAATTGCACTTTTCATTTGGGGGCTCATGGCCTATCTTTGCCCTTGTATTGTACGTGCCAACACATATACTGACCTTGCATACACAGGGGCACCAACATACACATACAAAGAAAAAACAACACACACAGTCCCAAAATCCATGGACATATAACATATAACGGAGCACTTACATACATGAACTGACAGTGCATGCAGAGAAGGTCTGATACACACAATGATTATACACAGAGAGACAATCACGTGTATTCACAATGGTTGTACACATAGACACCCTCACATGCACAATACAGAACAAACCATATTCTTATTTATTTACAGTGACTTTAAAATCTATATTCAATGATAGTGGGTAATCACCCTAAGACTTGCACATGGCATGGGGTGGCTTATTTATTTATCATAATGCATAAACTGGAGTGTTTTAAAACCCAATACAGCCAATTCTCCGATGTCCTATAACAGTAATATATAGGAGCAAGTTGAGAACGCACGGAAGATTGTGACAGAGAAAAACAAACAAACGTGTATATGAAAAATAAAAAGCAGAAGGGCAGGAGTACTATGATTTACCCGCCACCTCCATCAATCATTTGTATCAAATCAGAATAAAAAAAACATGATCTCTCTTTCTTTGATCTCTCTGTGAGCTCTGCATGGGGAGTTAGTAAAGCCCACTGTAGCTTTAAGAAATGACTAAGCTTTTAGTGATCTGTCTGCATTGCACCACCAGAAGACGTGGGTCCTCACATACATGGTGTGTTTTACTGTTTGATTCATTTATATAGTGCATGGTACATTGAGCTGCATGCCGCAGAATAAAGACCTTTTCAACACTTCTCTGGGTTACGTGGAGCAGAGATTGGATAGAATTCCACCGCAATTATTTGATCATTTGATATTTTACCTTTACTGTTCAGTCTTAACCCTGCCAGAACAAGTGAAGGTATTTTGATATGGAGCAAGGAGGTCATCAAACCCTTGGCAGAAAAATAAAATAGTGTATGTTCATATAAAGAGAGTTAACCCTTTAAGGAACAAGAATATTATATGTTACCATAATAATCTGGGTACTTAAAGGGACTCGTTAGGCAGGAATTAAGGAAAATTTTTTCAGACTTTCCATTAAAGGGACACTCCAGGCACCCAGACCACTTCTGCTCATTGGAGTGGTCTGGGTGCCAACTCCCACTACCCTTAACCCTGCAAGTGTAATTATTGCAGTTTTTCATAAACTGCAATAATTACATTGCAGGGTTAACTCTACTAGACAGCCACTAGAGGTCACTTCCTAGTTTCTAGCACAGGAAACCTGTGCTAGAGCGTTGCTGGACGTCCTCACGCTGTGTGAGGACCTCCAGCGTCGCTCAAAACCCCATAGGAAAGCATTGAAATGATTTTTCAATGCTTTCCTATGGGGAGACGTAATGCGCCTGCGCGGCATTTCCGCGCATGTGCATTAGGTCTCCTCGGCCGGTGGGCGAGATCAGTCGCGGAGGTGGAAACAGCGGCGAGGGACATCGCCGCTGCCTCAGGTAAGTCACTGAAGGGGTTTTCACCCCTTCTGTAACCGAGGATTGTGGGGTGGGAGGGAGAGGGACCCTCCAGTGCCAGAAAAACTGATCGTTTTTCTGGCACTGGAGTTTCCCTTTAAATGTCTTTACTGATCGATCACTGTGGCAGCATTAAGTAATTGGTTAGCTCTGTCAACTCACAGTGGAAGGGACAGGAAATAAATATTTGATGTTAGCATATAGAGGATAGAATCATTCTAAACAGACACTGTCCTAATAGCAAGCCCTAACACCTAAAAAAAGAAGGTCGGAGAAATAATGCTGTCATGTTGCTGTGATCAATCACGAAAATAAATTGATAGCAAGAATGGAAAAATGATTTTACTTTAAGGGACACCTTTAGCTTAATGATTCAGTTTTGGTGTATAGCTCATGCCCCTGCAGTCCTACTGCTCAATTATCTGCCATTTAGGAGTTAAATCACTTTGTTTATGGAGTCCTAGCCACACCTCCCCTAGCTGAGACTTACACAGCCTTCCTACACACTTCCTGAAAAAGAGCAGACATTTTTTTTTTTAGTTTCCCTTATTGTGCATGGTCTTTAAATTAGAATTTCTTATCTTCTAAATTTTTTGCTAGAGCCTTTTCATTTTTTAGGATTGAAGTTCAGTTAGCAGAGCAAAAAAAATAAGATATGGACTCTGAGTAAGCTAGAATTTCGTCCAGTTTTTAGTCTGTCCCGATCAAATGTTCAAAATACAGGTCTGGATTGCTGAAATCCGGACTCATAATTTAAACATCCGGACTATTTGCCCTCCAAAACTAACCAAACTAAGCTGTCGGGATAGAGGCACATAATCTGCTACAGTTCTGCTTTTCATCCGCAAATGGAGATTTTTTTTTTTTTTTAAAAACACCCAATTTAATATGTTTAAAAGCACCCATTGTCCTTCAGGAGAGTGTATCGGTCAGACTCAAGGTCACTAAGACTGTTATCGAATGGCCTTTCCTATTTATACTAACAGGGTTTGGTTTCCTGTTGTGAGTGTGCAGAGCTAACCCATTAGTTAATGCTGCCATGATTATTGGCCACAAATTAGTAAGTTTTAAACGCATAATACATTTTAAAAAATGAAAAAGAATACTACTCATCATTAATATTACTTAATTGTGTAGCACCTCCACAGGTGACTGCTACATCAGTGAGATCCCCACCATAACAGGAAATAAATTACATGTGTTAGAAACATCTCTTTTTTGGTCGGTTTAATACTGTTATTATTCTATAACAGTGATGGCGAAACCCACACAGCATCGCGCCGGAGGACAGGCGAGCTGCTTCACACAAATCTACTTACCACCACCGGACCACCAGGGATCGCTGTCTCCCCCCCACCCCCCTCCTTCAACAAAGGTAAGAGGAAGGGAGGGAGGGGGGGATACAGAATTAATAAATATATATATATATATATTTTTTTTTTTAATGTACCCCTACCACCCACACACAGCACCCTACCCACCCACACAGCACCCCCCCCCACACCCTTACACACACTGCACCCCTCAATGCAGTGTGTGTGTGTGTATTCAGCAGACTGTGTGTGTGTGTGTGTGTGTGTGTATGTATTCAGCAGACTGTGTGTGTGTGTATTCAGCAGAGTGTGTGTGTATTCAGCAGAGTGTGTGTGTGTGTGTATTCAGCAGACTGTGTGTGTATTCAGCAGACTGTATGTGTGTGTGTGTGTGTGTGTGTATTCAGCAGTCTGTCTGTATGTGTATTGAGCGGCCGGTGTGTGTACTCGGCAGTCTGTGTGTATTCAGCAGTGTATGTAGCAGTGTATGTATATTTAGCAACCGGTGTGTGTATGTATTTAGCGGCTGGTGTGTATGTATTGCATTTCTTGGAGATACTAATAAATATAAGCTTCATTTCATCTATTTATATAATTATTTAAAACTTGTATCATTGAACTCTCTGTTGTGTTCTTATTTTAAAACAAAAGTTATTAGTTCGGACAACTGTATGAGTTGTTAATTCTAAACTTAAACCTCAGTATTCAGGTTTAATTGCCGTGTTGGCACTTTGAGGGAAAAAAAGGTTGGCACTCAGGCTCAAAAAGGTTCGCCATAACTGTTCTATAACATCTGTCACACAGGGCTTTATGGGATATGTAGTTTAGTTCCTAGGCACTGTCGCCATCTGACAGTTTACTGTCTGTTTCACAATTTTGTGAAACAATCTACGTGCAGTTATTTCCTGAGCTGAAGACTGCGCAGCTTGTGCCCTCCATCGAGGAAAGATGTCGGGTTTACGTTCTGTGTTGCACGTTTAAGATCAGGGGCGGACTGAGAACCCTCAGGGCCCCCGGGCAAAATAAATCAAGGGCCCCCTTACAGGCCCCACCCATACTCCGCAGCAAGCGCCACCCATGTCCCGCCTCCATGCACCGCCTCCAGCCACACCCTACACAATCTTTAGACACAAGGAACAAAAGTGCAATAATCCCTTCAAGGCCCCAGTAGAGACTACAATTGAGGGCTAATGGGCCATGGAGGGGGGTCTTTCTAGCAGAGGCTATCTCAGTGTCCTTTAGAGAGTGTGTTAGAAAGAATCCCCTCCAGGCCCTATTAGAGACTACAATGGAGTCTAACAGGCTTGGAAGGGGGTCTTTCTAACAGAGGCCATCTCAGTGTCCCTGCTGGAAACAGTCGCCTCCAGGCCCCAGTAGAGACTACAATTGAGGGCTAATGGGCCATGGAGGGGGGAGCATTCTAGCAGAGGCTATCTCAGTGTCCTTTAGAGAGTGTGTTAGAAAGAATTTCCTCCAGGTCCCATTAGAGACTACAATGGAGTCTAATGGGGCCTGGAGGGGGGTCTCTCCAACACTCTGGTTCCTATTCACAATATAGCAACACAACATAGCTGATACCTAGGCCAAGTTGGCTCCTCTTACCTTAATTACTGTTGCTGGCTGGCAGTCTGTGGGCTTGCTGGAAGGCTGTGGGCTTACTGGCTGCGGCTGGCAGGCTGAGGGCTTGCTGGCAGGCTGTGGGCTTGCTGGCTACTGCCGGCAGGCTGTGGGCTTGCTGGCTGCGGCTGGCAGGCTGTGGGCTTGCTGGAAGGCTGTGGGCTTACTGGCTGCGGCTGGCAGGCTGTGGGCTTGCTGGCAGGCTGTGGGCTTACTGGCTACTGCCGGCAGGCTGTGGGCTTGCTGGCTGCGGCTGGCAGGCTGTGGGCTTGCTGGCTGCGGCTGGCAGGCTGTGGCTTGCTGGCTGCGGTTGGCAGGCTGTGGGGTTGCTGGCTTTAAGCCTAACTGGTGGCCTGTAGGCTGGCTGGCTGTCTACTGGCCAGCCTGTGGGCTGGCTGGCCTGTGGGTTGGCTGGCTTGCTGGCTACTGGGGCACTCGTAGATTATTTAAAGAAATAATCCATGCACAATAACCACTACTACTCTGTGTAGTCGTTATGGTGCCAGGAGGGCCGGGCCCCCCTCCCAGAGTAAGTAGTCAAACCGTTTAAGAACAGTTTGACAACTTACCTGGGGTCTGCTGGGATATGAGGCTGTAGTAGGGTATAGGAGCAGTGGTGCAATGTGTAAGGGGTGCAGACGGTGTGAAAGGTTCAGTGTGTGTGAGGGGGTGTAGTGTGTGAATGTGTAGGGTGTGTGGGGCAATGTGTGTACGAGGGGGCTGTGTATGTGTGTGGCAATGTTAGTATGGGGGGCTGTGTGTGTATGGGTGGGCAGTGTATGTGTGTGTGTGTGTGTGTGTGAGGCAATGTGTGTAAATGTGTATGGTGTGTGTGGGGGCAGTGTGTGTGTATGGTGTGTGTGGGGGCAGTGTGTGTGTATGGGGGGCAGTGTGTGAATGTGTATGGTGTGGGGGCAGTGTGTTTATGGGGCTAAAGTTCACTCTCACCACTGCGACCACCAGGAATACCTGGTGGTCACAGTGTTGAGAGTGAACTCTAGCCCGTAGCTCCAGGGCTAGAGTTTACTCTTGCAAGAGCCGTAACGTTGCCGTGGTAACCGCGGCAACGATCTGTGCTCACGCAAGAAGGACCCAGAGGAGCTGCAGGCTGAGCTCCCGGGTCCTCTCTTCCTCCCTCCCCTGCCGGCTGCCCGCACGGTGCCTGCGGACAGGGGAGGGGGCAATTGCCCTCCTCTTACTCCTCCCTCCCCCTCTTCTTACTCCCCCTCCCGCTCTTCTTACCCCCTTCTTACCCCCATTCTTACTCTCCCCTCTTCTTACTCCCCCCTCCCCCTCTCCTTACTCCCCCTTCTTACTCTCCCCATCTTCTTACTCCCCCTCCCCCTCTTCTTACTCCCACCTCTTCTTACTCCTCCCTCTTCTTACCCCCTCCCCCTCTTCTTACTCCCCCTTCCTCTTTTTACTCCCCCCTCCCCTCTTCTTACCCCCTTTTCTCCCCCCCTCTCTTCTTAATCTCCCCTCTTCTTACTCCCTCCCCCCTCTTCTTACTCCCCCCTTCCTCTTTTACTCCCCCTCCCCCTCTTCTTACTCCCCCCACCCTTCTTACCCCCTCTCTCTCTTCTTACCCCCCCCTCCCTCTTCTTACCCCCTCCCTCTCTCTTCTTACCCCCCTCCCTCTCTCTTTTTACCCCCCTCCCTCTCTCTTTTTACCCCCCCTCCCTCTCTCTCTTAACCCCCCTCTCTTTTAACCTCCCCTCTCTCTTTTAACCTCCCCTCCCTCTCTCTTTTAACCCCCCCTCTCTCTTTTAACCCCCCCTCCCTCTCTCTTTTAACCCCCCCCTCCCTCTCTCTTTTAACCCCCCCCTCCCTCTCTCTTTTAACCCCCCCCTCCCTCTCTCTTTTAACCCCCCCTCCCTCTCTCTTTTAACTCCCCCCCCCCTCTCTCTTTTAACTACCCACTCCTCCCTCCCCCTCTCTTTTTACCCCCTCCCCGTAGCGTGACCGAGAGGCTCTGCGTCCGCGGTGCCGACCGGATTGATAGGAAGGTGCACACACACTGAGTGTGCACCTTCCTGTCAGTCCGGCCGGGTACAGGAAACAGAAACTCCTGTTCCGCGCTTTAGTCAGACCGTTTGATTTTGTTAGTCAGGCGGGGCTCTGGTGTAAATAGCCCTAGCCGGACACCGGTGTCTTGTCTAGACTAGCGTTCTAGGGTGTATATTTTGTTCGCTAGGTCGGAGGGACCGGGAGACTAAGCGGCGTCTGTGTAAATTCGGTTCGCTAGCTCTCAACCTATCTGGGCTAAGTGGGAAGGCGTGTAAATTTGGAACCCACTAGACTTTTGATAGTGCGACTAAGAGGCGTCTGTGTAAATTCGGTCCTCTAGCTCACTATATATGGTGATTGGGCAGTGTGGCTAACCAAAACGTATGTAGATTGTTTTTAGGTAGTCCATTCAAGGTACTGGCCAATAGTTTAGTTGGGAATTGTAAATGTGTTAACGATTGTTTAGTAAAGTGTATATCTTGTTAGATAGCGCGAGCTCAGCCGTCTAGCGAGAGTGTTAATAGTGTGTTGCTGTATCATAGTGCACGGTACCATAACCCTGTATATTTACTGACACTGTATATAAGTACTAATCATTGTCGTCCATTGCATGTTTAACACCATAACCACTAATAATTGTATTGTGACCTTAACTTGTGCTTTGACCTATGCTAACCGTACTGTAACCGCTATTTGTAAAAGACGATGTTACTGGGGTGTGTTATAGACGGGTAATTCGTATATAAAGAATTATAGCGTGGGTGACTGTATAGTTACGCCAAAGGGCATAATATTGATTATTTAGTGACTGGTGTAACAGCTGTGTGTGTACGGGAATTCCCTGAGTGTTTATTGTTATTGTGTACGTTTCACTTGGTAACCGTACCACGTGGTGCTGTTGCCAGAGGAAACGGGTGTGACTGTTGAATAGTACGCGTGCATAGTATTCGTTGTCGACGACGTTCCATTGTTAAGTATGGGTGCGTCGCAGTCAACGATTCCGGATCCCTTAGGTTGTATGGTGAAGAATTTTAAAAAGGGATTCAAAACTTGTGATTTTGGGGTTAAAATGTCTCCTGTACGTTTGGTCACTTTGTGTACTAGGGAGTGGCCTACTTTGGTTGCGGCATGGCCGCCACGTGGCAGTTTGGATCCAACTCTGGTACAGCGCTTACACGTGGCTGTATCAGGTAGGCCTGAACTTTACGGCCAGTTTCCTTATATTGATTGTTGGAGACAGGCCGTAAATGACTCGCCAAAATGGCTCCAGACATGCCACGAGGAGCAATGTCGCCTCATGGTAGCTAGGACTTGTTTGTCCACTAGGACTGGTGTTAGGCCCATTTTGGACACGCCCCCTGAGTCCGAGATCCCTTTGCCGCCCCCTTACTTTCCGTTAAGAGGAAGTGACGCAAATGCAGGAAGTCCTGCAACCCTCCCCTCATTACCCCCATCCACTTCCGCTTCCTCCTCCAGTACAGGATCCACCCCCCCTCGTACTAAATCTCCCCTTCCGGAATCAGAACCAACCCCCATTAAAAACGAATATCCTGATTTGGCGCCACTTCAGACTTCCGGTCAAGCTTCATCTAGCTCGGCTCGAAGTGTTTTATTTACAACCTTTTCCCAAAACCAAGCTCCCACCTCCCCATACCCTATTTCTCCCCGACTGGAACCTATGACTGACGCCCCTCCACGTAGCCCCATACAGACCCGACAGCTGACCGGTGCCCAACAATTAAAACACTATCAGATGCCTCTTCGTCTGAATCCTGGGTCAGCCTATATCGATGCCGCAGGCCAAATGGCACATGCTGACCCAGTCTTTGTATATGTCCCATTCACGACAACCGATCTCTTAAATTGGAAGACCCACAATTCCTCGTATACTGAGAAACCACAAGCTATGACTGATCTGTTCACCTCAATAGTACAGACACATAACCCGACATGGGCTGATTGCCAGCAGTTATTAATGACTTTATTCAACAATGAGGAAAGGACAAGAATTAATCAAGCGGCCATTAAAGCACTAGAGGATAAAGCCCGTACTTTAAACCAAGCCAATCCATCAGCATGGGCCGCAACACATTATCCCAACACCGATCCCGATTGGAATGTAAATGGTTCTGATATGGTTCAACTCAGAGCCTATAGAGACGCTATAATTGCTGGCATGAAAGCTGGAGGAAAGAAAGCCATTAACATGTCGAAGACAGTTGAGGTGATTCAGAAAAGTGATGAAGCGCCCAGTGTCTTTTATGACCGATTATTGGAGGCATACCGCTTGTATACCCCCTTTAATCCGGAAGACGCAGACAATTCCCGAATGGTGAACTCCGCCTTTGTCAGCCAAGCTTACGGAGATATTAAGCGCAAGCTACAAAAGTTAGAAGGGTTTGCAGGTATGTCCATCACCCAACTAATGGAGGTAGCGAATAAGGTATACATGAATAGGGAAACAGAAAGTAAGAAAGAGGAAGAGCGCAAGATGCGTAGAAAGGCAGACATGCTAGCGGTAGCGATCGCAGGCGTAGATAGACGGGGCCCAGATAGAGGCGATAGTAGATGGAATGAGGAACCTCTAAGTAGAAATCAGTGCGCATACTGTAGGGAAGAAGGGCATTGGAGAAATGAGTGTCCTCGAAGAGAACAGTGTGAGAAAGACAGACCTAGGATAGGTTATGGAAACTTTAGAGGCAGAGCGAGAGGTAGAGGAGGCCCCGGAGGGAGTAATGGTAATAGAGGGAGTAATGGGAACAGAGGAAGTGTTAGGGAAGACAGGTATTTTCCAGCAGCGCAAAGGTCCCGCGATAGAGAAGGTAGGGACTTTGTAGGATTGGCTGACACGGTCATGGAAGACTATTGATACCGACCGGGCTCCATCCCCCTTGGTCGAGCGGAGCCTATGGTCGATGTATCAATAGGGGGAAAAAGGAGTGCGTTCATGATCGACACTGGTGCTGAACATTCAGTGGTGACTAATCTAGTTGCTCCTCCATCTGGAAGGACTATTACTGTAATAGGAGCAACTGGAAGAAGTGCTGAAAAACCGGTTCTTAAAAGTCGACTCTGTACATTGGGAGGCCACGTAGTAAAACATCAATTCCTTTATATGCCTGAATGTCCAGTCCAATTGCTGGGACGTGATATGCTATCAAAATTACAAGCGCAGATTACGTTCCTACCAAATGGAACAACATCCTTAAAGTTTAATGGACCTTCAGGTATTATGACATTATCCGTACCAAAGGAAGAAGAGTGGCGACTTTATACAGCGTTGACTAGCCAAAACCCTAGGAGTGATGAGACATTATTCAACATACCAGGAGTTTGGGCAGAGAACAACCCACCAGGACTGGCCCGCAATATTCCACCTATAAAAATTGAACTAAAACTTGGGGTTTATCCAGTGAGCCTAAGACAATACCACATCCCGCAGAAGGCTAAGAAGAACATCCAATCCTATCTGGATAAGTTCATACGGTATGGTATCCTAAAATTCTGTACTTCCCCCTGGAACACCCCATTGCTGCCTGTTCAAAAGCCCGGTACAGATGAGTATCGACCTGTGCAGGACTTGAGAGCAGTCAATGATGCGGTTGTTAGTATACATCCAGTTGTACCCAATCCATATAACCTGCTTGCTTTAATTCCGGGCGGGGCTACTTACTTTACAGTCTTAGACCTCAAAGATGCCTTCTTTTGCCTCCGAATTGCCGCAGAAAGTCAATGTATTTTCGCTTTCCAATGGGAGAACGCTGTAACGGGCTCAAAACGCCAAATGACTTGGACAAGACTGCCCCAAGGGTTTAAAAATTCACCTACCCTATTTGGTTCAGCCCTAAGTCAAGATCTACTGGATTTCGAGTCCATCCCAGGAGAGTGTGTATTGTTACAATATGTAGATGACTTGTTGATAGCAGCAGTTACAAAAGAAATCTGTCAGCAAGCAACGCACGATCTACTACACATTCTCTGGAAGGCAGGATACAAGGTGTCTAGAAAGAAGGCTCAGTTGTGTTTGCCAACTGTCAAATATCTGGGATTCCATATCTCTGAAGGTCAAAGAATTATGGGGCCAGAGAGAAAAGAAGCTGTGTGCCAAATACTGATACCCAAGAATAGAAGACAAGTGCGAGAATTCTTGGGGGCAGCAGGCTTCTGTAGGATATGGATTCCCAGCTATGCGATACTGGCAAAACCTCTGTACGCAGCTATCAAAGGTACAGAGCACGACCCCTTCTTATGGACCCAAGAACAGCAAACGGCATTTGAAGATGTGAAGAAGGCTTTGATGAGTGCCCCAGCATTAGGTCTACCTGATCACACACGACCATTCTACTTATATGTACACGAGCAAAGAAGAATGGCTGTGGGAGTATTGACACAGTACTTGGGATCATGGCAAAGACCTGTTGCCTACATGTCTAAGCAATTGGATGCAGTGGCCAGCGGACTTCCACCTTGTCTAAGAGCCGTAGCTGCAGCCGCCCTGCTAGTAGCTGAAGCCGATAAACTCACTCTGGGTCAAGAACTTTATGTACGAGTCCCACATGCAGTACAGACGTTGTTGGATTACAAAGGAAATCATTGGTTTAGTAACAGCCGTATGACCAAGTATCAAGCAATGTTGTGTGAAAACCCCAGAGTGCATTTAGAGACTGTAAACACCTTAAATCCAGCTACCCTTTTGCCACAACCTACTGAAAGTCAACATGATTGTTTGGAAGTAATGGATGAAGTATTCTCAAGTAGACCAGATTGTAACGGATCGCCTGGCACCCGGACTTGGTACCTCCGTTAATGGATGCTCCTAGCGCTTCCTGAGGACTCCAAGCACTCTGGCAGACACCACAATCACCGAACCAATTCAGCATATGAACCTTCTCAAGCATATGAATGCTGTAGACCATTGAATAGGAACCATATGAATAGGCTTGTACTCCTAGCAGTCAACTGGAACAGCATGCAATAAATCCTTCCCCCCAATAATGAGACGACACATCACTTTGAGGGTAAAACAGGAACTCTGGACTGGCTCATCCAGCCCGGCTTTTATTACAATAATACACATACAGTCCACACCCAGGGGGAGGCATAAAATATCCAATCACATACATGGTTCAGCCCACACATCCCCTCCCCTCAGATAACATTAAACCCAATTATCCGGTACACCTTTTCAGCCAAGTTCTGGATGTACCCCAAAACCCAGGGGTACACCTTTAAATCCAGCATCGCTGGATAGCCCTTATTCAGGGGGACAACATATCCAAAATTCAAGTCATTCGGATGAATGGTTCGGGAGATATGGGGTTCCAAAGATTTGACCGACCGCATGGGTAAAGTATCCGAAAACAGTTCCATGCATTTTGGCCCTGCGGTCGGTCACAAACAAGGGAATGAAAACAGGCGAATTGCCTGTGTTATAGAGCCTGGAGAGGGTTTGAATGAATTCCCTTGTTTGAGGGGTTCTTTCTACCGAACGGCGGGTCATTCGGTAGTTTCCATACGAATTTCTGGAAGTATGGAGGTCTCAGCGGTGTTTGCCTAGTCAAGTGTCCGATTTTAGTTCCAGACACTCGACGGCAAAACACCGCTGTTCGGTAGTTTAAGATGGCCGCCGCCACGTGTTTGTTTCCCGAATGGCGGCCACCCAGAGGACAAAGAATACATTACACTGATTGCCAATTACCCGTTTGCAACATTGTTGCAAACTGTAATTGGAGGCACACTTATTCCTGGGTGGTCTGGTTGTTCGGTAGTTTCCCTCAATATAATGAATGGAGTGATTCTACCGAACAATCAGATGAATGCTGCATACATATCCCAGGTTAAGCTTAACACACAAATACACATATAATATTACAGGCAGTACACTAGAATATGTAGCACAGTCTTAAAGGGACAGTAGTCCCAAAAGTCCCAATATGTCCATAGATGCTGTTAAAAGGGCCAGTAGCAGCAATATACAGTATAATATGCCCCAAATAACCCAGGGGCCATAGTCAGTAGGTAGGAGGCTAGCAAACAGGCTTCTCCAGGGCCCAGTGGCGAGGTTGGTTTCGCCACACAGATCTTCGTGATTTTCCCATCCAGAACCCTGATGTTCAATATTACACCGACGGCAGTAGTTATGTGAAAGAAGGGATCCGCTATGCAGGATATGCAGTGACAACAATAGACAAGGTGATAGAAGCTCGGCCACTGGCGAAAGGAACATCAGCACAAAAGGCAGAATTGATAGCACTGACACGAGCGTTACAATTGGCTGAAGGTTTAAGAGTGAACATCTACACGGACTCCAAATATGCGTTTTTAACCACTCATGCCCACGGAGCTTTGTATAAAGAAAGAGGACTACTGAATTCAGAAGGCAAAGAAATCAAATACGCAGCTGAAATCCTACAACTATTGGAAGCAGTGTGGGAGCCGAAAGAAGTCGGTATCATACATTGTCGAGCGCATCTGAGAGGAGATGGTGATGTAACCAAGGGAAATCGGATGGCAGATAGTGCAGCTAAGCGTGCTGCTGAATCAGGAAGACAGGAGTATGTGGGGCATATAGCTGCTCTTATACCAACTCCACTGTCCCAATGGACTCCAGCTTATACAGCTCAAGAAGAGGAGTGGTTAAAGACTGAACCAGGAAAGTATTTGGAGAACAAGTGGTATCAGCTAGAAGATGGAAGAATAGTCATACCAGCATCACTAGCGGTAGAAATTGTCCAAAATTATCACAACGGGACACATTCTGGGAGAGACAGTACTGAAGAATCTCTCAGAAAACATTTCTACATACCAAGATTGTCCAACTTGACTCAGGCCATTGTACGAAGATGTGTAACGTGTGCTAAAAATAATGCAAGACAAGGACCAGTAAAGCCACCAGGAGTCCAGTTTATGGGGGGACTCCCCATGTCCGATCTACAAATAGACTTTACAGTGATGCCTAAATCGGGTGGACATCGTTACCTGCTGGTAATTGTGTGCACCTATTCAGGCTGGGTAGAAGCATGTCCTACTCGTACAGAGAAAGCAGGAGAAGTTGTGAGATTCCTGCTACGAGAAATAATACCCCGATATGGACTACCCTGTTCTATAGGATCGGACAATGGTCCAGCTTTTGTTCATCAGTGCCTACAACAACTGACTCATATGCTTGGTATAAAGTGGAGGCTTCATACAGCATAGACCCCAGAGTTCTGGTAAGGTAGAGAGAATGAATAGAACTATTAAGAATCAGTTGGCTAAAATGTGTCAGGAAACCCAACTTAAGTGGAACGTTCTCTTACCCATAGCTCTATTGCGAATCCGCAGTACCCCTACCAGAAGGATGGGCCTCTCTCCTTTTGAAATCATGTATGGACGACCACCTCCCGTACTTGGTAACTTAAGGGGGGACTTGAGTCAGTTGGGAGAAGGAATTACCCGGCAGCAGGTTGTAGAGTTGGGTAAGACTATGGAGGAGGTACAGAAATGGGTACAAGATAGATTACCTGTGAATATTTATCCCCCTGTTCATAGTTATCATCCAGGAGATCAAGTGTGGATTAAAGAGTGGAATAATGTACCGTTAGGGCCCAAGTGGAGAGGTCCTTATGTTGTTCTTTTGTCTACCCCTACAGCGATAAAAGTAGCCGAAGTGACTCCGTGGATACATCACTCCAGGGTTAAACCAGCAGCAGTCGATTCTTGGCAAGTTACAGCAGATCCAGAGAATCCCTGCAAGATCCGGTTAAAACGCACTACTCAGTCGGAGTAACGAGGAACTATTGTGGATTACAAATTTTATTGTCACAGGGATTTGGTGAAGTGAGTGTTTTTAGACGGCCATAATAAAGCCTGTCCGCTTACCGACATATAGTTTATAAGCCAGGGAAAGTCTCGAAGGGACTCCTGTGAAGACGAGCAGAAATCCATTCCCTGCAGCCCTTACATCCTGGAAGCTGAGGTGCCTTCGCACGGACGAAGACTGAGGATGACGGCGAAAGATGTGTTGATGATAGTGTTTATTTATGTGTGTTTTTATATTCAGGAAGGTAGAGGTACCGACACTCCTAGCTGTGAGGTATGCATTAAGACTACGAGAACAGGTAACCATATTTCCCAAACCCTAATTTGGCATTCACAATACGAGTGTAAAGGAGATGTATCGAGATGTAGATACTTAAATATAGATTATAGTGTGTGCCATTTAGGAGTAGTAGAACCTAAGTGCTTCAGTCCGGAGTATCAACCCCGTACAATTTGGTTGACTCTCAGGAATGGAGATCCTCAGGGGACCCTAATTAATAAGACGGTGTTAGAATCCGTACATTCTTCGGGTGTTCTGCTATTTGATGCGTGTAAGGCGATATCAAGTGGTAGAAAGCCGTGGAATGTATGTGGGGATCTTAGATGGGAGAGGACGTATGGGTCTAATGATAAATATATTTGTCCCAGTAGTAAAAATAAATATGTGAGTCCTAGATGCCCAAATAAAGACTATAACTTTTGCCCATATTGGTCTTGTGTGGGGTGGGCGACTTGGGGACAGACAGTAGACAAAGACATGATAGTGACTAAGTTGCCTACCAGCCCATATTGTAAGTCTATGGAATGTAATCCCATCCATATACTTATAAATAACCCCGATAAGTTCTTAGACAAATATGGCAATTTATTTGGGTTTCAGATATACGGGACGGGTTTAGATCCTGGGACAGTATTGTTTATAGGGATAGAGACTGATACGGTATCCTCCCAAACTCATCAAGTATACCATTCCTTTTATGAAGAGATGAGTATAGATAATAAGATCCCCCATAATGCTAAAAACCTGTTTATTGATTTAGCCGAAAGTATTGCCGGTAGTCTTAATGTTACCAACTGCTATGTGTGTGGAGGTACTAACATGGGAGACCAATGGCCTTGGGAAGCAAAGGAGGTAGTGTCCGGTTCTGAGGCAGTTGACCAATTAATATCTACACAAGCCGATTATCATATGAGTGTTAGAGGTAAATCTGAGTGGAGATTAAAGACCTCCATCATAGGTTATGTTTGCATAGCAAGGAAAGGAATAATGTATAATACTTCTGTAGGAGAATTAACTTGTCTAGGGCAAAAAGCTTATGATGATGATACAAAGAATACAACTTGGTGGTCGGCTTCAAATGTCTCAGAACCATCTAACCCGTTTGCTAGATACGCCAATTTAAAGGATGTGTGGTTTGATTTATCTATCACATCTACCTGGAGAGCCCCAGCAAATTTGTACTGGATCTGTGGTAAGAAAGCCTATTCGGAGTTGCCACAGGACTGGGAAGGGGCATGTGTGTTGGGTATGCTCAAACCATCCTTCTTCTTGTTACCTATTGAAACAGGTGAGACTTTAGGTGTTAAAGTGTATGATGTGAATCATAGGAAGAAAAGGGGACCCATAGAGATAGGCGCCTGGGAAGATGATGAATGGCCTCCCCATTTTATTATAGATTATTATGGGCCAGCCACGTGGGCAGAGGATGGTACCTTTGGTTATAGAACCCCTATTTATATGCTCAACCGTATTATAAGATTACAGGCGGTGGTTGAGATTATTACTAACGAAACATCACAAGCGCTCAATCTTCTAGCGAAGCATAATACCAGGATGAGGACAGCAGTCTACCAAAATAGATTAGCCTTGGATTACCTTTTGGCAGTAGAGGGAGGTGTATGTGGGAAGTTTAACCTGAGCAATTGCTGTCTTCAAATAGATGACGAAGGGCAAGCAATAGCGGAGCTTACTAGCCATATGGTTAAACTAGCGCATGTGCCTACTCAGGTATGGAAAGGGTATAATCCAAGTAGTTGGTTTGGTAGCTGGTATGAGTGGTTTGGAGGGCTTAAGGCAGTGGTAGGTGGAGTCCTACTGATTTTAATGTTGTGTCTACTCCTGCCGTGTCTTATACCCTTAGTAGTTAGGTCTGTGCAAAGCCTGATAGAAAATATAGCAGAGAGGAAGGCTGCTGCACAGATAATGGCGATTTATAAGTATAAGGCTCTAGATCAGGGAGAACCAATGCAGGAAGATGAGTGTTGAAGATTCACATCATAGATAAAGTCTGGTCTGGTTCATGGTAACTTGCGGTGTATGCAAACCCAGGTTAAGTGATGCCTCAAGTAATTGTAAAATATCAAGAGGCATCAAAGGGGGGAATGTGGTGGAATCTCGGTAAAAATAAATTTAGTAGGCCGAGATTACCACGTGGCATGTGTACGTATCGATCAGTTGGTTGCACGAGGCAAGATACGATCAGTAGTGTACGGAGCATGTGCAAGAATACAGGATGTAGTACTCCCCCTCCTCCATTGTGCTGGACAAGCCATGCGGTCAAGCAGGAAGTTAATTCTTATTTGTATTGATTGGTCAAGAGAATGTGCGGGTGGAGCTTAATATGGGAGGAGTTATGTGCCTATATAGGGAGCCTGCACTATTGTCCGGGACTCAGAACTTGTGGTATTTTGGTGACGCTAGTCCCTCTGAGTCCCGATCAGTGATCCAATAAAGAATCTCTTCCTTCCTGAAGAAACCTGTGTCCATCTCTCTGTGCTTCGCTTCCGTCAGTTTCTCCGGTATCAAAACCTGTGATTGGACCATTGTGCAGTGCATGCACACAATCTGAGCCTCAAAAAAAACAATTTTGGCTAACTGAAGGAGGTGGGAGGATAAACTATCTTCGTCCAGCAAGGGGAAGAGATTTAATTATTTGCCAGCATTCAGTGCTCTTTGACAACATAATAAATATGCACAGAATTCTGAGCTGCCTACGTCACATGTGCTGGGGTTGTAACTAGTCCTCAACATACAATTAAAAATATCTCTGGATGCGCAGTGTCTCAAGCTGAAATACTGCACATACATAAGGCTATCACCACAACCACTTCAAAGCACTTATCTGTCTATGGCCACTAACTGCATGCACGAAGGCATAGACTGATGTGGTCATTAAATTGTTCAGAAATACCTTTAATAGTCAAAAAATTTTGGGACTGATTGCAGAGGACTGTGCTCCCTTTCATAACATTTTTAAAAATTTACTTTCACAGATTATTTGAAGGGCTGTTAAGTTATATTCAATAAATTACTTTTCAACATCATCATTAGCAGAAGTCAACATGGTTTTATGAAATACAGGTCTTGCCAAAATAACTTTGTGTTCTATGAAGAAGCTGGATTTTGCCAAGGCAATTTGATACAGTTCTACATAAAATGTTACTATTAAAAATGAAATCCGTTGGTTTAGACGAAAAACATTCTTGGATAGAACATTGGCACAAAGCGTGCAGAGAGTAGTTGTAAAGAGAAAATTTTCAAATTAGACAAAAGTAGTAAGTCGAATGCCTCAGGGTTCTCTCCTGGGTCCACTTCTCTTTAAACTATTTATGTATGATCTTGAAATGGGCATTGAAATTAAATTTATCCGTGTTTGCAGAGGACACAAAACTAGGCAAGATCATACAGTCCGAACATGCTATAGCTACCCTACAGAGAGATTTTGATAAATTGGGGAAATGGGCAGGCAAATGAGATTCAATACAGATACATGCACAGTCATGTATTTTGGAATAAGGAAGCCACAAGCAACTTAAAGGGACACTCCAGGCACCCAGACCACTTCTGCTCATTGGAGTGGTCTGGGTGCCAACTCCCACTACCCTTAACCCTGCAAGTGTAATTATTGCAGTTTTTTTAAAACTGCAATAATTACCTTGCAGGGTTAAGTCCTCCCCTAGTGGCTGTCTATTAGACAGCCACTAGAGGGAACTTCCTGCTCTATAGCACAGGTTTTCTGTGCTAGAGCGTCGCTGGACGTCCTCACGCTGTGTGAGGACCTCCAGCGTCGCTCTATTCCCCATAGGGAAGCATTGAAAATCATTTTCAATGCTTTCCTATGGGGTGCGCTAATACGCATGCGCGGCATTGCCGCGCATGCGCATTAGGTCTCCTCGGCCGGCGGGCGAGATCAGTCTCGCCCACCGGCCGACGTATGGAGAAGGAGGAGCGGCGGGGGAGGAGGAAGCAGCGACGTGGGACATGTCGCTGCCTCTGGTAAGTGACTGAAGGGGTTTTCACCCCTTCAGTAACTGGGGATTGGGGGGTGGGAGGGAGAGGGACCCTCCAGTGCCAGGAAAACGGATCGTTTTCCTGGCACTGGAGTTTCCCTTTAAATAGGGTTGAGTTAGTGATAACATTAAATGAAAAGGACTTGGGAAAAATTCAAGATAAACTAGCAAACGTTAGTAAGGTGCTTTCATGTATAAAAAGGGTATTGATTCATAGGACTAAAATAGAATATTGCCTCTTTAGAAATCAATGGTAAGACTGCCACCTTGAATATTTGGTGACATTTTTGCCACTAGTTTTAAAGAAGGATATTGTAGAGCTAGAAAAAGTGCAGAAATAAGAGGGATGGAAAACAGTTAAGAAAAATGCAGTATTTCTAGCCTTTCTTCATAAGAAAGAAAAAAAAGGCACTATACAAATATATACAGGGTCAGTACAAACCTCTTAGTGCCAACTTATTCATTAGTACAAATATACAACAGATATGAGCTTTAAAGGGACACTATAGTCATCAGAACAACTAGATCTTCGTAATTGTGGGGAGTATAGTCAGTCCCTGCATGCATTTTCATGTAAACACTGCCTTTTCACTTGCTAGGGACACCGCCAGTTGTTTGCAAAAAAACAAAACAAAAACACAAACACGAGTATAATGCACACTCTAAAAAAAAAAAAAAAAAAAGGGGGGGTGCTCCAGAAAAGGAGGGCCAATCCCTGAAGACATCAAATGGAAGAAAAGAAATATCCAGTCACACCTGAGGTTTCTTCTAAAAGGCAGTATTTTTTATTTGAAACAAGTGGAGACAACATTTCAGCTTCTCTCTAAGCCTTTATCAAGTCTGAATGTTATATTCACCATAGGTAAGGGACAAACCATATCACTGTGTCATTCAAAAATAAGAAATAGAAAGCAGGATCTGAATAGGTGTTATAGGAGGAGAGGGGAGCGACAAGGACTTAATCTACCCTGCAAATTTCACAAAAACATCAGTCATCTGTTTCCATCAGGATAACAAAAATCTGGAAATAGGACTTTGTTTCAACTTTATCAGGTCACTGCTTAATAAAGAAGCAGCTTAAACACACCAAAATGGAGTCAAAACCTTCTTACAGTAACACTATAGTGTTAGCAATACACCCGAGTCACCGTTGCCAGGGTTGAAAAGGTGAGTTTTGAATAAAATGCAACAATGTCCTTTTTGTGTTATTCCGGGTTCTCTTCATTTTATTGCACGAGTCAGTTTGTATGTACATAATTCTGGCAAAGTTCAGCTCAAATATCTTCACTCATTTTAAGAAAGACCGGATATAGAGAAGTCAGAATACCTTGTCTTATGAATGCCTCCAAAACTGAGAGAAAGGCGCAAAGCTGGAACATTGATAAATTTATTGCTGTATATTTTTGCCCTTTCCCAAAATGGGGAACCTCATTTTCCCATCCAACAGTAACAGACTATAGAATATTTACGAGATGCAGATTACAGCAACTCATAGATGGTGGGGCAAAGGAGGGAGAATGAGAGGTTAATCGAGACCTCCCTATTCTTCAACAAACAGACACCAATATGCAGAATATCTGAAAGCATTCCCCCCCCCCCCCACAGAATTTACAAGTAACACGTCCTCTTAAGTACTTTGTGTCAATGAATTTGAATACAGGTCTTTTTCATCACTTTTCCATGAACATAATGCAGTATGAGTAGTGACTCCTTAACTCGAATTCCTGTTAACTTACACCCGAACAAATCAACCTGTCACATTATATCGTGCGGATCAATTTGTTTAAGCACAGATAGGCGTAACAGGAATTTGATTTGTTTGTCGCAAGTGAAAAGGATTTGTGCACAAAATAAAGAATATATATATATATATATATAATATTCACATGTGTAGCAGAATTATTGCCTAATAGTTGCACCAAATCAAACTCATTATGTGCATAACAGTGGTGCCCTTTAAAAGGTATTCACCGCAGAGGTACCCAAATAGCATATACACAAAACAGGTCATGTTAAAGAGCAAACAGTCTGACAGGTTTACATTAATGGCAGTCTATTTGGTTTAGAAAAATAAAATACTTTTCCCATCAATATATGTAACATAGAAATAACAAATCAAAGGGTTGACAGAAAGAGCATGAAAGTATTCTCACAGAAAAAATATCACTTTTAAATGTGCATCTTTTAAACAGTATGCAGTATTTACAAATCTCCTTCCCAGACAATAAAAAAAAAACACTACAACATACAAACTTTAAATTGTACAATTAAACTACAAAAGTGTAAATTTAGTAGCAACAATATGAAACTAAACTTTCTGTGCAAACAAAGAAATTGTACATGTCCAAGGCATGCTTGGAAGTAGGTTTTGATTTGGTTCTTTCACCCTGCCTTCAGAAAATTGAAGCATTAATAAAAAACTAATTGTGATTTTCTTTATTCACTAATACATTCTTTCATCATAGCAAGGGAGGGGAAGAGTGCCGATTTAATCTTCATTTTCTTCCTCTTGACCCCTTGGTAGAAAAGGTAAAGTTGTCTGTCCTCTGTCTGGATCTTGCATTCGAAGGATGCGGATTAGAGTGCTGGAAGGAAGGGAGCTGCAGGGAAACATGATAGCATACAGTTACAATACAAATAATCCTCATCGTGCAAAGTAAACATAGCAAAAGAGGGAACACCAACCGGAACTCTCATTGCTGAAAAGTGGTGCAGCAGATAAAAAGCATGGTTATGGAAATCTCAGTAGATCCATTGTTAAAGTATATTCTGAAATAAAATTCCCACTTCTCTTTTTTATTACTTTTTTGTGTAAGCTTGGGAACAATCATCATATTCCTGATTTTATATCACTCCCCATATAAAATGACATGAGGTACACAAACTAGTGATACCTGATGACGATATGGTGTAATTAACTGAGATTACATTCCATGTATAGAGAGGTGAGAACACCTGATGCAGTGATGGGAATAGCATAACATGGTCATACTTTTTACTTGAGCCAGATATTTTTAAGAGGACTTGAAAGATTTAAAATCTGTATTTTGGAGCACGGTATTTTGTTTACAAACTAATATGGTCTATTAAATCAACACAAGAAGGTAACTCTTTTCACATTTTCAGAAGAACATTATTTAATCCAGTTAAGAGTATCTGGAAAGGGGGCGGGGCCTAACCAACATGGCGACCAGACGTGTGTCTCAGGAGCTCCTGCTCAACTCCGACAACACAAGCGACATAAGGCAGCATCCAAAGAGAGAAACAGCGGCACCACATACTTGTAAACACCCCGCAACAGAGGGCGTGAAGTGGGAGGCTGGGAGACCCGCTAGAGACCCGCTGACACCGGGACCGGCGGTGCGGCCTAGCACACGACAAGCGGGGAAGGCGGTCGCTCTCCCGACCTGGAGGTACTCTGCCGACACATTCAAAGAGAGCGAGTCCCGTTCCCCCCCCCCCCCCCTTTGGACCGGTGGGGGAGATCGCGGTCCGCACAGCGGAGGCTACCCCAGGCATGCTGAAGCAGTGCAGGCTGCCTCAGGGGTAAAGAGAAAGCGCAAGGTCTCACCCAAGATGGACGAATCTGCAGATACCGAGCGCCACAACGAGGCTATACAAGACTATCACACAAGGCTGAATAGGCACTTCGTGAAGCTTTGGATGGAGCTGGAACGCAGACTATGGCAATCAACTCCTTTCCAAGGGGAAAACCCCCCAGAGCAGAAGCTACAATTAAAAAGCCGACTGGCGCCCCAACACCCTGACGGCCGACCGGCACCGCAGAGGGAGAAGAGGCCTCTAGAGACACCAAGGGCCCAACAACGGCAAACAATGCAGTCCACGCTACGATCTAACCCACCGCCGGGCCACCCTTATTCACGGCCCAGACAAAGCACCACAAAAGAGCCACACAGAAGGGGCCCCTACGCAGCGAAACAAAGATCGTGGCGCAAGCAGCGGCACCCCAATCCTCGCCCACTGGTGAGTCGTTTGAAACCACAACAGAGACTCACCCCCGGGCCGCAACTGCGGGAAGCAGAGTAATAAGCCACACCGCTACCATGCACTCTCTCTTCCCGCTGTGGCGGAACGACACGCCCGCAATGCGGAGGGCACGCCATCAGGAGCCTAACACACAAGCCTCCAGCCCTAGACCCGACACAGACCGTGGCGGACTTAAGATCAAGACACCAGAGGCCCTGCAGTGGCTGCACCAGGTTCCCGGATCCTGCGACCAGAGGACTATCAAATTTCCCTATTTGCCTGCTCATTGCGCCAGCAGCAGACCGACCCCACCTGTCGTCTGTCAGAATCAGAGGCTCACTGTGCCCCTCAGAGCTGCGGGACTGAAGAGCCCCTTTGGAAGGCATCGGCTGACTGAACTCTCGGACCCAACAGAGATCACAGGGAGAGCACTGCAAGTTGAAACCTCTATCTGCTCATGCTTAGTTTATTACCCTGTGGGGACTTTCTGGGGACTGTTACTTAACTTTGTTCAGTGAGGCTTGTGCAGTAAAAGAACCAAACGCATGTAGTCAGCTACTCATCCAAGCTCACCCGGGTTAACCACTCATCTGACTAGCTGATACCTTGTTGTTTCAGGCACATTTAATTTACATGTGGCTTCTCCCCCATGCATAACTTGCAGTTTGGCCCCTCTTGCCATAGACCTAAGCCCATAATAACCTGTCTTATGCAAATCCCCTTATTCATATCAGCACACTAGGCAGACTCCCGGACGCTTAGCTTACACTTAGCCTGCAACCAATGATAAACTGGAACCTGCCAGTTCGATACTTTATTGGCTTACCTACTTTGTACTCACTACAAATGTATAATTAACGATACTGCTTTCATGTGTCTCCTATGAACACCTAAACACCTTCTTGTAGTTTAGCCTATATATTTACTCACAAATATAAAAATGTGAAAAACTCAATATGTACCCCATTGTTACAAATGTTGCTAAAACAAACAAGTGGAATGTCTTTGGGGCACCATGAGCGTGTCTGTTACACCTATATGCACAATAAAATAAAGAATTAAAAAAAAAAAAAAAGTATCTGGGAAAAAGCTGAAATATCATCCGAGGAGCAATCTTTTGGACTTCCATGCAAACAAAATCTACATATAGCAATACTTTTATTATTAAATATTTGTAATTATAATGTCAAGGATTACACTGTAATTATGCTACTAAATGTCTAATGTAATGGATCATATTTAAAGAATTGGGACCCAAATTTGGCTCACCAATCATTAGAAAACATTTTCCTCTCACCTACTAGTAATTGGAGAGTAGAAGTTCCTCCCCGGGGTGGCATGCCATGAACTCCCCAGGCTTGCAGTGGCAATTAATGTTTAGGCCTTCTTACACAATATAAATTTGTGCAATGTAATTGAAGGATTCAATTTTCATCATAGATTTTGTTTAAATAGTTCAGTGTTAGCCTCTCGAGGGAAGTAAATGCTTTAATTATTTGCAGGGTTTCTAAACAAATTTTTGACATGACCCACTTTTATTTACTGAGAAGTACCAGACTATTTGTAGCAATACAGAATTTCTCAATTTTAAAGACCTGTAAGAAAAAATATTTCCTCCGTAAACTCAAATACAAATATATTTACACTCTATGCAGAATGTGTTATTTCTAATTGCAAATGTACTAGACGATTAAATAACTTGACAATTAGATTGGTTACGTTAATTGATTATTTTCATATCAGAGCAACTGAAATTTACCTAGTAGCAGAAACCCCCCCCAAAAAAACCTTTGTTCCTCAAGACCCACAAACAGTAAAAAAATGTTTTTTTGTATCTCCGATTTCCAATAAAGCAGGGAAATCCATACATTCTGGACTGTTGGTGGGCCATGAGTACTGGTTTGGGAACCACTTTTCTAGATATTACCATTGTGCTTCTTTGTGATGATAGAAAATTAAATGCAACATGGAAACAAAGAATGTGACGGCAGATAAGAACCATTCGGCCCATCTAGTCTGCTTAATTTTCTATATACTTTCATTAGTCTCATATCTAAGATAGCCTTATGCCTATCCCACGCATGCTTAAACTCCTTCACTGTGTTAACCTCTACCACTTCAGCTGGAAGGCTATTCCATGCATCCACTACCCTCTCAGTAAAGTAATACTTCCTGATATTATTTTTAAACCTTTGTCCCTCTAATTTAAGACTATGTCCTCTTGTTGTGGTAGTTTTTCTTCTTTTAAATATAGTCTCCTCCTTTACTGTGTTGATTCCCTTTATGTATTTAAATGTTTCTATCATATTCCCCCCCCCCCCCCCCCCCCCGTCTCGTCTTTCCTCCAAGCTATACATGTTAAGATCCTTTAACCTTTCCTGGTAAGTTTTATCCTGCAATCCATGAACCAGTTTAGTAGCCCTTCTCTGAACTCTCTCTAAAGTAGCAATATCCTTCTGAAGATAAGGTCTCCAGTACTGCGTACAATACTCCAAGTGAGGTCTCACCAGTGTTCTGTACAATGGCATGAGCACTTTCCTCTTTCTACTGCTAATACCGCTCCCTATACAACCAAGCATTCTGCTAGCATTTCCTGCTGCTCTATTACATCGTCTGCCTACCTTTAAGTCATCAGAAATAATCACCCCATAATCCCTTTCCTCAGATGTTGAGGTTAGGAGTCTGTCAAATATTCTGTACTCTGCCCTTGGGTTTTTACATCCAAGATGCATTATCTTGCACTTATCCACATTAAATGTCAGTTGCCCCCAACTCTGACCATTTTTCTAGTTTACCTAAATAATTTGCCATTTGGCTTATCCCTCATGGAACATCAACCCTGTTACATATTTTAGTATCATCAAAAAGACATACCTTACCATCAAGACCTTCTGCAATAACACAAATAAAAATATTAAAGAGAATGGGTCCAAGTACAGATCCCTGAGGTACCCCACTGGTGACAAGCCCAAGCTTTGAATATACTCCATTGACTACAACCCTCTGTTGCATGCCACTCAGCCACTGCCTTACCCATTCAACAATATTGGAATCCAAACTTAAATATTGCAGTTTATTGATAAGCCTTCTATGTACAACAGTGTCAAAAGCCTTACTGAAATCTAGGTAAGCATGTCTACTGCACCACCCTGATCTATTATTTTAGTTACCCAATCAAAAAAATCAATAAGATTAGTTTGGCATGATCTCCCTGAAGTAAACCCATGTTGTCTCTGATCTTGAAATCCATGTATTTTTTGATGTTCAACAATCCTATTCTTTAACATGGTTTCTATTACTTTCCCCACTGCTGAAGTAAGGCTTACTGGCCTATAGTTGCCAGACTCCTCCCTATTACCTTTCTTGTGAATGGGCACAACATTCGCTAACTTCCAATCTTTTGGGACTACTCCTGTTAATGATTGGTTAAATAAATCTGTTAATGGTTTTGCTAGTACACCACTAAGCTCTTTTAATAGCTTTGGGTGTATTCCATCAGGTCCCATTGACTTATTTGTCTTTACTTTTGACAGTTGAAATAGAACCTCTTCCTCTGTAAACTCACATGTAAATGACTTATTTGTCATTTTTCCTAACTGAGGTCCCTTTTCTTCATTTTCCTCTGTAAATACTGAACAAAAATATTCATTGAGGCAGTCAGCTAGACCTTTATCCTCTTCTACATACCTTCCTTCTTTTTTTTTTTTAAATCTAACTAATCCTTGTTTTACTTTCCTTTTCTCATTTATGTATCTAAAAAAAAGTTTTGTCCCCCTTTTTTTACTGACTGTTATTTTCTCTTCTGTGTGTGATTTGGAAGCTCATATAACTTGCTTAGCCTCTTTCTGTCTAATCTTATAGATCATTCTGTCTTCCTCACTCTGGGTTTTTTTTTTTTTTTATAATTACTAAATGCTAACTTTTAGTTCTTTACTATTTTGGCCACATCTGCAGAGTATCACAGTGGTTTCTATAATTTTTTGCTTTTACTGACAAGACTAATGCAATTTTCTGTTGCCTTCAGCAGTGCAACTTTTAAATAATCCCATTTCTCTTGGACTCCATTTAAATTGCTCCAATCTGATAATGACTCCTTTACACATTCTAATTTTAGAAAAGTCTGTTTTTTTTTCTAAAAGTCTAAAACTTTTGTTTTTGTGTGGTGTTACTCAGTCACTGTTCTTATAAGGTGTATACACAGGGTTAGAAAGGGAGGAGCTAATAAATCATTATATAAACTTCATGATATAACATCAGTTTCATGAATTTGTGTAAATCAGATTAAGATGCTCCAGTTACACACTGCTTGAATGATTCTGATTAGAAGAATCAAGAGCATAGTATTCTCAAGGAAGATTTGAACAAGTGTTTTCTGACAAGATGTGCATTAGAAACCTACAAGCTTAAAGAGAAAATGTATCCACTTTTTTATGGTTTACTTTATAAGGCTTTTTTTTTTTTTTTAAAAAACTGGCTTTCGGGAATCTTGTGACAATTATTGAATCTTGAGACTATTACACACTGCTTTCAGTTTTAATCACATTTCAATTTAGTAAAATATTTTGGTTTAATTAAACTTTATTTAAATCAGTGCTTTAATATCTTTAGAGATTTTCAAGTTAACTTAAAAAAAAAAAAAAAAAAAATCACCGATCCATCTTACATAGCTTTCCCATTTATTAAATCGGATGGTTACAGGTCATTATAAAAAATAAAAAAAATTAATCTTAACTTGTTTTTGCTAAAAACTATTTTCAAGTCCATGGACAGGAGAAGTTAGGTTATATACTGGTTTAACACTAGAGAAAGGGCAAACTCTGCATTCTCGTTCGTTATCTTACATGGCTTTCTCTGAGGAGTTACTGTTTGGGCCTCTGCACTCTCCACAATGCCAGTCACCCAGGCTGAATAGGTGAGGTGCAGGCAGAGTTTTATCCTAGGAAGCAGATGCCATAAGTCTTGTTTACAGATCAACTTTGCTTGAGGTGACATTCTCTGAGATCTACGAGGTTCTCAAATCCGTCATGTAGTGTTATTTGGGCGTGAAGGGCAAATTTAAAATGTGCATGTGCATGTGTCTGCTCAAACGGTCAGAAACAGACTCCATAAGGGTGGTATGAGAGTGGTATGAGGGCCCGACGTCCACAGGTGGGAGTTGTGCTTACAGCCCAACACCGTGCAGGACGTTTGGCATTTGCCAGAGAACACCAAGATTGGCAAATTCGCCACTGGCGCCCTGTGCTCTTCACAGATGAAAGCAGGTTCACACTGAGCACATGTGACAGACGTGACAGAGTCTGGAGACGACGTGGAGAACGTTCTGCTGCCTGTAACATCCTCCAGCATGACCGGTTTGGCAGTGGGTCAGTAATGGTGTGGGGTGGCATTTCTTTGGGGGACCGCACAGCCCTCCATGTGCTCGCCAGAGGTAGCCTGACTGCCATTAGGTACCGAGATGAGACCCTCAGACCCCTTGTGAGACCATATGCTGGTGTGGTTGGCTCTGCGTTCCTCCTAATGCAAGACAGTGCTAGAGCTCATGTGGCTGGAGTGTGTCAGCAGTTCCTGCAAGACAAAGGCATTGATGCTATGGACTGGCCCGCCCGTTCCCCAGACCTGAATCAAATTGAGCACATCTGGGACATCATGTCTCGCTCCATCCACCAATGTCACGTTGCACCACAGACTGTCCAGGTCTGGGAGGAGATCCCTCAGGAGACCATCCGCCACCTCATCAGGAGCATGCACAGGCATTGTAGGGAGGTCAAACAGGCACGTGGAGGCCACACACACACTACTGAGCCTCATTTTGACTTGTTTTAAGGACATTACATCAAAGTTGGATCAGCCTGTAGTGTGTTTTTCCACTTTAATTTTGAGTGTGACTCTAAATCCAGACCTCCATGGGTTGAAAAACTTGATTTCCATTTTTTTAATTTTTGTGTGATTTTGTTGTCAATACATTCAACTATGTAAAGAACAAAGTATTTCAGAAGAATATTTAATTCATTCAGATCTAGGATGTATTATTTTTGTGTTTCCTTTATTTTTTTGAGCAGTGTATATATATTGCAATGATACCTTTTTTTAATTGGACTAACATAATATTACAAAGACAAGCTATCGATAGTTTTCGACTCTTCTTCAGGTCTGAAGCAAAACTGATCAAATCTGATAGAGGTTAACACTTAAAACAACTGATGTTAGAGAAGGGGAGGGAGTGAGGTGTCATAAATAGCACAAGATGTGCCTCAAACTGAAAGGTGCAGGAGGGAGGAGGGGGAGAGATTTTTTTTTTATATAAAAAAACAAATAAAAATGCTAACTTTGGCCAGCATGTGGATACTACAAAAGACTGGAAATACCCCATTTTGAATACCCTGGGTTGTCTACATTTGAAAATGTTATGCCATGATAGGGTTATATCACATTCCTGGGCTACAATATGGTCTCAAAAGGCAACACAGAACCAGCAAACCAATTTGGCAAGCACTATACTGACCTTGTAACTTTCCAAAACACCATAAAACCTGTACATGGGGGGTATTGTTATACTCAGGAGACTATGCTAAACACAAATATAAGTGTTTAAAACTGTAAAACCTATCACGACGATGAAATCAGCAGTAAAAGTGCAGTTTTTGTGTAAATAAATTGTAATAAACAAATATGAATGCTAACTTTGGAAAGTGTTTGTGGTTAAGTGGCTACTACATAGGTCTGGACATACGTCATTTTGAATACCCTGGTTTGTCTACTTTTTTCAAATGGTATGTCACGGTGGGGTTAATTTTCATTTCTGGGCTGCCATACCGTCTGAAAGGCAGCATAGCCAATCTGGCAAATGGCAATTAACAAAAACAGAAATCCTTAAAGCAGTTATTTATAAGCTGTATTATGACTTTAAATCCCAGTAAACCAGATCAATTAATCTACTTGTAATAACTCATTGCATTTTTCCTCCAAGTTTCTCATCCTGCTAAAGCACACCAAGAGACTTTGATCATAATGGAAAATGGAAATTAAACAATGCTTAATGAACGTTTTCATCAATTCTTTGAGCATGTGTAGATGGACCCAATGACACCAATTAAAGAGTAGACAAATTACCTCATATTTTGTGGGGTTAACAAAATAAACTGTCGGAATCTCTGGGAATCCGCCATGGACAGCATCATATCCATCGAAATTCTTCTGTTCACCATGTCCTGTGGTATGTAAAGATAACATGACAAGATTAGAAGCCCTGACACGTACACTATACAGCACAATGATAAAGATTGGTATTTAATGTGATCTTCATGTGTTTTCATATAGAAACTGAGGTTTTTAGGAGTCATCTGTCGTTGTATTAAAAATGATGAGCTGCTTGATTTTGATTAAATAGTTTGAACATGAAAATAAATAAAAAGAGTTTTATTACTTAATGGTACACAATAGTCACCTAAACAACTTTAGCTTGATGAAGCAGTTTTGGTGTACAGATCATGCCCCTGCAGTCTTACTGCTCAATTCTCTGCCAGTTATGGTATCCCTTTAAAGATGCCCTCTAAATAAAAGATTACTGATATGAAGTTTAGAATTTTTTTAAAAATAAAAGCAGAGGCTCTTTATGCAAACTGCCCTCCTCAGACTACTTGACAACGTTGATTAACACTTCCCCCTTAGCAATGCCAATTCCCCCCATGCCGGATCAAATGGACAGTGCTAATACCTCATTATCAATGTGAAAAAGATTGGGGTGGTCCTTTATCACAAGTCAAATGGTTCTTAAAAACGATACTTAAGTTAACTATTCTTCACAAAAAAGAAAGCTAGGCTGAAATATTGAATATAAGGAAAGTTAAGCACCCCATGGGGGACAGGCTACAATAAAGTAACATATTGCAAATTCTGTTCGAGGTGTATGGTAGCTAATATGCTTGAGGTGGTGATTGTGACAAGCAGACGTCATGGGACAATAATAATTTTGAAAAAGATTATAGCAATAGAAGAAGGTACAGGAATCTCACAATCGAAGTTTGAGGATTGTGAGAGGGTGGATGTACTTAACTTGCTGACCAATTTGAGAATGTAATAACTACAATAAAGAAAGAAAAGCTTTACCATATAAACATCAAACTCATCCAAACATCTGAAGGGTGATTCTGCAATCGACCAGAGAGAAAGGATGAAACACACTGTTGAAAAAGAACGTTCGCCTCCAGACAAGGATCTCATATCAGACAATGCTGCCTTGTTTCCTTCCCCAGGCTGAACCTGGAATTAAAGAAAGAATCGGTGACTTCACTAAAGTTGGTTACTAAATTGCACAAAGAATATCAAGCATGATTAGATAGGTGAAATAAGAATAAGACCAGCATATATATCTAGCTTGGACTAGTAGTGTCAAGTGTGCTGTATTGTGCAATAACCAGTATTTGGCAGAGAGGTAGGCCTTCAGTGGCTACTGGCACCTGTTGGTGGAACACATTAATAGCTACTCATTAACATAGACCAGTGGTAGGCAAACTTTCGGCACTCCAGCTGTTGTGGACTATGTCTCTCCTCATGCTTTGCCGGCATTATGGCTGTAAAAGCATTAAGAAATATGTAGACCACAACATCTGCAATAGCGAAGGCTGCCTAGCACTAGACTATACCTCAAACTCCATTCCTATTTCTTTAAAGAGCACTTAACTGTCAAATTATTAGACTTTGGGCAGGGTCCTTCCTGTGTGTGTGTGTGTGTGTGTGTGTATGTATGTATGTGTGTGTGTATATGCACGTGTGTACGTATGTATGTGTGTGTGTGTATGTGTGTATGTGTGTATGTATGTATGAAATAGCATTTAAATCCTGATGATTATAACAAAGATTTTGCTGTCAGGCTTGTGTAAAAAGAAATGCTCTGGCCCTTTGCACAGAGCTGGATAAATAAAAAAAAAAGCATTTTAAAGAGGCCACAGTACCTGCCCAGTGACCCTCACCCCACAATCATTCTGTTTGTGTGTTTTATTAAATGACCAACTCTTTGATCAGATCTCCAACAGCGTCTGCCTGTACACATACTCAATAACGGATTTATGGTTTCTAAGAATGGAAGGTTCAGGAGGTGAACATGTTCATACACTGAAACACTGAGCAGAATACAGACTAGTGCTCCGAGTGCAGAGGAATGCTTCCTTGTATAATGAAAGATTTCTAAATCAACAACAATTTAATAGGTTTTCATACATTACTTGTTAGAACTATATTCTTATAAGATATTCACTGATGAATACTTGCAGTAGGCTATTGGCATTGCTTAATACATGAAGAGGCAGGCTTACGGTTATTGAGAGAGTTTCATTCTTATGATCAAAAGAGATTTTCCCCGAGTAGGCTCTCTGAGATAGCAAGGTATCAAAATAAAACTTGCATCTTAAAGTAAGGCACCTGTAAAAGGAGTAGAAATATGAAAAAACTATTTAAAAGGACAATACTAAATGAAAACAAAATAAAAACACAAAATTGTGCTGAGTGGTATGTATATCTAGATGTAAGAGACAGTAATAGAGTGCAGCTAATGTATACCAGGCCAGATACAAACTCTGTATAGTGCAAGGTATCTTTTGGTGTGCAGCTTTGTGTATTTACCTACAATAATATAATATACACTTAAATGTAAAACACACAAAGGCAGAGTAGGAAAGGAAAAGATTGGAAATCAAATGAAAAGACACAGGAAAAAATGCTGCACCAATCACCCTTTCTTTCTTGGTATTTTAATGCATGTTATAGGTGGGCATTTAAAGTAGACATCGGAATCTCCCCAGCCAGCCAATATCATGAGTAATATAAGAGAATGATTCAACGTAAATCGCTAGATATTTATTTTTTTTTTTTAATGAAGTGGTATTAAGTTTTTGTTTTCCCTTCTTTCATTTTCTAAAGAAGAACAATGTCAAAAGGGCCTTGGAGAAGAAGCCAAGGTTAAATTAGTTGAATTATCAATCTCTTTCCAGAGATTGTATCAGCAACATCAATTAAATGAAAGTCTTACCATGACTAAATGCAATTCCATCCTAAAAGAGCTTGGAAAAAACAATGTTATGGTGAATTCACAATTAGGTCTTTAAAATACCGAGTAAATGAAGATATTATTATTGCTATTTATAAAGCGCCAACAGATTCCGTAGCGCTTTACAATATTATGAGGAGGGAATTAACCCCTTAACGCCAGACGTGTCTGCCACGCGCTAAGTAACCCAAGATCGCAGAGGTGCCGGCGATCGCGGGGGTTAACGCTCCTCCGGTCTACCTCGGTATTCGAGGCAGACCGGGAGCACCCAATCGCGCTGCCCCTGCAGCTGTAATCGCAGATAGGCTTTTAGAGCGAGCACATGTGCTACAGGGACTCACGATCCGTCTCCCTGCTCTTCCACGTCCAGTGGGAAGTGCAGGGAGACGGATCAGTGATTATCTGCTTCTACAGTGATCAAAATACAGATCACAGTATTTAACCCCTGAGGGGTCAATTAATTTCATTAATTTAAATATTTTAAAATTATATATTTTGCTAGCTGAGAAGAGTGGGAGTTATGGGAAATTTGGGTAATTTACTAAGTGATAGTAACCTTCTAGGGAGTAAGTGTCAGGTTACTCTGATAAGAGAAGGGGGGTAATCCCCAGACAGAGTTTATTATAATAAGATTTATTATAATAACAAAACACAAGGGGGAACCGTGTGTAAAGAGTAACCCAAAATGAAATAAAGTTATAAAACGTAACTTTTAATACAATTATTTAAAATGTTAGGAACATTTGGTATATGTGATAGGAAAACACCCTATTACAATTTTTTTAAAATTTATTATTTTTTGATTCAGAGCAATTTGAACATTTACATTTTCATTCATTTTTTTTGAACCATGATCTGATAAGGGTGTTTTCCTACCATAAATACCAAATGTTCCTAATATTTTAAATAATTATATTAAAAGTGATGTTTTATAACTTTATAAACGATTCCCCCTTGTGTTTTGCTCTTATTATAATAAATTGGGTAATTTACTGTTCATGCTGCTTACTGCTAGTTGCTAGGCTTTTAAGATGGAATCTGCAGGATTTGGCAACATACTGGATGTTGGGCACAAAGGTGAGGCCAGAATAAAGTATGACGCCAAGACAGCGTGCTTGCAAGGATGGACTTATATGGATACCACTAACTTGAAGGGAGAGCGAAAGAGGAGGATCCGTATTAGGAGGAGGAAAGACAAGGAGCTCAGTTTTAGAGAGATTGAGTTTCAGAAAGCGGGAGGACATCCAGTCAGAGATGGAAGAAAGGCAAGCAGTGACACGTTGCAGGACAGCAGGGGAGAGGTCTGAGGAGGAGAGATATATCTGGGTGTCCTCAGCATACAGATGGCAGTGGAATCCAATTGAGGCAATAAGTTTTCCAAGAGAGGCAGTATAAAGAGAAAATGGAAGGGGACCAAGGACAGAGCCTTGGGAGACACCCACAGAGACTGGACGAGGGGAGGAGGTATCATTAGAAAAGGAGACACAGAATGAGCGTTGGGAGAGAAGAGGAAAACCATGAGAGGACAGTTACAGAGAAGGAATGATTGAAGAATTTGAAGGAGTGCATGATCAACGGTGTCAAAAGCAGCAAATTGGTCAAGAAGATTTATTATTGAGTAGTGGCCTTTGGATTTAGCTGCAATTAGGTCGTTAAGAGCAGTCTCAGTAGAGTGGAGAGGGCAGAAGCCAGATTGAAGAGGGTTGGAATTGAGGAAGTGAAACAGCTTTGAGGAAAATGGGAGCAGGGATATGGGACGATATAGTTAGAGGGGGAGGACAGGTCGAGAGATGTTTTTTCAAGATAGGTACTACAGTGGCATGTTGAAGGTCAGCAGGGACAACGCCAGAAGAGAGAGCAATTGAAGATGTTTGTTAAAGGACCACTAGAGTGCCAGGAAAACAAACTTGTTTTCCTGGCACTATAGGGTCTTTAGGTTCCCCCCACCCTCAGGGTTTCACTCCCGCTGGGCTGAAGGGGTTAAACACTTACCTTTCTCCAGCGCCGGGCTACCTCTGCGCTGGGGAACTCTCCTCCCTCTGCGCCGAATGCGCATGTGCGGCAAAAGCAGTCAATAGTCCATGGGAAAGCGTTTCTCAATGCATTCCCATGGACATCAGCGTCTTCTCACTGATTCTCACAGTGAGAAGCGCGGAAGCGCCTCTAGCGGCTGTCAGTGAGACAGCCACTAGAGGCTGGATTAACCCTAGTGTAAACATAGCAGTTTCTCTTAAACTGCTATGTTTACAGCTGCAGGGTTAACACAAGATGGACCTGGCAACCAGACCACTTAATTGAGCTGAAGTGGACTGTGTGTATATAGTGGTCCTTTAAGGAAGGCGCAAGACAAGGGGAGAGAGATCTATTAAGGTGAGATGGGGCAGGATCGAGCAGGCAAGTAGTGGGGCGAGAGGAAAGGAGAAGCGCAGCCACCTCTTGTTCAGTACCCGGGGAGAAAGTCTGAAGGGTAGGAAAGGCATGATCTATGTGTGGTTGAGAAAGAGAACGGCAAGGTGGGGAGAATTCTTTCTTTAGCTGTTCAATCTCGTCGGTAAAGCAAAAGCTATCGCCTGTAAGGTTAGTTTGGGGGGTGGCCACAGCAGTGCAAAGAAGAGAGTTAAAGGTGTCAAAGAGATGCTTGGAATTGTGAGGGAATGAACTAACAAGAGAGGAAAAGTATGACTGTTTGGCGAGGGCAAGGGCTGCACTGTATGAACACAATATGAATCTATAATGGAGAAAGACTGACTGGGTGCGAGACTTCCTTCAAAAGCGTTCAGCACAACAGGAGCATCTTTGCAGGTAGTGTGTTGATTTTGTATGCCACGGTTGGGGGCGTGACCTCTTCGAGTTGTATGTTTGGAGCAGGGCTGCCGTGTTCAAGGCAGAGGTGAAGGTAGTGTTATATGTGGAAATGGCCAGTGAAGGACAGGAGATGGAAGGGATGGATAGCAGTTGTGAATCAATATCAGCTGACAGCTGCTGAAGGTCGATAGAATTAAGGTTCCTCCTGAGTTGAGAGGGGTTAGGCTTAGGTTGGGTGAGGGGGCACTTGAGAGCAAACAATAAGAGGTGGTGATCAGAGAGAGGAAATGGAGTGTTGCAGATTTTAGGCACTGTGCATGCATGAGAGAAAATGAGGTTGAGGGTATTGCCAGCAACATGGGTGGTAGAATTAGCCCACTGTAATAGCCCGAGGAAGGAAGGAATTGAAAGTGGTTTAGAGGCTGCTGAGGTCAAAGGTGGGTTAATGGGAATATTGAAGTCCCCGGAATTAGGGATGGAATATTAGAAGAGAAGAAGTAGGGTAAGCCAGGCAGAAAAGTGGTCAAGGAAGAGGAGAGGGGAAGCAGTGGGGTGATAAATAACGGCAATGTTAACAGAGAAGGGTTTAAAAAGGCGAATCGAATGAATTTAAAATAGAGGGTAGAGGTTTGAAGGAGCAGTGAGGTGAGAGGAGAACCCTACACCACCACCTTTACATTCAGAGTGTCTTGGGTTGTGTGTAAGTTGAAGACCACCAAAGGATAAAAGATGCAGGGGTAGCAAGTAAATCTAGGGAACGAGAGATGAGGTCGTGGAGAGCAGTGGATTTTGTAATATTGCAAACAGAGCGTGCATTCCAGAGGACAGTATTGAAGGAGGATTTAGAGGAAGAGTAGCAGGAGATGGGTATGAGATTGGTGTGGTTCCGTGAGTTAGTACGTGGTGGGTTTGCTGAGATGGGACCGGGGTTATGAGAGACATCATTAGCTAGGAGTGCTATTAGCTGTGCTTATAACATTACATTCATTACATCATAACATTACAGCCATTAGTGTTGGTCAATTCATTTAATTGGGGGTAAACCTCTAAAGGGCAGGAAATAGAAGATTATAAGATAATGTGGCTACCTTTATGCAAATAACAAAACTGAAAATGAAATATGCAAAGGACAACTATGAACTTTTGTCTCTTTGAACAAATACATTTTGGAACAAATTTCTTTCCATAAAGCTGCAGTAAAGGGGAACTGAAAACTCTTGTGTGGAGAGATTATCAATTTTAGGAAAGAGGACATAGAAGAATGTATTTTCCTTTAGCTGATTAATGACCGGACTGAGAAATATAACAAAGATGTGTGTGTTTAGGTTTTTAAGAAAAGGGGATAAGGCACCAATGGTTCGCTTCTCACTGATTACTGGAAGTCCTGGGATTCCTGTTTGGGATCTATAGTGGCTCTTCGATAATAAGGAGATACCAGGGACAATACACACAAAGTGTATGGATTTATTTTTGTATGTCTCTGTGCTGTAACAGAGGGCTGTGCTTCACTACATCCCAGTGCAACATTTAGCACAATTATTTAGTTAGAGAGTGTGCATATTAGTGAGTATTTAGAGTTCAGATTTCTTTCTTTCCTCTTTTAATTTTGTATTTGCCATCAGAACACCCCCACCCCCAAAAAACAAAAAAATCCCTTACACTTTACTTGTACAACTACAGTTAAAAAAAATATAAATAAAAAAAATAAAGTGTGGTCTTACCGCCGAAACAGTTGATAAGTCTTGAATCTTTGTGTCATTATGTCATCTAACAAATTAATAAATTTCTTGAGGTTCTTAACTTTACTTTCTACATCTTGGTAATTTTCTTTTGCAGCATGGTATTGCCTTTAACAAAGAATGACATAATTACTCAAATTACATATGCAACATAAAAAAGGATCCCTCAATGACACGGAGATCAACAATAAGTAACATGGTAGAAAGAAAAAAGTAAACAAGTAAACTTCAAAATACAAAAATAAAATCCAGAATCTAAACAAAGAAAAAGTCTTGCTGAAAACACTATCTGCAATATAAAGACAATACATCAAGCCAATGACCTGCAGAACAACATACAGCATATGGTTTGTGTTCTAGATCTGACTTAAGTTTGAAATGGAATGAAAGAAAACTAGAAGAAAAAGAGTGTTACAAATTACAAAGGAGAACTGAACGAGTGTTAAATCTCATACAATATGAGTGGTCACCGACCCCTGGTATGCTAGGTAATACCCAAACTTCTACTGCCAAAATACAAAAATAAATAAAAACTGCTTATATATACCATAATTGAAAACATGCCTCCCTTTAATTATGCATTTTTTTTGTATTAATAATTTTTATTTCATTATAATTTACAAACACATATACTTTACAAACACACATATGCAATTAATATTAATAGACCCCGCCAATAAAATTTACAAAAATTGACATCCAAATACATCAAAATCATGAAATGTCAGAAAAAAACCCCCAAAAAAACAATACCACAAACATAACACACAATGACATAACAATGCACCAGTCGTCTTAGAATTTATCCCTTAAAGAAAAACCCTATCTATCATCTTAGAGGAAGCTCATTCAATTATACCTTTGAGGAAGAAACTAAAGAGTATATTGTATATACTAATTAATTGAATTAATAAGGTTTTAATTATAAAATATGAATTAGATCTTACTTCAAATATCATGTTCACTCAAGATCAAGTCAGTTTATCCATCCATTCTGCTATCCAACTACTGTTCTGATCAGCCTTTTTATTAATCCACTTAAGGCCCTGTTCCATTTTACACTGGAATACAATTCGCTTTTTTAGAATTGGCCAACTAACAGAAACATCCAGTTTCCAGTATCTGGCCAATAGTTTTGTGGCAGCAAAAAAGTGAGTTAACATTAGAGCTTGTCTAGGGTGTAAATCCGGCCAGTCAAGATGTAATATTGCTATTTCAATTCTTTTGTCTATTTTAAATTTCCATAGGGCCTGAAGTTTTTCATAAGTTATATTCCATAATTTAGCTGCTACTTTGCATTTCCACAACATATGTATATAGTCTGCCTCAGCCATACAAACACACATACTCTGCATCAAATACACACACTATACAAACAAACACACTCTGCATCATATACTATAGAATGTAAGCTCGATTGAGCAGGGTCCTCTTCAACCTATTGTTCCTGTAAGTTTATTTGTAATTGTCCTATTTATAGTTAAATCCCCTCTCATAATATTGTAAAGCACTACGGAATCTGTTGGCGCTATATAAATGGCAATAATAATAATAATAATAATAATAATAATAATAATATACACACACTATAACAAACAAACACTCTGCATCATATACACACACTATACAAACACTCTGCATCATATACACACACTATACAAACACTCTGCATCATATACACACACTATACAAACACTCTGCATCATATACACACACTATACAAACACTCTGCATCATATACACACACTATACAAACACTCTGCATCATATACACACACTATACAAACACTGCATCATATACACACACTATACAAACACACTGCATCATATACACACACTATACAAACACTCTGCATCATATACACACACTATACAAACACTCTGCATCATATACACACACTATACAAACACTCTGCATCATATACACACACTATACAAACACTCTGCATCATATACACACACTATACAAACACTCTGCATCATATACACACACTATACAAACACTCTGCATCATATACACACACTATACAAACACTCTGCATCATATACACACACTATACAAACACTCTGCATCATATACACACACTATACAAACACTCTGCATCATATACACACACTATACAAACACTCTGCATCATATACACACACTATACAAACACTCTGCATCATATACACACACTATACAAACACTCTGCATCATATACACACACTATACAAACACTCTGCATCATATACACACACTATACAAACACTCTGCATCATATACACACACTATACAAACACTCTGCATCATATACACACACTATACAAACACTCTGCATCATATACACACACTATACAAACACTCTGCATCATATACACACACTATACAAACACTCTGCATCATATACACACACTATACAAACACTCTGCATCATATACACACACTATACAAACACTCTGCATCATATACACACACTATACAAACACTCTGCATCATATACACACACTATACAAACACTCTGCATCATATACACACACTATACAAACACTCTGCATCAGATACACACACTATACAAACACTCTGCATCAGATCCACACACTATACAAACACTCTGCATCAGATCCACACACTATACAAACACCGTGCATCAGATCCACACACTATACAAACACTGTGCATCAGATCCACACACTATACAAACACTCTGCATCATATACACACACACTATACAAACACTCTGCATCATATACACACACACTATACAAACACTCTGCATCATATACACACACACTATACAAACACTCTGCATCATATACACACACACTATACAAACACTCTGCATCATATACACACACCACACAAACACAATCTGCATCATATACACACACTATACAAACACACACAATCTGCATCATATACACACACACTACACGCACGCACGCTGCATTCACTATACGCACACTACACAAACACACTATACAAACACACACAATACATTATATACACACTACACAAACACACTCTGCATTCACTATATACACACACACTAAACACTCACTGCATTCACTATACACACTACACAAACAAACCCTGCATTTATTACATACACACTACACAAATACACAGTGCATCCAGTACACAAACACACACAGCTCCCCTGTCTAAACACACTGCATCCACAACATGTGGCATTTATATTTTGTGCATTTACCTTTAGAAATAGTTGTATTTTTTCAAAATGGTAAATGTACAGAATATCGGCAAGTTATCGGCTATCGGCCTAAAAGTTCACAGATTATCTGCTCCAAAAAAAAAAAAACATCGGTCGATCCCTACACTTTAGCAAAGTGAAATGCTTAAAGGGACACTATAGTCACCAGAACAACTACAGCTTAATGGGAAAGCATTGGATTGGCTAAAAAAATAAAAATTGGACAATGCGGGTATGCCAGGGCTGGAAATAAGATGAGTTTTAAACTTTTATAGGGGGGAAGCCACCTAAATGGTGGGTTTAGCACTTTAGTGTCAGGAATACATGTTTGTGTTCCTGACCCTATAGTGATCCTTTAAAGGATCAACTCCCATGATTCTTTGAATTACATAGATAGCTAGAGAATCATGGGAGTTGTAGTTCAGCAACATCTGGGGGGCCGGAGTTTGAGGACTTTAAAGCAGGGTCTGGAGTGTGCCTTATGTGCATTTGATACTTTTTCTCATCATTACATTTTACATAGTTTCGAGAAATTTGTAACATAAGTTCTCTCAAAAAAAATACTAAAGCATAAATGCAATTTCAGATGGTAAAAGACTGCCCCTATTGTAAAGGAGACTGAACAAAACTGAATAATGCAATAAAAAAAAATGTTTATTTTAAGTAATAAGTTGAGCTTGGACAACATAAGAAGAAGAATAAAAAAAAAATGAGTCTCAATACATCTTCCATAATAGGGTGGATTGGGTAAGGTCATTGTATCGAAATGCTAGTCCTGACCTGGACTTTCCTCCACTGGATCTGTAGTAGCTGGAACTCAGGAACAAGGCTCTGAAATGTAAATAGTAGGGATGTGCATGGGCAAAAAATTTGGTTTGGTACTTCTGAATTTAGGGACGTTGGCAATTCCCTAAAACTAACCCTACTCCTAACACCAACCCTACTAAGGTTAGGGGTTGATTCCTGTCATCATTCCTTTAATTTCCCCTCCTTCTCCTGTTTTGCCACTTTTCAGAAGCACTTTGGAAATTCTGACATTCGGACCGAAAAACGAATTGCACATGTCAAATGAATAGCTCTCCTCCTCCCCAGTAACTCGAGGACACACCGTTCTGGGAGTAAAACTGATTTTAATGAGCTAAACTCTGCATTTTATGCACAGACCCCACCAAGGGGTCTCCAAACAATACAATACAAGCCCCTTCCAGGAATCTCTGTGCCTGGGAGATAATGGAGCTAATTATCTCCAAGGAGCCAAACACAAAAACAAAAGTACCCTGACATCATAAAAACCATATAATAACCCCGTATGTCATTCATCCCCAAACAGCCCTGATCTGAGCACCCAAGTTTTGCAAATAGCGCTCAGATCCATGCAGTGTAGGGGAAACTCCACCGAGGCACAGTTCTGACCAGCCACACACACATGGTCCTATGCCCCAAATAGTTCCAGAGCAATGTGTGCTTTTGCCGGTCAACTTTCAGGAGCTCCTGCGTCTGAAATACGGGGTGCTCCAGCTGGCTCTCAGAGTTAGTTTCCCTTAGTCTTAGCCACCTTCCCTCCAAAAAGTGCTCTCCTGGCAGGTCACAAGTGGTTTAAAACCCCGGACCAAGTTATCCGGGCACCATACGGTCACCTCATGCTGAAAAGAGTTCCACAACATTCGTGGTGATTGGGAATCACAAAGTCCTCATGCTGAAATTAGTTCCATAGTGGTTGTCGGCTAAGTACCACTGAGGACAGCTCGTGAGCTGGTTCATGTGAACTGCAGCCATTGAGCCGGTCCATTCAAATGAAGGGAAAGTGCCGAACCAGGGGCACTGAGGAAAACCTCATAATGGTGGCCGAGCAGGGTAACTCTTGAATGGGGGCTACGACCTGGAAAATTGTCGGTGGGCTGGAGGCCAGCATCCATACTCCTCCAGGAGTTTGAGGCAAACGACCGTAGAAAAGAGCGTTTGTCACAGTCATTACAGAAAATATCTGTGAGCCCTATCACTTCTCAATTCCAACCGCTGGGTTGGAATACCAGTGGTCTGTACCAACAGCACCAACAGTGTAAGGTTGAGTCAGTTTATAAGATTACCTCTTCTTCAGAGGTGACTTTCTTTCAACAATGGGCATCACAACCCTAATAATGCAGGCCCCACTCACTGCAGGGATGTACAAAGAGTGTTTCCTTTTTTCCCTAGTGCAGTAATGAACACTGGCTGAGGACCATACATATGTTGTGACTTACTGCACAATGCAAATTACTACTTATTTTGTACTACAGTACTACAGTACTACAGTATTCCACCCTAACTAAAGAACTGAATTAAAAACAAAAAAACATCTATTCTTCAATTTTGATGGAAGAGAAAAAAATAAATATAAATAAATATATATATATATATATATATATATATATATTTATTTGAACATATAGTACTTAAATGGCTTTATAGAATGCTCTTGTAAAATAAAACATGTGAAAGTTGTACTGGCAGTCTAACCTGCAACAAAGGAATTGAATTAAATCGAGCTAGATGTAGAGGGAATGGTTTTTGGGATGCTGTAACTCATCACAAGAAGGTAGAGATGAACTTGTTCTAATCCATTATTCACTTGCTTTACTGTGCAGACAAAACACAATGTACATCATGTACAAAACAGAGGATGCTTTGCCGCAGTATTAAAGTTCGAATCTAATGACTCAGACATTAAATGTGCACTGTGTATATAATGTTAGAGTTCTACAGTGACTATTTGGGATTAAGCACAAACTACAGAACTATCACTTCATAAAAAAATACTCAGCAGTTTGCTTGTTTTTCTATAAAAACAAACAAACATGCAGTTTATTCAGATAATAATTTAAAAGGCCATGCCCATGCAAAGTACTTTCATACCTTCAAGGCATCCCTATTTCAAAGTATCAATGTCCTGGTATCTCTCTTTGGTAAGAGGACAATAGGGTTTAGCACGCTGTTCAAAGGTGCACTAACCAGCACTTCCAAAAAAGTATAGTCCCCCATTTCTGAAGATTATGAAGTTCTTTATTGTACTATAAACATATATACATAAAATGTGATGTATATGCAACATTATAGATTCTTGTTGATGGTGTGAGTGCGTGTGTGTATATTTTATATGGTGTGTGATGCAGAGTGTGTATGTGATGCAGAGTGTGTTTGTGTATGTGATGCAGAGTGTGTAACCTTGGTGGTGGGTGGGCATTTTTATTATTTTAATATTAATTTTTTTTCAATATTATTTAAATTTTAATATTATACATTTTTAATATTATTTTATTATTTAAATTTTTATTTTATTATATTATTAACATTTATATTTTATTATTTAAATTTTGTATATTATTTAAACTTGTAATGAGCCCGGCGGTCCTGGTCTGTATTATGGCAATGTAAGTTGCCATAATACAGACATTGACTCGAGTATAAGACGAGTGGGGGTTTTTCAGCACACAAAAAATGTGCTGAAAAACTCGTCTTATACTCTAGTATATACGGTAAGTTATTCAACCCCCATTGAAAATCAGGTTTGTTGTCAAGGTTTAACAGAAACCACTTGAAGCATTTGAGCTATTTCAATTGCTTTTGTTTGATTTGTTCATTGCAGACAGCTGAAAGTTCGGACAGTTGGTGCTTTGGTCCGCTGGTCTTATTTCAAATTCCCTTCCGAGTATTCCTCATGTACTGACTCATATGCACAACGATCTTGGAGGCTATGATGCTTGACATGACCTTCCATGTTGTGGACAGACAAGTGATTGGTCGTTGGTTATATGGTGTTACAATGAGAGGGTTCTTCATGACCAGTATTGTGTCCTGCCTTGTATTAGCCAGTGCTGGTAGGCGTTTAGGTAGCGTTGTTAATTTCCTTCATCCAGTAGGTTTGGATCATGTTAAGTCAAGGGGCTGACCAAATCTTTTTTTTTTTTTTATTTAGAGTGTCTTGTATGTATGTTTATAAGTATTTTTATACTTACATTGTCCCTTTTTTTTATTAGTATTTAGTGATTTATAGGTTCAGCACAGAAGATTAACCTGGGTATCTGGAGAATATGTATACCAATGATTCCCAAACCAGTCCCCATGGCCCACCAACAATGCAGGATTTATGTATTTCCCTTTTCTACGCCAATGGAGATGCTAAGAAAACCTGGACTGTTACTGGGTTGTGAGGACTAATTTGGGAAACACGGATGTATACTGCCGATTTCTAAAGAAAAAAAACATAACTTTACCATTTTAGTTACCGCACCATCAATAGGGAATGCACCATAAAACCCCACTAGAAAAATATATATAGGGGTCGAAACGTCGAAACAGAGGATTTACACTTTGATGTAACTTTTTTTGCACCAATAAACCCACTATGGAAAAGTCCTTCTGAGTGCTCCAATTTATCTTTTGGTATATATTTGGACGACGGATGCACCAAAGGCAGGATATATCTGTATTCTATTCAGGGGTGAGTGCCTAAATTACTACTGGTATATATATATATATATATATATATATATATATATTTATTAAAATAAAAAAAATGTACGTAAGAGAGGACAGACACCAGTCACACTGTTCGAATGCAGTGCCATCTTGATCATATACAGCATTTCATCACACTGATATGCTCCATTATGGATGCAGGCAATATTTATAAGAGTGATTCACACCCACACTGATTTCTCCAGGGAATCAAAGAAAACAGCAAGGTATGAAATCTAGAAGCATAAATACTGCATAAATGCACCTCTAATGCCTTTAACTTCACAGCTGGCAACTTAGAAAACAGCTCACCCTGGGATAGGCACATTAAAATATCTGCATTTAAATTCTAAACTTCAAACAGAAGAATAGACACACAAATGGGTCATAATACTACAACCCAATCACTCACATCCTTCACTATACTAACAACAAATGTTAGTAGAAGAGCAAAAAAATGGCACACATACATTAGATGTGACCAAATTGATACAAATGGACAAATACATTGCTTATAGGGTATTTGTAAGGACACTGAGGTATTACTAGCAGTACAGTTTACTAAAAACGGCAACAAAGTGTAAAAATGTCTGCTTTTGAGCAGAATACCCACACGCATTAAATACAATTAAATCATATTTCTAACATAAGTATTTAAAACTGCTATAGCAATGTTCATCAATCTCTGGAATGCTAATGCATTACTAACAGTGAA